>NW_011494835.1:7137764-7153024 GCF_000754665.1 Bison bison bison | reverse complement strand
TGATGCTGTGAAAGTGCTGCACTCAATATGCCAGCAAATTTGGAAAACTCAGCAGTGGCCACAGGACTGGAAAAGGTCCGTTTTCATTCCAACCCCAAAGAAAGGCAATGCCAAAGAATGCTCAAACTACCACACAATTGCACTCAATTGCTAGCCAAGTAATGCTCAAAATTCTTCAAGCCAGGCTTCAACAGTATGTGAACCATGAATTTCCACATATTCAAGCTGGTTTTAAGAAAGACAGAGGAATCAGAGATCAAATTGCCAACATCCATTGGATTATTGAAAAATCTAGAGAGTTCCAGAAAAACATCTATTTCTGCTTTATTGACTATGCCAAAGCCTTTGACTGTGTGGATCACAATAAACTGGAAAATTCTTCAAGAGATGGGAATACCAGACCACCTGACCTGCCTCCTGAGAAATCTGTATGCAGGTCAAGAAGCAAAAGTTAGAACTGGACATGGAACAACAGACTCGTTCTAAATAGGGAAAGGAGTACATCAAGGCTGTATATTGTCACCCTGCTTATTTAACTTATATGCAGAGTACATCATGAGAAACGCTGGGCTAGATGAAGCACAAACTGGAATCAAGATTGCTGGGTGAAATATCAATAATCTCAGATATGCAGATGACACCACCCTTATGGCAGACAGCGAAGAAGAACTAAAGAGCCTCTTGATGAAAGTGAAAGAGAAGAGTGAAAAAGTTGGCTTAAAACTCAACATTCAGAAAACTAAGATCATGACATCTGATCCCATCACTTCATGGGAAATAGTTGGGGAAACAGTGGAAACAGTGACAGACTTTATTTTGGGGGGCAAAATAAAGTCAAAATCACTGCAGATGGTGACTACAGCTATGAAATTAAAAGACGCTTACTCCTTGGAAGGAAAGTTATGACCAACCTAGACAGCATATTAAAAAGCAGAGACATTACTTTGCCAACAAAGGTCCGTGTAGTCAAAGCTGTGGTTTTTCCAGTAGACATGTATGGGTGTAAGAGTTGGACTTTAAAGAAAGCTGAGCACCTGAGAATTGATGCTTTTGAAGTGTGGTGTTGGAGAAGACTCTTGAGAGTCCTTTGGACTGCAAGGAGATCCAACCAGTCCATCCTAAAGGAAATCAGTCCTGAATATTCATTGGAAGGACTAACGCTAAAGCTGAAACTCCAATTCTTTGGCCACCTGATGTGAAGAACTGACTCATTTGAAAAGACCCTGATGCTCTGAAAGATTGGAGGTGGGAGGAGAGGGGATGACAGAGGATGAGATGGTTGGATGGCATCACTGACTCGATGGACATGAGTTTGAGTAAACTCTGGGAGCTGGAGATGGAGAGGGAAGCCTGGTGTGCTGCATTCCATGGGGTTGCAAAGAATCAGACACTACTGAGCGACTGAACTTAACTGAATTGAACGGAGTTACCTCCTGTGTACTCTTGGGAAGTTATTTCATAGCTTTATACCAGGAATTCCTACACATAAAGTAAGGTTTTTGGAACAGATGGTTCAATTTTTTTATTAGCTTTGTTCTTTGCTGGATAACTCAAGGATTTTGATGTGTTGGGTTTTGTTTTTGAAATCAAAAATTTTAAGATCTGTAAGTGACCTGAAGTACCAGATTTCCTAAAAATCCACCCAAACATCATTGGTTGCGACTAGAAATTAATTCCCTTTCTTTATTATTCTTCTATCTATGGCTTTTAACCTCATCTTGCCACCTCAAGATTCTCAGATGGCTGTTGTACTTCCAGCACTAATTTCTCATTCCAGGAAGGAAGAGGGAAGGGTAAGGGGCAGCAGAGTCTGACTCTTTTCAAGAACTATCCTACAAGCCCTATGTATTTCTAAAAAATAAAACCATATGCAAATAGAAGTCCTTTGTTGTGATCAAAACTGTGTCATATGGCTCTCTAGCTGCAAGAGAAGCTGGTAAATATAGTTTTTTTGGTGGTTGTACCAACACTCTGAACAAAACTGTGTTTCTGTTACTATGAATGAAAAGAAGAAAACAAGCAATGCCTCTAATACCCCTTAATTCTCAAAATCACACATGAAAAATTGTTCTCAAATTAATCAGAGAACTGCACATCATTACACTGCACATTTCCATTAAAGTATTACCTGTGGGAGATAATCTTTTTTTTTTAGTTGGGGGGCTGTGGTGGGGCTTTGTTGCTGCACATGGGCTTTCTCTAGGTATGCAGGCTTCTGACTATGGTGGCTTCTCTTGTTGCAGAGTGCAGCAAGACTAGGCACACAGACTTCAACAGTTGCAGCACGTGGGCTCAGTAGTTGTGGCTCATGGGCTTAGTTGGTCCACAGTGTGTGGGATTTTCCCAGACCAGAGATCAAACTGGTGTCCCCAACATTGCAAGGTTGATTCTTAACCCCTGGACCACCAGGAAAGTGCTGGGGAAATCCATTCATAATGAAAGAATCTCTGAAGAAGTCCTAAGAGTGCTGAGAAAGTAGTTCACAATTTAAGATGCAGGAATAATCACAGTTCAATATCATCTATATGTACTCACCTTCCCATCAGCAATGCTTAATGTCTGAATCAGATATTAAAGTTGATGCAAACATAAATAGTAATCTAGACCAGGGTTGGGAAACAATTTATGTAAAGGGAAAAAAGTAAATAGTTCAGGCTCTGTGAGACATATGGTCTTAACCATTGTAGAGTGACAATAGCTATAAATGATATATTAACATATGAGTGCATCAGGGTTCCAATAAAGTTTTATTTACAAAAGTAGTCAGTGGGCCAGGTCTGCCTGCAGTCCATAGTTTGCCAACCCCTGATCTAGATTATCTTTATGGTTTTTCTTTTTAAAAAACAATATTTTACTGAAGTATAGTTGGTTTAAAATGTTGTGTAAGTTTCTACCATACAGCAAAGTGATTAAGTTATTGTATTTTTTTTATTAATTAAGCTAGGGCACCACAGGCATATTCTAAGAGAAAGATCTTCACTTAGCTATTAAACATAGCCCAGTGGCAGTGTATTTTAAATTGAAGTATTTTGCAGATCTCAATTTATTATAGAAATGAGCTGTTTGAGTCTCCCTGGCTCTGCAGAGTGCTCCAGTAATGCAATTCCAGCTTGAGAGGCACATACCACTCTAGGTCAAGTGCTGACATTGCAGGAAATTTTGGCAGTTGAGGGACTGTCACAGCCACCAGGGCAGATGGAATTACTCTGTACTCTCTCTCTCTCTTTTGGCTAATTGGATTACTGTTCAGAGAAGGATGTTTGATAAAGTCAGATTAATAGGGGGATCCTCTTTAGCCAGCAAGGAACATACTTTCCTGAATGGAAGCAATGGGATGAGTTATCAAAACATAGGTGTCTGAGCTATAAGAAACACCTTTAGGACCAAAAGTAAAAGATCAAAGGGGTCCTATTAGCTACAAATACAAAGCTCCAGTATCTTGTTCTTCTAGTTCATGGACAAGAATTAAATATGCACTCTGAGTCAAATAGGACATAAACGTATTGCTGTTTTAGTCACTAAATCGTGTCCGACTCTTTTGTGATGCCATGGTCTGTAGAACACCAGGCTCCTCAGTCCATGGGGTTTCCCAGGCAAGACTACTGGAGTGGTTTGTCATTGCCTACTCCAAGGGGTCTTCCTGACCCAAAGATTGAACCCAAGTCTCCTGCCTTGGAAGGCGGGTGCTTTACTGCTGAGCCACCAGGGAAGCCCATAAGCCTGTACTTTATCTTTTTTTGCCATATTTCTTAGAACAGGCCTCCTTGCACAGTAGGAGACAAGTGAGAGTTATGATTCTGTGATAGTCATGTATGGTAGTAGAAAAGTCTCCCCACTAGAGACCATCTGGATTATCAGTCTAGCTCCACAGGTAGCCTTCAAGCCTCATTTTTCTTTTCAATCTTCAGATATAATGCCAACCATGGAAGATTTGTATGGAAATGAAATGAGATACGAAATATAGAGCTTCAAGGGGCACAACAGATACTCAAAAACCATTAGTTCTACTTATTTACATCCCTCAAAAAGTAAAACCACTGGGCTGTGTGATTTAGTCCCTTTCATGAAGGAAAGCGTGGTTTGTCCTTCTACTGGGGTCAGTGGTCTATCCTGAACATATTCGTCTGTGATTATATGTAACAACTCTTCTTTGATCCCTTTGCATGAGAGATGGAATCTTCCCAGAAAGGCAAGGCTCTCCTCAAAACCCACACTGCAGTGGAAATGCTCTCTCCCCACAAAAGGAACATTGTCTAATAGCCGTGAAATGTTCTTTCCCATGGTGCATGGTGTGTTTTGACATCCACGTAATGTATGGTCAGTGGGAAAACCAAAGTCTATGTCATAGACCTCTGCTGAGTTGGGTGGACTAACAATATTATAGCTTTCAATTGGAAATATAGAATATGATCCAAAGAAAGAAACACTTCTGAGGCAGGGCACACCGTAGGGCCCATTTGGAAGCAATTACCATCATGGTACAAATGCAGAATTTGTATCTTGGTTCTGCAGTTCATAGGATGGGTTACAATTTGAACATGATTATTTGTTTTTTTTTCAGGATAATTTGTTTTCCTTCATACTAGTTATGATGCCTGAGACAACCCCTGCATCCTTCCACAACCACATTTTGTTCTAGACTTAATGTAGCAACAGGTATCCTTAGGGCTGTCTCCTAATGTGTGTGTCCTGAGCTCTGTGTCAAGAATCTCATGTTTTCATCTGAATATCTTTCAGACCAAAAGTAGTTTCATGCCACAATCAGACTTTTTTAGTAAACCTATTTCTATGACTGAGACTCTTGCCACTCTTTTTGAAAGTTGGAGAAAATCCAGGGAGATTAATGACCAACACAATCCTCTCTAGAAATTAAAATTGCAGCATTAACAGTTAATGAAAGCATGGTTTGTTTGGTCTGAGTAGGGTAGTTAGATAAAGAAGTTAGTCATGCTGCCAGTTGCCACGAATCTAAGATCTTCGGAGGAATATAAAAATTAAGAGTATTGAGCCTTTTTTGAAGAACTGTTGTCATTTCCAACATTGTCCCCGGGCAATCTGATTCCAGCCCAGCTGAAGAAGTTTTCAGCCAACATCACCCCATCTAGTGTACACAGAAATTGCAAGACTTAAAAGGTATATGCTGGCAATCGGTATAAAACAGTGGGCTTCAGACAACTACAAAGCTGCTGAGGATGGACTATGTTTCTTCGTGATTGCTGTCACTCTGGAATATGCTGTGTGGTTCATGGTGATCTTTTATGTTATATTGATGTCATTCCAAACTTCAAATAGTAGGGTATTAAGTCTTAGTTAAGTTACCCTGCCTTTCTTTCCCTGCTTTCCTTTCCTAGGCAATTCATAGAATTTGTATACTGCACCAGCAGTTTTTATCTTTCCTTACATTTGCCAGCAAGGTGCAGTTTACTTTGACACAGCACATAACTACAGACGTGCTAAAAGACTTCTGGAAATCATTTATCCCAGCCCTCATCCCCTCCCTAAAGCCAATGCTGGATTTCCGAGGGAGATGGCTTCATTTTTCCTAGTCTGGTGGCTCTCAAATTTGGGTACATCAGAATCACATGAGGTCTTGTTAAAACACAGATCCCTGGGCACCACCCTCAGAGTTTCTAATTCAGTAGATAGGGAGCTTGCATTCCTAACACGTTCCACAGATGCTCCTGCTACTCATCAGAGAAGCACACTTTGAAAACCATATTCCTCCCAAAGTGAGGCAACGGTTGAGAGAAAGCACCTTTCTCAACTGACACTTTGTTTATTATTTTAATTGATTAAATAATGTAGCATTATCAGTAATCTACTTCCAGTGATCAAGATTAGAATGTGTTTCCCAGCCTAGAGAAAGACTTCAACATTAACACAACTCCAGTGGTATTGCAGGAGGAATGTGCTATTAGGGGCTGGCTAAATTGTGCTGCTGCTTCTCCTCCCCTCTCCCTTCACCTTCCCCTTTCCCCTCTTCCTCCTTCCCTTTCTCCTTCTAACTATTATTACATATTTTTGTTTCTAGGAGCTTCAGCTGCAATCTGGACTTAAGGCCAATATGGATGTTCAAGGTGGTCTAGCTATTGATATTACAGGTGCCATGGAGTTTAGTCTATGGTATCGTGAATCTAAAACCCGAGTGAAAAATCGGTAAGCATTTGTATAGTACTCTATGAAAAGAACCACAGATATTTCTTTTTTAATTTTATTGAAGTATAGTTGATTTACAATGTTAATTTCTGCTATATAGCAAACTGATTCAGTTTTATTGATACATATATATGTTGTTTTTCATATTCTTTTCCATTATGGTTTATCATAGAATATTGAATATAGTTCCCTGTGCTATATAGTAGGACCTTGTTATTTATCCATTCTATATATAATAATTTGCCACTTCTAATAGCAAACTCCCAGTCCTTCCCTTTGCCATCCCACTCCCCCTTGGCAACCACGAGTCTGTTCTCTATATGCAGAGATATGTTTTTGGAATCCTTTAACCTTCCAACCCCTCAAAATCTATGCTTTCTATTTGTAATCATTAAATCATAGAGTAGGGAGTAACCATGGGAAGTCATTCTTACCATAGATCCTCATGAGCAGGTAGGTATCTAATACAACTTAGAGAAGGATCTTTTTGCTTTTAAAGACATCCATGGACACCTTGCCCAGTGGGTGAGACATCCATCTTCTCTTGGTATTCCACTTTCAGTTCAGTTCAGTCGCTCAGTCGTGTCCAGCTCTTTACAACCCTATGGACTTCAGCATGCCAGGCTTCCCTGTCCATCACCAACTCCTGGGGCTTGCTCAAACTCATGACCATCGAGTTGGTGATGCCATCCAACCATCTCATTCTCTGTTATCCCCTTCTCCTGCCTTCAGTCTTTCCCAAAATCAGGGTCTTTTCCAAGGAGTCAGTTCTTCGCATAAGGGGGACAAAGTACTGGAGCTTCAGCATCAGTCCTTCCAATGAATATTCAGGACTGATTTCCTTTAGGATTGACTGGTTTGATCTCTTTGAAGTCCAAGGGACTCTCAAGAGTCTTCTCCAACACCACAGTTCAAAAGCATCAATTCTTCAGTGCTCGGCTTTCTTTATGGTCCAACTGTCACATCCATACATGACTACTGGAAAAACCAAAGCTTTAACTAGACAGACCTTTGTTTTGCTTTTTAATATGCTGTCTAGGTTGGTCATAGCTTTTCTTCCAAGGAGCAAGTGTCTTTTAATTTCATGGCTGCAGTCATAAAATTAGCAGGGTAACAAAATATTCCACTTTAGTAGTTGACAATGCTGTCAGAAAACTTTACTTTTAAGCAAATTATTTTAGCTTATCCCTCTTGTTGAGATTTAAAATCTTTCTTCTTTTGCTGTCTTCAGTGGAGAAAAATAAAAAGATGATCACTTTTGTGCAGAATTTAAGTCTTAAATATTCTGAGTCCTTTAAGTGTATTTATCAGTGTTCATTTTTCTAAACAGAATTTCCTCAGGTCATTTAGCTTTTTTAATTGACCCATCAGATCAAATGAAAGCATTTTATTTTGACCTTAAAGCATCTTTGAACTAGCATTATAATCAAAAGAATTTTTCTTCTGTTTGTTATAGTATTGAAGAAAAGAAAATGAAAAATGAAATTGATTTTTACATTTTTGGATATTTAAAAATACAGTGGGGCAGAAGTGAGATAGGAGTGCTAAAATTAGATTTTTAAAATTTATTTTGAACAATGGGTGAAAGAATTGAGAAAAATCAAAAGGTAGCACACTTAACATGAAAGATGACCTTCAGGGTTACTGAAAGGAACCAAAGAATGAGAAATGGGAGAAGCTTTCAGAGGGATAAGCAATATAATTTAGGGCTTCCCACCAAATCAGTCATCATTCTCCTCTTTTTCATGTATTTTCTGGATAGAAGTTTTCCCAAATTAAACTGAGTTGAATTATTTGCGTAAGGAAGTCAACAACAGCAATGCCAAAAAAATAGCTGGCTTTTTAAAAGGGACACAATATCCCTAAGTGTCTGCCAGTGTCCACATTATAGCCAATTCATCTTTAGTTTTCCATTTGCTCATTTAAAGATGATCTAAGCCTTTGTTGCGGAGAAAGCAGTGGCACCCCACTCCAGTACTCTTACCTGGAAAATCCCATGGACGGAGGGGCCTGGTGGGCTGCAGTCCATGGGGTCTCTAGAAGTCAGACACGACTGAGCAACTTCACTTAATTTTTTCACTTTCATGCATTGGAGGAGGAAATGGCAACCCGCTCCAGTGTTCTTGCCTGGAGAATCCCAGGGACAGGGGAACCTGGTGGACTGCCGTCTATGGGGTCGCACAGAGTCGGACACGACTGATGCGACTTAGCAGCAGCAGCAGCAGCAAGCCTTTGTTGAGTGTAAGATGTGAGAAGGTATGGTAAAGGATTCAGGGATTTAAATGCTCCCACCTCTGACCTACTTTTCACTGGCAACAACAGCAAGTGTGCTGTGAGTAGGACGGCAAACATTAGTAGGTCTATCAAAAGAGTGTAAAGTACAACTCATATTTCATCTGAAGTCTGCAATTAAATTAGAGTGGTCCCAGAAGTAAGCCTTCTAGAATTGCATATCCTCTTCATTTTCCCCCAAGACTTTATCCTACTCAGTCCAGTCTGTCTAGGTGATCACTGGAGAACCTATGATATCTGTCCTTTCTGAGCCACACAATGTACATGCTGTAGGAATTGTTCTTCATGATACTATATATTTTTAAAAAATACCTTGGCAACCATAGACTTCTGTCACCAAAGACCTTTTAGAGAAAGTAATGAAATGAATTAAAATAACTACATAGAAGCCAAAAGAGAGATAAGTACCAAGAAAATTGTTGTAAACATCCACTGTCCTCTGGGTGAGCTTAGATTTTAAGATAATCAGGTATTTCTGACTTTCTGAAAGGACCAGATCCCAGGCATCTTTTCCTCTTGGCTCTTGGTATGCCCTTATCAAACATTAATGCCAGATAGACATTTCATTCCCACATTTAGAACTGAAGGCTGGGAGAGGACTCAGAGGTAAGGCAAATTTTCACTGCCCAATTCCTAGAACTATCCAGGCTCTGGTACCAACAGAATTCTAAGCAAATTTAGGTCACCTTTCCAGTTATCAATGTCAGAAATTCAGACCCCATGGTCTGTTAGTTCAGCTCAGTTAAATGTGATTCATGGATTATTTTGCCCAATTTTTAGGGTAAGTGTGTTAATAACTGGTGGCATCACGGTGGACTCCTCTTTTGTGAAAGCTGGCTTGGAAATTGGTGCAGAAACAGAAGCAGGCTTGGAGTTTATCTCCACGGTGCAGTTTTCTCAGTACCCATTTTTAGTTTGTCTGCAGATGGACAAGGAAGATGTTCCATACAGGTAAGAAACAGGACTTACAGAATGTTCCAGGGACATCAAGAGTTCACCAGGAACTTGCACCCAATTTTGAGCATTCCACAGAAATTAAAGGAAAATGGTAAAACCCAGTGAGACATGAATTTTCTTTAAATGAATAAAGAATAATTGATAAGACTAAAAAAAAAATGTCAGTTTCTAGCATGCCAAGAAACTGTAATGACAAGTTCATTTGATTCTGGAGATAATATCATATTCTAGCCCAGAAATAATTTATCAAGGCAACAAAGAGATTTGATTTAGTGTAAGTTTCCACATAGTTTCAGCAAAAACACTAGATACGTGTTTACTATCAGCTGTTTTCACAGTTTTCTCTTGGATAGAAAGCTCAAAACAGAACATCTGACAATCATTTACCATGGCTTAAAAGCCCAAATGAATTCACAAGTTTTATGTAATCCATATAACAGCAACTTGACCTGGTTTAAGTTTCTCTCAAGGTTAAGTGTTGGGGATTTTGAATTTTAAAAAACATGCTTTTATTAGAGTACTTGTGTGTGTATGCTCAGTCTCTCAGTTGTGTTCAACTCTTTGCGACCCCATGAACTATAGCTTGCCAGACTCCTCTGTCTGTGGAATTCTCCAGGCAAGAACACTGGAATGGGTAGACATTGCCTTCTCCTGAGGATCTCCTGAGGATCAAACTCAGGTCTTTTACATTACAAGCAGATTCTTTACCATCTGAGCCACCAGGGAAGCTTCCCTGAGGCTATTAAGCAGTTGTTAATTTATATTAACTTATGTCTAGAATGGACTTCCCTGGTGGCTCAGAAGATTAAGAATCCGCCTGCCAATGCAATAGACCTGGGTTCAATCCTTGGGTCAGGAAGATCCCCTGGAGAAGGGAAAAGCTACCCTCTCTAGTATTCTTGCCTAGAAAATCCAATGGTCAGAGGAGCCTGGCGGACTACAGTCCATGGGATCACGAAGAGTTGGACATGAATGAGTGACTAACACACACACACACACACACGCACGCACGCATGCACATGTCTAGAATAAACCTCCATTAACACATTAAAAAGAAAATCAACCTTCCAGTGGTCAAAATGCAGTGACCAGCAGCCCAGGCACAAGGCTAACTGATCTGGTTCCACATTTCACTTGGCCCAGAGCTCTGGGGGTGTTTCCCTGTCAGCATTGTTGGCTTAAACCCAGATGGATTTGCTCCTTACTAAAAGGGGTATACCCCAAAGGCAGGGCCCCTGGAATGAGGGATGGGAGACATAGCAAGGCCTACAAAGCTTAGCAGCATCTCCAAAAATCTGAGAGGCATTTGGTCTTTCATGCCAGAAAAATGAGTGGCAGGACTCTCATATCCCAGGCCTGTGAAGTGTATCTGTTAGCGGGAAAAGAAATGGGAAGAAAAAAATCACCCCATTCGTGGGAACGAAAGCTTTGGTACTGACGTCCTTTCTCAATTGGCTTTGACTCAGAAGCTTGAAGTGTTCATTCAATAACTGGGCTCTGATGGGTGTGGTGTGACTTTAATATGTGTGTGATTTTGTTATTGTTGTTGTTATGCAGGCAATTTGAGACAAAATATGAAAGGCTGTCCACAGGCAGAGGTTACGTTTCTCGGAAGAGAAAAGAAAGCCTAATAGGAGGATGTGAATTCCCGCTGCACCAAGAGAACTCTGACATGTGCAAGGTGGTGTTTGCTCCTCAACCAGAGAGCAGTTCCAGTGGTTGGTTTTGAAACTGATGGGGGCTGTTTCATTAGACCTCATTTCGCCAGAAGGGATAGGACGTGACATGCCTAAGTATTGCTCTCTGAGAGCACAGTGTTTACATATTTACCTGTATTTAAGAGTTTTGTAGAACGTGATGAAAAACCTCACATAATTAAGTTTGGGCCTGAATCATTTGATACCACCTACAGAGTCATTCTGAGCCACTCTGTGATACTTTAGTAGCGTTCTGTTTTCCTGCATCTCTCTCAAATCACATTTACTACTGTGAAACCAATTCTGCCCTAAGAAGAAACCATTGTTTTTTTTTTAAAAAAAAGACCTACACACACTAGGGGGGAGCACAGTTTTGTTTAAAAAATGTTCAATCACTGTATGAAGTCCTTGGTAAAATCTTGCATGGCTTGTCTCTACCAAACATGCCCAATCAGGAAAGTGGACCTTTTTGTTGCTGTTTTTAGGGGGCATGAGGGAAAAGGGACACGACTTTTAAAGGCTTCTGTCAACTATGTTCAAGAATTAATATTTATCTCTTCTACTGTTAGTTTTATTGAGCCTTGAGGTAGGAGGCACACAGAATTGACACGTACCATCTCATCTCTGTGCTGGCCACATCGATTGCTAGAAGAAAGCCTGTCAGGCCTCTGCCTCCTGCCTTACAAAAACGTCAGACTGAGCTTATCAGAATTAGAAATACTAACTTCAGGAACTCCATTTGACTTTTTTTCTGCTGTGTCTCTTTGAGACTTCAGTATGGTCCACTGTCCTTTATAAGGAAGATCGTCAAATAGTCATCATTTTTTATCTTTCGATCAATTGTTTTGTGGTGGAAGTTCCAGTCTGTTGGACTATAATCTACAAAAGCTAGGAGAACTTAATAATACTTTAAGAAACTGATGGATTTGGATTCTAAAATATGAAATCAAGAAAAGAATGTCTCTATCTGTACAAATTAAAAGAAACATTAAAAGAGACATCTCTTACATCTCCTGTATTGGCAGGTGAGTTCTTTACTACTAGCGATCAGTACTTTACTCTTTTACTGTTGAATAATATCCCGTTATATAAATATGCCATTTATCAGTTGATAGACATTTGGATAGTTTTCACCTTTTCATATGTTAACCATTTTCAAGTATTTACTAATAAAAAGACACATGTGTTAGTGACAGGATCCAAACACATAACAGGTGCTCACTTGTCCATAAAACACACACACACACACACACACTATGGGATTTATGGAAGTTTAAGTAGCCCACCATTAGTTGTAAATTTAAGATGATATGTGATGAAATAAATATGTGGAATTCCTACTGAATTGCTTTTGTCTTCTGTTACTTAGTTGTTGTCGTTCAGTCGCTAAATCATGTCCAACTCTTTGCAACCCCAAGCAGCACGCCAGGCTTCCCTGTCTTTACTATCTCCAGGAGTTTGTTCAGACTAGTGTCCATTGAGTCAATGATGCCATCCAGCCATCCATTAATTTGAGCACCATATTTATCTGTTACCGTCACTTTCTGAGCACAGACACACCTACAACAGAGCCTCTACAGCTCTACAGAATAGGCCAGGTGCTCTAATGAGTGGTCAGAACCCTTTGGAAAATACACTGCTGGAAACAGCAGCAGTCAGAAGCTCTTAAAAACAAGCTCTAAGCCCAGTTTTTTAAAACTTTGGACCAGCACACTTATTGTGTTATTGAGAAAAGAAAAAAGACTAAAAAGCAAGAGGGTTTTGGGGGGTACTGGTAGTGGTGGTGGCATTGGCCTTGGAGGAAACATTCTATAGAGATTCTGTTGTTGCAGCAAAAGCAAGTTGATGCAGAGCACTGAGCTCAAGATGTTGGGAGCTAAGAAACCTCGGCTATGTGATGCTTGGCAAATCCCAGCTACTTCTGTGATAACAGCCTGTGTGGTGTGTGTGTGTGTGTGTGTGTGTGTGTGTGCAGGCTCAGTCGTGTCCAACTCTTTGTGATCCCATGTATGGTAGCCTGCCAGTTTCCTCTGTCCATTGGATTTTTCAAGCAAAAATACTGGAGTGGGTTGCCATGCCCTCCTCCAGGGGATCTTCCCGATCCTGGGATTGAACCCACGACTCTTACATCTCCTACATTGGCAGGTGGGTTCTTTACCACTAGTGAGCAATATTTGACTCTTTTTATGGTTGAATAATATTCCATTACATAAATATACCATTTAACAGTTGATGTTCATTTGGGTAGTTTTCACCTTTAGTTATCATGAGTAATTCTGTCATGAACTTTTGTCTACAAATTTTTGTGTGAGCATATGCTTTTATTTCTCTTGGGTATATGCCTCATAGTAGAATTGCTGGGTCAAACAGCAATTGTATGTTTAGACTTTTAATAATTGCCAAATGCTTTTCACGTGACTACACCATTTTACATTTCCACCAGCAGTGTATAAGGTTTCTGATATCTCCTTATCTTCAACAACAATCTTACTGCCCTTTTTAAATTATAGCCATCCTAGTGGATGTGAAGTGGTACCTCACCATTGTTTCGATTTGTGTTTCCCTAATGACTAATGATGTTGAGCATTCTTCAGTGCACTTACTAGCCACTGCATATTATTACATCTTCTTTGGAGATATGTTTATTCAGATCCTTTGCCTTTTAAAAAATTGGATTATTTGTCTTTATTATTGAGTGGTAAGAATTCCTTATATATTTGGGGTGTAAGTCCCTTGTCAGATAAATAACTTCTGAAAATTTTTTCCATTCTGTGTGATGTCTTTTCACTCTCTTGATAATGTTCTTTGAAACACAAGAGTTTTTAATTGTAGTGAAACCCAAGTAATCTATTTTTCCTTTTGTTGCTTGTACTTTTGGTCACATCCAAGAGGCCACTGGAAGTCCAAGGTCACAAAGATTTACCCCTATGTTTTCTTCTAAGAGTTTCATGCTGCTGCTGCTGCTGCTGCTGCTAAGTCGCTTCAGTCGTGTCCGACTCTGTGTGACCCCAGAGACGACAGCCCACCAGGCTCCCCCATCCCTGGGATTCTCCAGGCAAGAACACTGGAGTGGGTTGCCATTTCCTTCTCTGAGAGTTTCATAGTTAGCTCTAAATTAAATATTTGATCTAGTTTGAATTAATCTTTATATATGATGTGCAGTAGGGAGTCCAAATTCATTCTTTTGTATGTGGACACCTGGTTGTCCCAACAGCATTTGTTGAAAGTATTTTTTTTCCCCCACTAAATTGTCTTGACATCTTTGTTGAAAAGCAATTGACTGTAAGTGTAAAGGCTCACTTCTGGATTGTTTGTTTTATTCCATTAATCTGCATGTTATCTTTAGTCCAGTAGGATACTCTTTTGATTATTGTTGCTTTATAGTAAGTTTTGAACTTGCAACCTGTGAGTCCACCTACTTTTTTTTTTTATTTAACTTTACAATATTGTATTGGTTTTGCCATATATCAAAATGAATCTGCCACAGGTATACATGTGTTCCGCATCCTGAACCCTCCTCCCTCCTCCCTCCCCATACCATCCCTCTGGGTCATCCCAGTGCACCAGCCCCAAGCATCCAGTATCGTGCATCGAACCTGGGCTGGCGACTCATTTCATATATGATATTATACATATTTCAATGCCATTCTCCCAAATCATCCCACCCTCTCCCTCTCCCACAGAGTCCAAAAGACTGTTCTATACATCAGTGTCTCTTTTGCTGTCTCGTATACAGGGTTATTGTTACCATCTTTCTAAATTCCATATATATGTGCTAGTATACTGTATTGGTGTTTTTCTTTCTGGCTTACTTCACTCTGTATAATAGGCTCCAGTTTCATCCACCTTATTAGAACTGATTCAAATGTATTTTAACGGCTGAGTAATACTCCATTGTGTAGATGTACCACTGCTTTCTTATCCATTCATCTGCTGATGGACATCTAGGTTGATTCCATATCCTGGCTATTATAAACAGTGCTGCGATGAACATTGGGGTACACATGTCTCTTTCCCTTCTGGTTTCCTCAGTGTGTATGCCCAGCAGTGGGATTGCTGGATCATAAGGCAGTTCTATTTCCAGTTTTTTAAGGAATCTCCACACTGTTCTCCATAGTGGCTGTACTAGTTTGCATTCCCATCAACAGTGTAAGAGTG
>NW_011494835.1:7120864-7137664 GCF_000754665.1 Bison bison bison | reverse complement strand
GCTTTTATTTCCAATATTCTGGGAGGTGGGTCATAGAGGATCCTGCTGTGATGTATGTCGGAGAGTGTTTTGCCTATGTTCTCCTCTAGGAGTTTTATAGTTTCTGGTCTTATGTTTAGATCTTTAATCCATTTTGAGTTTATTTTTGTGTATGGTGTTAGAAAGTGCTCTAGTTTCATTCTTTTACAAGTGGTTGACCAGTTTTCCCAGCACCACTTGTTAAAGAGATTGTCTTTAGTCCATTGTATATTCTTGCCTCCTTTGTCAAAGATAAGGTCTCCATATGTGTGTGGATTTATCTCTGGGCTTTCTATTTTGTTCCATTGATCTATATTTCTGTCTTTGTGCCAGTACCATACTGTCTTGATGACTGTGGCTTTGTAGTAGAGCCTGAAGTCAGGCAGGTTGATTCTTCTAGTTCCATTCTTCTTTCTCAAGATAGCTTTGGCTATTCAAGGTTTTTTGTATTTCCATACAAATTATGAAATTATTTGTTCTAGCTCTGTGAAGAATACCGTTGGTAGCTTGATAGGGATTGCATTGAATCTATAAATTGCTTTGGGTAGTATACTCATTTTCACTATATTGATTCTTCCAATCCATGAACATGGTATATTTCTCCATCTATTAGTGTCCTCTTTGATTTCTTTCACCAGTGTTTTATAGTTTTCTATATATAGGTCTTTAGTTTCTTTAGGTAGATATATTCCTAAGTATTTTATTCTTTTCATTGCAATGGTGAATGGAATTGTTTCCTTAATTTCTCTTTCTATTTTCTCATTATTAGTGTATAGGAAAGCAAGGGATTTCTGTATGTTGATTTTATATCCTGCAACTTTACTATATTCATTGATTAGTTCTAGTAATTTTCTGGTGGAGTCTTTAGGGTTTTCTATGTAGAGGATCATGTCATCTGCAAACAGTGAGTGTTTTACTTCTTCTTTTCCAATTTGGATTCCTTTTATTTCTTTTTCTGCTCTGATTGCTGTGGCCAAAACTTCCAAAACTATGTTGAATAGTAATGGTGAAAGTGGGCACCCTTGTCTTGTTCCTGACTTTAGAAATGCTTTCAATTTTTCACCATTGAGGATAATGTTTGCTGTGGGTTTGTCATATATAGCTTTTATTATGTTGAGGTATGTTCCTTCTATTCCTGCTTTCTGGAGAGTTTTTATCATAAAACGATGTTGAATTTTGTCAAAGGCTTTCTCTGCATCTATTGAGATAATCATATGGCTTTTATTTTTCAATTTGTTAATGTGGTGTATTACATTGATTGATTTGCAGATATTGAAGAATCCTTGCATCCCTGGGATAAAGCCCACTTGGTCATGGTATATGATCTTTTTAATGTGTTGTTGGATTCTGATTGCTAGAATTTTGTTAAGGATTTTTGCATCTATGTTCATCAGTGATATTGGCCTGTAGTTTTCTTTTTTGGTGGCATTTTTGTCAGGTTTTGGGATTAGGGTGATGGTGGCCTCATAGAATGAGTTTGGAAGTTTACCTTCCTCTGCACTTTTCTGGAAGAGTTTGAGTAGGATAGGTGTTAGCTCTTCTCTAAATTTTTGGTAGAATTCAGCTGTGAAGCCGTCTGGACCTGGGCTTTTGTTTGTTGGAAGATTTCTGATTACAGTTTCAATTTCCGTGCTTGTGATGAGTCTGTTAAGATTTTCTATTTCTTCCTGGTCCATTTTTGGAAAGTTGTACTTTTCTAAGAATTTGTCCATTTCTTCCACGTTGTCCATTTTATTGCCATATAATTGCTGATAGTAGTCTCTTATGATCCTTTGTATTTCTGTGTTGTCTGTTGTGATCTCTCCATTTTCATTTCTAATTTTATTGATTTGATTTTTCTCCCTTTGTTTCTTTTATGAAAGGAGAAATTAACAATAACACAATAATAGTGGGAGACTTTAATACCCCACTCACACCTATGGATAGATCACCTAAACAGAAAATTAACAAAGAAACACAAACTTTAAATGATACAATAGACCAGTTAGACCTAATTGATATCTATAGGACATTTCATCCCAAAATAATGAATTTCACCTTTTTCTCAAGCACACACGGAAC
Organism: Bison bison bison; assembly: GCF_000754665.1. Lineage (NCBI taxonomy): Eukaryota > Metazoa > Chordata > Mammalia > Artiodactyla > Bovidae > Bison > Bison bison. The sequence goes on along the minus strand of NW_011494835.1, from coordinate 7,135,585 downwards.
CTTCTCCAGGATAGATCATATCCTGGGCCATAAATCTAGCCTTGGTAAATTCAGAAAAATTGAAATCATTCCAAGCATCTTTTCTGACCACAATGCAGTAAGATTAGATCTCAATTACAGGAGAAAAACTATTAAAAATAGCAACATATGGAGGCTGAACAACACGCTGCTGAATAACCAACAAATCACAGAAGAAATCAAAAAAGAAATCAAAATTTATATAGAAATGAATGCAAATGAAAACACAACAACCCAAAACCTGTGGGACACTGTAAAAGCAGTCCTAAGGGGAAAGTTCATAGCAATACAGGCACACCTCAAGAAACAAGAAAAAAGTCAAATAAATAATCTAACTCTACACCTAAAGAAACTAGAAAAGGAAGAAATGAAGAACCCCAGGGTTAGTAGAAGGAAAGAAATCTTAAAAATTAGGGCAGAAATAAATGCAAAAGAAACAAAAGAGACCATAGTAAAAATCAACAAAGCCAAAAGCTGGTTCTTTGAAAGGATAAATAAAATTGACACACCTACTTTGTTCTTTCTCAAGATTGTTGTGGCTATCCTGAGTCCCTTGAGTTTCCATATGAATTTAAGGATTTAGCTTGTCAATTTCCACAAACACAGCTGGGATTCTGATAAGGATTATATTGAATCTGTGCATCAGTTCGAGAAGTATTACCATCTTAACAATATTAGATCTCCTGATCCATGAATCTGAGACACCTTTCCACTTACTGAAATCTTTTAAAATTTCTTTCAACAATGTTTTATAATTTTCATAATATAAGTTTTGTACTTCTTTTGTCAAATTTATTCCAAGTGTTCTATTATTTTTGATGCTATTGTGAATGGAATTGTTTTCTTACTTTCATTTTTGAATTTTTCATTGCAAGTGTATAGAAATGCAGTTTTTTGTATTTGATCATGTATCCTGCAACCCTGCTGAATTCACTTATTAGTTCTAATATCTTATGATAGATTCCTAAAGATTTTCTATATACAAGATCATATCATCTGTAAATAAAAACTGTTTTACTTCTTCCTTTCCAATGTAAATTGCTTTAATTTTCTTATTGCTTAAATGCCCTGGCTAGAACTTGGAGGCTGAACAGTGAATGGAAGTAGTGAGTGTGGACATAGCGAAGATGGTGGTGCTAGTGACGATGGTGGTGGGGGTGAGAGCAATGAGGGATGATAACCCCAGAACGTGCAAGGAGGGCTCAAATCACTTGGTAATGCTCCAGCTCCATTTTCACTAATTAATTTACTTTAAAATTCATAAAAACTTATTTGAAAGCTTAAAACATATTTAAAATAGTCTAAATGTGCTCCTGTACAGGGAGGAGAGACAGAGTTCAAGATGTCTATCCTGTCCCTGGGCTTCCCACGTGTTTCAGCTGGCTTCTGACATTAAGAGTCTGTTCTGGACTCAGGTTGATCAAATATTCACTGCACTTCCTGCACTAATTTAGTTGTCAACTGAGACAGTGGGGACAGCAGATGGGTGGAACCAGCAGGTTGTGGCTTGAAATTCCAGGTCTACAATCTGTTGGTTGAATGAATTGGGGCATATGACTCTATTTGTCCTCTTTAGAATAGGTATGATAATCCTACTTCACTGGGTGGTTTGACAAATTCCTTGAGATAATGAATATATATAGTGCTGAGCACACAGTGCTGTGCTTAGTCACTCAGTCGTGTCCAACTCTTTGCAACCCCATGGACTGTAGCCCACCAGGCTCCTCTGTCCATGGGATTTCCCAAGCAGGAATACTGGAGTGGATTGCCATTTCCTTCTCCAAGGGATCTTCCCAACCCAGGAATGAAACCCAGGTCTCCCACATTGCAGGCGGATCCTTTACCGACTACACCACCAAAGCACACAGTAGCATCTGATAAATGTTATTTTCCACTTTAATTAATGTTGTTTTTAGTATTAGAGATGTCATGAGCAATGTTCTTAGTCATCAATGATCAGTTTCAACAAAATGGTATTTGTTTCTACTTTCTACTTCTACCTTCCAACTAGTGAGATAGCACAGTGGTCGTGCTCCTCTAACTCTATGGCCAGGATATCTGAGCCTCTCACATGCAGCATCCAGAGAGTGGGAAGCAGGGAGGGCAGTTTGGAATAAGACCACATGATTTCTTTACCTTTCTTCAGCTACTACTTAACTAGGATTGGCTTCTCTTGTGTATCAGACTCCTTTACTATCCAGGACTTCTAAAATCCCCAGACGGAGTCAGGTCTGTTTGCAGCTTGAGTGTGCAGACAAGCAGTTCACACTCACAGAGCCTACTGCATGACTGCATATTCTATTTGATGAGGTTAGCTGCGGCTGCTGCTGCTAAGTCGCTTCAGTCGTGTCCAACTCTGTGTGACCCCATAGACGGCAGCCCACCAGGCTCCCCCGTCCCTGGGATTCTCCAGGCAAGAACACTGGAGTGGGGTGCCATTGCCTTCTCCGGATGAGGTTAGAGAAGAGCATAAAAGTTGATATCAATAAAAAGTCCACCATTGGAGGTACAATGCTAAGTCGCTTCAGTCGTGTCCGACTCTGTGTGACCCCATAGACGGCGGCCCACCAGGCTCCCCCGTCCCTGGGATTCTCCAGGCAAGAACACTGGAGTAGGTTGCCATTTCCTTCTCCAATGCATGAAAGGGAAAAGTGAAAGTGAAGTCGCTCAGTCGTGTCTGACTCTTCGCGACCCCATGGTCTGCAGCCTACCAGGCTCCTCCGTCCATGGGATTTTCCAGGCAAGAGTACTGGAGTGGGGTGCCATTGCCTTCAAAAACTAATCATTTACCTTCCATAGTGGGATTAACATTAATCTAGAATGAGTTAGTAATCCTTTGCTACCCTCCTATTAATAAGAGTTTAATTTGTTCACAGTTGACTTGGAACATCACATAAACCTGTATGCTATTTTCATCCTTCTATTTTTACTAAAAAGATTCCTGCCATAATCTTCTAGGATTACATGTAAAAGTTTGGACCTTCTCTTTGCAGAATAGGATTTAGATTATATTACCTGATTCCTTTGTTGGTGAAAGTGAGTCACCTCCATTCTGTTTTGGGTTACCTATCCCCACCTTTTTAAACTTCTCCCACTCAATTTTCTTGAAGATCAACCATGTAAACACAGTCAAAAGTAAGATTTCCATGTGAGATGAATTAAATTATTGAGATACAAAGAGATGTTTGTGAGTGAAGATGTTCTAATATATTCCCCAATAATGGAAGAAGACATAAGCTTTTCAATAAAATCTGAGAGGACCTTGGTGAAGCCAAAGCACTTATGGGATGATCAGACAGTCCCCAAGACTTAATTATTTGTACTTCACCAAAGTCTTCCACAGTCTCCGAGTTACCCATTCATCATTTTAGACAGAACCTCCTAGGCACTATGCACTGCTTTAGGCACTTCATAGGTGGCCTATAATTTCATTCTCAAAATAATCCTATAAGGTAGAAACTGTAATTATACACCTTTCCTGTATGGAGAACTGAAGCACAGAGAGAGAGACTCAGGGCCTTGTGTAAGATCTCATAACCAGTAGAGAACACAGGATTAATCCAAGAGTCTCCCTCTAGCGTTCAAGCACATAATCATCGTCCTCTGCTACCTACCCAGGATTCAGTTTGAGCTCCTAAATCTGGAAGTGAGTTTCCTCTCCACACTTAAATTCAACGTTTCATTCCAGCTTCAACCACATGACTCTTCACAAACAGCACCCCTCATGTTCCTGCCACATATACTCTCCAAACACACCAACAGCCAGCTATTCCAGTTCCTCATCTCTCACCCTTCGTTCTGCCCAAACGAATCTCCCTAAGCAGTTTCCATCGTATTTCCTGTGCGTAGAAGCTGCCAATGACTGAACCACCTGCTTGCAGGTACTTAGTACGTCTACCACCCACCTGGGAATTAAAAAGGGTGAGCTTCTCAAGCTTAGATCCACACTTGGAGAGCCTTGCCCTAGAGAAAAAGAAGATACTTAAAGTCATAAGAAGACTCCCAGTCTCTTCTAAAGTGTGCAAACTGTATGTGTGTGTGTGTGTGTGTGTTTAGAAAGTGGGGTTGTTGGGTGGGGGAGGGGTTGAAAGCAAGCGTTTGTATCTTAGCAGTGAATACGTATTTCAGCAAATAACAAGGTGCTTCTCATCCCTCAGTCTTCAGGATAATTTTATACAAGTGAAGTGCTAAAATATGAAGTTTCTAAATAAGGTGTTTACATGTTTTGGGGTGGATGATAGGGAGATATCTGTGTCAAAAGTTTTAAGATTGTTCATGACCTTTTATTAGAGGACTTTGTCCCAAGGAAATCATCAGAGATGCTTGGAAAGATTTGTGTTCAAAGATGTCCATGGCAGCATTATTTTCACAGCCCAAAACCATAAGAACTAAGTGCTTAAAATATGAGATTAAGTAAACATGAAATAAGAAATAAGATATAGATGTTAAAAAACATTCCTTTAAAAATATTGGAAGTTAAAGAGGTAGGTTTATAAATTTATAGAAAAAATAGACTACAAAATAGCATGCAAAGTATCAAGTACACTTGCAAGCAATAATATTTGTTTCTGGAGGTATTTTGCTTAGTGATTAAGAATTTTCCCTACTTTTTAGTTTTTAGATTATTTTTACATTTCTAAATTTCCTTCAAAGAACATGTACTATTTTTATAAACAGAAGATATCCCAGTAAGTGGTTTGAGCATTTTTAAGCAAACTGTATAGGAGTGAACTTGAATTTTTCAGTAGCAAATGTGCTATAATGGAGAGGTATATTGTAGCAGTTTATATTTCTTTTTTTTGTCAGTAGTTAATATTTATTGAATGCAACTACAGGCTAGGAGTAATTTGCATTATCTCACAATTCTCTCTTCATAATAATATATAATATGCCACATATTATATGTATATTATAATGTTATCCTATAATGCTCTATCTAGTGTGTGTTTGTGTGGAATATACATACATGTATAATAAAACCTGTTTCACTCTCTATCCAGTAGTACTGAAGGTATATAAGCCTTCAGGGATGATTATACTCAAGGGACAATCTGTTGATTGAGGCAGAAAAAATACATGTAAGTTTTTGCTGTGTCTTTGATGACTGTCTTTTCACATTACTTCTGTTGGATAAACTTCCTGTCAAAGGGCTTGGGCCATGCTACTGCCCGACACGCTCCTCTCCTTAATGCCCTTCAACAGCTCCCTGCCTTCTGCACAACTAAACAGCTGCTTCACTTCAGTCTCTTGCTATTGTGCTGGTTTTCTGCTTCTCTTCACACCTAGCCCTCTTTGCGCCACGCCTGCCCCATGCTGGGGCGCTGGCATGGATCTCCTCTTTGCAGCCGTTGGCCAGTTTCCTCTTTCAATCTCCATGCCTTCGACAAGGCTTAGACTAAAGAGCTTCATCAGCGTATCAGGCATTCTCATCATGTTTAAAGGCTTCCTGAAATCCTAACCTCTTCGTGAATCAGAATGTCTGGCATATAGCAGACATTCATTCATTCCTAAAGAACATTAATTCCCTCCACGCTAGAAATACACTAGTGAGATTCTGCCCTCTGAGATTCCAGTATACGCTCAACACACACATAAAGCACACCCAACAAACCTTTTTTATTGGAGTATAATTGCTTTCCAATGTTGTGTTAGTTTCTGCTGTACAACAGTGTGGATCAGCTATACATATACATATATCCCTCTTGAACCTCCCTCCCCTCCACATCCTACCCCTCTAGGTCATCGCAGAGCACTGACCTGAGCTCCTGGTGCTATACAGCAGCTTCCCACTAGCTATCTATTTTACACATGATGGTGTATAGTGTATACATGTCAATGAACAAATCTTGTATAGACCATTCTCATTCTAGGTTTTTTCTAGAATCTTTGACCTAACCTACACTAGTCTGCTGCTGCTGCTGCTGCTGCTGCGTCACTTCAGTCGTGTCCAACTCTGTGCGACCCCATAGGTGGCAGCCCACCAGGCTCCCCCGTCCCTGGGATTCTCCAGGCAAGAACACTGAAGTGGGTTGCCATTTCCTTCTCCAATGCACGAAAGTGAAAAAATAAAGTGAAGTCGCTCAGTCGTGTCCGACTCCTAGCGACCCCATGGACTGCAGCCCACGGACTGCAGCCCACCAGGCCCTTCCATCCATGGCTAAGAACTGGCTTTAAAATTCCTTCTTTAAAAAGTATCTGTTTAAAGCACTCCTTAATTAGGATGGTGGTTAAAACAAGTCCCCAAATTATTGGACACTCTTTCCATTGAGAGATGGGACTATGTTTCTGCCCACTGAAATCCGGGCTCTGTGAATGCTTGTCAGATAGAGTAAAAGTGATGCTGTCTCACTCTGAACTAGGCCTTGAGAAATGGGCGGTTCCTGTCTGCTGGATACTCATTTTTGGAACCCAGCCACCATGTTTTGAGGAAGTCCAAGCAGTCCAGGGTTCGATCCCTGGGTTGGGAAGATCTCCTGGAGAAGAGAAAGGCTACCCACTCCAGTGTTCTGGCCTGGAGAATTCCATGGACTGTATAGTCCATGGGTTGCAAAGAGTCAGACACAACTGAGCAACTTTCACTTTCTGATCACTTTTCAAGCTGTCCATGGAGAGGCCCAGCTGAAGAGGAACTGAGGTTCTTGACTGGCTCCAACTGAACTCCAGCTGACAGCTATTATCAGCTTTCTAGTTATAGGAATAGGCCCTTGTGGAAGTAAATTCTCCCTAGAAGTTGAGCTGCTGTGAAAAGCAGAGCCAAACCTTCCATGCTGAGCTCTGCCCAAATTGCAGACTCACAAGTTAAACACATGAGTTTTGTATTTTTTAAGCCACTAAGTTTTAGGGTGGATTGTTACTCAGCAATACACAATGAGAACAATGGTTCTGGACATACTGCAGTGGATCTGCTTTAGGAGGGCTTTGTTAGGTGGTTAAATTGCCCTGTATAAGAAATAATAGGAAAATAAGAGGATTCTGAGTCATCAAGCTAAGGAGCAGAGGATGAAGAGAGGGAGAGGGCTCCAGCCATACAGAGGATGGGTAAAGCATAAATGAACTCAACAGCCAGCAAAATGATCTAGTGCTAGAGATGGGAGGGGCTATTAGGAACAGGGGTGCAAGTGCTCAGGTTAAAGATGTTTGCTGACACAGCTGGCTGCAGGGATGGGGCACCTGCTAATCTCTGTGCCATTACCGTAAGCATTCAACATAACCCTGCCACATGTATACAGTCTCAAGTCTGGAATACTCAGGACAGGATGGGTATACTGCAATGAAGCTTGGTGGAATAACACAATGCAATTATTAAGGTTTATAGTAACTTCAGTGGTAGAGCTGATCCTTCCTGCCCTGACTGCAAGTGTGCACCTCATTTATTTTGGTTTTGAAGGAAGACCACAAATTCTTTCCTTGGCCTCAGTGTGGACACTTGGGGACATTCGTTGTCTGGGTTTCTCTTTGGTGTCAGTGGAGCATCCCATACCTGGTAGGTGCCCCTCACAATGTTACTTAATAATGCAAGCAGGTAGATGCCTTAGATACCTTGATTAAGTGAAATACTCTAGGTCCAAGGAAAGACCATATCAGACTCTGATGTCAAGAACCATAAAATAATAAATTCATGTTGTCTGAAGCCACTATTTCCAGTGGCTTAAGCCACTAAGTTTGTGGTTACCACAAGAGAAAACTAATACAACCTGGATGTGAAACATTATAATAGAGTGTTTTAAGTTAAAGGAAAGATTTGTTAGAAGACAAAAAAAAAAAAGGAAAATGTCCAAAGCTTATTTCTTGAGTTAAAAGAAAGACAAAACAATGCACATTTTCTTTGCATTTACTTTTACTGGAAAAAAAAAAGAAAAAACAACAACAAAACATTTTTTTTTCCCAAAAGAATCAAAAGACCATTACACAAGATCGCACAATCACTTACAAATGCTGTCAATTAAAGGTAAGTAGGCTAGTCTCACAGAGTCCTTGTCTAAGTAGTTTTCTCCGTATGCCATACACTGACAAAGTAATTCTCAGAGCCGTTGGGCTGGATTCACAGTCCCACTGGGCATGCTCACTGCATTCCATAACTGAATCACATCAGATCTCAAGTAGGAACTCTTCCACCAAGATTTCTATCATGAGAGCAGTTTAAATAGTCACCTTCTTTCCATTTCCCACTGGCTTTTTTCATAGTCAGGGGTATAGTTCAGCGTTATCCAATGTCTTTCTCCATTTACCACACAATTTACTCTCCTTTGGGACCTAACTTCCTCAGTCTTCACATTCTTTTCAACCACCACTGTCTTTACTGTACAATAAGATGAGTTCAATGTAAATATAGAAACCAACATCTTCAAAGGGGGAGAAAAAGAAAGGACCACCTGCTAGAAAAAGGATACAGGGATGATAGGTAATTTCAGGAAGCCCTAGAAAGGACTTTTTGCCATTAACATTAGCTTGTAAAACGCAAGTATGAAACTTAAAAAAAGAAATTAAATTTGATGTGTTGTGTGTGTGTTTTATTTTGCACCATTATGAATCAAATACAAATACAACTAATAATATGCTCTAAGTTGCAACATGAAACAAGAATGGTAACAGCTTACAAATGCTGTGAACGTTCAGTTCTCTTCTGAGACATGGGGTATATCAATACTCCATTTTTCAGAATCCTCCCCTGGGCCTTGTAATCACACATGCCACAGACGGACCTGTGTTTCTATTTTCCCCCCAGAGGACTGGAGTCTGCAATTCTTATTAGATTCAAACTCAAGGTACAACTTAGCAAATGCTACATGCTTTATTAATGATTTTATGCACCTGTGAGGTCTACTTAGGACCCAGAAATTAATTAAGAATATAGAAACAATCTCTTGAAAATATATATCATATCTCTACATATACCTCTTTAGGAATCATGTAAAAGCCTAACATATTCTGTGAATTTGATCTTTATAAGTAGTTTTCTAAAACAAACCTACACATAATTTTTCCCCTCAACAGTACTGATAAAATACAGGGCACCTTTTTCCTTTCAAGTATTTGGGTAAAATAGCATACCCTGAGAATTTGGGGTGCAAACCTACACCTTGTAAACTGTAGAATGAAACTCCTCAAGCACCACATAGGAAAATGTGTACCATGATGGTTTTAAAACACAGAGACTATTACTGAATGTGTCTTCTCATGCACATATAATATATACTTATCATGAGATTATAGTCAGTCTACTTAAGAATCAACACTGTCCTGCAGTCCAAAGTATTATTTCAGGTAGCATGAGCATTCAATTTGTAACAAACACAGACTTCCATTTCTATGAAATATGAAAATAATTTAAATGCATTAAATCTCTTCAAGAGGCAAGAATGATGAAACCAAATTTGAAATTAAAAAGATTTGTATAGCTATGTATTTCTGAGTGACATAGGATGGTTTTGAAGAGCATGTTAACATTTAAGATTCATCATAAAGATGTCAAAATGTAATTTGTTTTAGCTTATTTGCTCAATGATATCCAGAGAGCCATACACATACAGACATAACGTAGATGCAGACATACAGAGAGCCAATATGTTAAGTCATTAACTGCATATTTGGGCTTCATTTCATCCTGAGGGCAATTTCAGAGAGTGTTTTTCAAGAAAATACATTCTGGTGAATTAAACTGTTGTACTGGTTACAAATTTGTTCAGTTTCCAACAACAATTCAAAAGGAGCATATTTCAACCTGACCATTTGACCAACAGGGAAATAGGGGAAATGCATCAAGATTTCTACACAAAATGCCCTGTGGTTCATCTGGAAAACTACATTTTGACATGTAACCCCAAGAAAAGATGGCAAAAGCCAGACTCTGCAATTCTAATTAGATTCAAGCTCCAGGAACCCTATAGGAAATGTTACATGCTTTATTAATGGTTTTGTATATTTAAACCATAAAATGGTAGCTTGGTAGCTGAAAGGACACTGTTAGGGTGATGGTTTTACGGGCCAGAAGGTTTCATATACTCTTGGCTTTTTCTACTTAGCTTTGGTTGAATAAGGAAGGACACAAGGACTTCATTCAAATATCAACACAACCTCAAGAAATAAAACAATGAAAAGTGAGGATTTAGATTTACCTTATGTTTTTAAAAATGTTCCCCTCTATCATTTGAGGTGGTAAATGGCCTGGCAGCTTTGCTTTTTATGGCTTGATGAAATAGAGAACCATGAAATTATCACAGATGATATGGTATTCATAGAACACTACTTTAAAAATCACTTTTTTTTTAACCACTTGGATATTTACTACAACGAAAGCAGCTTCTCAGAGGACATGGCCTCTCTGATAGGGCCAACAAATGAAAAGTTCTTTCTTTCCTAGTTTACCTCAATGTGAAAATTTGAGGCTTAGATCTGTTAGGGAAAAATAATGATAAATAGTGATAAGTAAGCGTATGGGATCCCCAGACCCTTGGTAGGTAAGACTCCACCACATTCTCTAGGAAAGGAGATATCTCTCTTTTTGGAGACCTGGAAGTAGTTGACTACTTAACACCAGCACTGGGTTTTCCTAAAAGTCACATGGAGTTTTGAAATAGTCTTGTCAATTCTGGTTCTATCTATGAAATTCTATCTGAGTTTCACAGGATGTGTTCAATACTTGAGATTTCAGTGTTCTGAAAGCATTATAAGTTATTTGAGTATTATGTTTGAGATCTTTAACTGATTCTACATTCTTGTTTCAGTATTAAGTGACCCAGACCCAGAGCATCTCTACTGAATATAAGGAAGGGCTAATGCTGGGAGAGACACTTCCTAGTAATGAAAAATTAAGTTCTGGGGTGAATCTGTTGATGGAGTTGAGTAAGATGACTTCTATAACAAAGGAGTAACACTTCCCCCAATTGTGGCACAAGGGCATCTTTTCCAAATACAGGGACTGTTTCATATTTCATGCTCCATATCTCATAGAGGCAGTCTCCTCATTTCACAGCTCATCAGCCCAATGATTAATTGAATTGTGACCAGAGCTGACTATTCCTGTCTCAAACCCTTCCTTTTACCCAAAAGAATTCTTTTCAGAGTAAGATCCCTTTAAGGAAAGCCCTGAATATGAAATTGAGTTTTTTTTTTTAAAGAGTACAACTGAGATGGAAACATAACACATATCTTCAGTCATGAACAGTATAAATTTCTGTGGTTTCAAGTGGCAATTTTAAGCAAAAATCAATATTGATGATCATTAAAATAAAAATAAGGCTTTAAAAATTACCAGAATGCTTTATCTTTGAAAAAATAAGTAAATAAGAGGAGATTCCTTTTTGAAAAGCCCAGGAGAACCTTCAAGTTATTCTTTTTAAAAGTAAGAAATATTCCAATGTAGCATTTGCTGAATATATATTGACTCACTTATAAATTATGATGAGCTAAGTATCAGTTCAATCAGCTCTTCAAAACTTCCCATGAACACTCACTAAAATAACCTTCAGAAGTGGGTTACAACTGAGGCAGTATTGAACATCAGTGAAAGATTCTATGATTTGGATTCTCGACATCTCTTAAAACCATAAGGAGCAAGTGATATAAACCTAGATCACTGCTATTGGTATCGTGACAGCTGGAGAGAATCGGAGCCACCAAATCAGAGTTCACTTTCTGCTCCACTACCCCAAACAGGCCACACTTCAGACTCCAAACAATCTGTGAGAGAGAGGAGTATGCAACTATGGAGGGAATCATTAAAGAAGAATATAATCCTCCACACTCATAGCAAAGCTTGGATTCTAGAGGGAAATAGATATTTTATACCTTTCTGAAACTAAGACCTTAATCTTAAATGCAACCACTGGCTCTCCAGTCTTTCAAACCACTCTATTTTAAGGCAACAAATGGTTTCATGACATTGTACCAATGGGAAAGTTAAAACAAGGCACAAAAGTTAAAACCACTGCTTTTCACAATCACATTTGAAATCATGCTAAACCCAATAAAAGGACATGTAAAACATAACCAATAGAATGACTAGGCTTGGCTGGTCTATGATTCATATTACAGACCCATCATATTTAAACCCAGACAAATGCTACAACTCTGCCAGCCAGTCCTGATATATTGCAAGAATCTGTAGGGAGATTTGTGATCCAAATGACTGATTTGCTAGTTTGGTTTACAACAAAACCAATCTTATTCTGTTGTATGTTTTGACTGAACTACAAGAACATGTAAGAGATGGTTTGCCTAGTCACAAATGCAGGAAGGAAAGATAAAGGGAAAGCTTATATTAAAGTACAAAAGGAAATAGTTTTACATAGGAAAAAACACAACCATTCAATCAGCAATAACACAAAGTGTCTTAACAGGGTTATTCAGAAAAGTATAGAAACTTACACACTTGTTTATAAGAAGCAAAAACTAAGAATAACATATCTAGAGGAAGTTTTTCAGGTGATTCTTAGTGTTGTTACAATGAAGCCTTCAGATTTAAGAAGGTTTGTCCATCTTTCTGTCTTGCTCCTATAAACAAACATAGTCAAAGAAAAGACTGTTAGTTCTAAAAGTAAATCTCAGTCTTAAAGAAGCAAGAAAAATGCCAAGATACATTTTATTTAACTATTTGGCTAATTTCTATGTGAATAATGCTGAAGTTCACATTTTAAAATTGGAGAATGTGTTTCTGAACCTACTAGACATCAAATGGGACATCTTTTTGAAACTTGAATTAAATACAGTCAATCCATTCAAAAATTATTTTAGAGTTAAATATTTAGTTTTACTGAAATTATCCATGACAGAAAATAGTATAACAGATATGTTGTTAAAACATGAAAAAATGATATTTAAACTAAATTGGAACATTTGAAATTTATCATGAGTTATTAATTTAGTTAAATTAATAAACTCTATACTCTAAAGTGAATGGTCACCACCTCAATTATGTGGAATTTCATACTGTGCATTTTGTTTGAAATGAGATACACTGGTTAGAGTCTATAACTTACTTGAATCCATTCTAAAACAAGCATTGATGTGTTCAAAATCTTACTGAAAATTAGCCCTTTCTTTCTGTCAATCTCTCTATATATTGTATATCTAATAGAACTTTGCCTAAAGAACTTTTTAAAATTAACCTTTGGGAGTTGGAACTTGAACATAATATTATGAAGACAGAAATAGAGTGGCCTACAGGTAATATTTTTTTAGGGATTAGACGACTCTATCATGTGAAAAACAACCTTTAAGAAGTATCAAATAACAGCTATCTAATCAATTATATGCAATCAGAGTAGAGTGGCAAAGGATATTTTAATCCTGCCATCTAGAAACTGACCTGTGTTATATATATGCTTAAGGAACAGGAAGACTATAATATTAATTATAGGTTTAGAGCTCATATGTATATATTTCAAGTTTGTTGATTTTACCCTTTTGTACTTTATATCAAGAAATTACTTTCAAGAGAAAAGGGACTGTTGTGGGTCTGGAAACTTCCCATTTGCTAAAGTTTTTCTACCTTAGGACACACAGAACAGGAAAAGAAAACATAATTACAAGGAGAGGAAAAGAAAATAGGAGACCAAGAAGAAAAATGTCAATGTGGATCTAAGGACAACTCAGGCTGAGTCCCGTCATGAAGCAAAGTTTGCAAGGACTCCTTGAGCAGAGAGGGGAGAGAGACAGAGAGAAACAGTGAGAGAGAGAAAGAGAGAGAGGGAACACCCCAAGAAGGGGAGAGCAAGCTGAGGAATGGAGGAGAAATCTGTTTCTACCAATTGCTGGGATCATTTTCAGGGACTTGTCTTGATAACATCGTTTCACTCATTTGTGGGATATTGCTTCTGCTAATTGGAGAAAGAAATGGCAACCCACTCCAGTATTCTTGCCTGGAAAATCCAATGGACGGAGGAGCCCTATATATTAACTTTAGAGGAACTGTGTTTAAACTCTTGAAAGTAATAAGGTTGCTCCAGTTCCTATTAAGGCTAAAATAATGATTGCCAGTTGAACCTGGCAGAGGGTCATGACGAAGTCAGGGAAGGGAGGGGGTGACTGTACTGTCACCAGGCAGTCTGGCCTGGATGACTTCCCATGATTTTTAGGACGGAACCCATGACAGAGTTCAGCAGGGATGTTGGGTCAGATTCTCCCTTGCTCCACATGGGCCTGCGCTCAGAGAGAGGGGAAAACCACCACACGCAGCTGGCACCCTATGCCCAGAGCTGTATAACATGCTGGAAAGTGTGGGGGATACTAGAGGACCCTGACCACAGCCAACTCCTGCCCCCAGGGGGTCAGGCAGCATGCAGAACTGTGAGCATGACCTCCGGTTCGGAGAAATACCAAGAAATCCTGCATACCGGCCCCTGGTGCTGCCCTGAGAGTATGCAGGAAAAAGGGTTGACTTTCTGCCTTGGTGGAGGCCCCAGAGAGATGAGGGGCTTCTGAGGCATTGATGAGCTTCTAGTCTCCAAAGAAGATTGAACTCTTATGACAGGGCATGGACTGTGTGCCATGTCCTTTGCAGTGATTTTATGATTCAATCTTCACAATGCTCCTGCAAGGTATCCCCACTCTACCCTTGAGGAAACTGAGGTCCAGAGAGGGCGAGTCATTTGTCTGAGGGAAGACTTTGAGCCAGGGTGCCTGACTTCAAGGCACATATACCTTGGTTTTAGTCAAAGCCACACAGCTTCCTTTGGACTGAAATGCATGTCCCCATCGGCATTT
>NW_011494835.1:7114528-7120749 GCF_000754665.1 Bison bison bison | reverse complement strand
GCAGCCACAGCCCCTAGAAGTGCTGAAACTATTTCTCTTTGGGACACACAGTGTTCTAATGACTAACGAGAGCTAATTTTTTAATCAAAAGAGAAACACACATGGAGGCTTAAATATATGCTAGACATTGCCAGACTCAGTTTCTTACCTTATTTTCTCCCCTTTTCCCAGTTAAGAAAGAGGGACAATTCACAAGGAACTGAGATGTGCAGGGCAGAGAGGAAGAAAGTGGGCAACACATGGCCACTGAGCTCCAAGGGCCTGGATTTCAGCTGGTCTCTTGATCTGGGACAAATTATTTTTTCACTTGTCAAATGGGGATAAGAAAGTACCCACTGGCTTAAAGAATCAAGCAGCATGATGTTAAATCTTGGTATATAATAAATGAATACACATTAGTTATTAATTTTCCTTTCTTCTTAATTTTATAGAGGTTTGAGGAAAATACAATGACAAAAAAAAAAAAAACCCTGTAGAGAAAAGCACAAAATAATAAGAATGAGGAAAGCTACAATCCAAGGAAAGAGAAAGGGAGAAAAAAGAAATGGCAAAAAAAAAAAAGACAAAAGGAAGATAATACAACAGCAGCTATATATAATCATCAGGAGAGGAAGCCACAATCACGGTAGGAAAAAACAGATATAAATGAATTGATTCAGAAATGTGATCATGGGATGAGCTGAAAATGAAACGTCGAGTGTGCTGCCTGCAGCCCGCCCTGTGACCTCGTGCGCGAGGCTGCCGAGAACACAGGTAAGGGAGCCGCCACTTCCAGCGGTCTAGTCCATGATGACAACAGACTCCAAGCAGAAAAGGGAGGAGAAGGGAAGAAGCAAGGTGGCACTTTAAACTAAATCAACTTCAAGGGAACAGGAAAGAAGAACCAACAATAAGGAATAAAAAAGAAATTATCAAAAAACAGAAAGCAAATTCTCAAACAAATGGAAGGGGAAGCAAAGAGGAAAAGTAAGGTGTGGGCCAGACCCGGGGATGGAGGAGGAGAAAGAAGACTTGGAGAAAAAGAGAAGGGGGCTGGGCAGCATTAAGAAAGAAGCAAATGGAAATACACTCTGGTCTGGGATACTTCAGTTCTGAGTCCCAGTTCTGCCCTAGATGGACACTGTGACTTAAGAAGGGTCAGCCTGAATTTTCTCCTGCAATTTTTACACAAGGGGACAGGGTTTGATGATCTAAGGACCCCATGGGGCCCCTTTAGAGAACCCTATGGAAATCATTTCCCCTGAATCCGCTCCCTTTCTCCTTCCTCTTTAGTTGCTGATGTCTGGGGCTCTATTCAGGAGGTAGAAATAACTCCGAAGAAGTGAGGAGAAAAAGAAAGAACAATGACACAAGAACAGTATAAGGCACACTCAGAAATGAAGAAGCAAATGGGTCAAGTATTAAAAACAGAAAAGACATTCAAAGGAAACAAAATAATTGCAGTCCCCACTGGGTGGCAGGCATGGTGCCAATAACAGTTTTCTGTTGTTATTATTACATATATCTTTATGCCCTTGTAAATGGTACTTAGTATCAAGTCTCAGATACAATTTTAAAGCAAAAATACAGCATGTAAGCGGGTGGGCAGGAGAAAGCAGGAGACTGAATATGTTAGGGAAGAAAAAATATAGCCACATGCCTCAAATGACAGAAATCTAAAATACAAATAATCTCATCAGAAAAGGCATCAGAGATACTGTGGAGAAGGGACTTCCAAAATGAAACATAACAAACGACAAAGGCCTAACAAGAAAGGAGAGAGCTAGCAAGTGTTGAACTGGTATGCCCAGCACACTGGTGTGTTTCCAGTGGGTTTCTGTTGTAACTCTCTGGCCACCAGCTGGGAACCGTTTGGTCCATTTATCACACTGTGTGATATCATTACTAAATACAAATAAAATACATAATATTACTACTTAGCTTCTGAGATGGGTTGTGACCAGGCAAAGATTGAGGAGCACTGCAATTTTGTTCACAGGAAGAAGAGAAATAGCAAAGACACCCCTATAAAAGTGAAACTAGAGGAAAATTCAGAATAATCTGAGAGGAGCAGCAGCTGGGTATACTCAAATCTATATGGGGGAGAAAGTAAGGCTCCTGGTTACAACGTGCAGCTAAAAATAGATGATGAAATACTTATTATTTGAGCTGGAAGGAATCTTAAAGGTTAAGACAGGATTTGAACACTGGTTTTGCAGTTCTGTGTGTACAGCTTATGTCTTCCAGCTGGAGTGCAGGCTCCTGGCTTGTATTAATAGGATGGTCACATGTGGATTCATAGCCTCACCACAGAGTTCACCATGGCTGATGGAGTGTAAACATGTAATTCATGCTCGTGGAATGAATGAAGTAGTTAGTGTGTTTTATTAAACATTCATTTTACAAAAGTCAAGAGAATCAGAGCAGGTCCAAGGTGTCCTGGCTGCCAGTCCTGGACTCATTAGGCTCCTCTGCCATCCTTTTTTTGTTTCATGACTCCTACCAACAAACAAACAGCACAGTGTGTGGTCCAGGAGCCAGGAGCCAGCCCCATGGGTCCTGGTTCTCTCCCTCTCTGGGGCCCACTCCAGCAAAACCACTTCTTTCTAAAGCCCCAGTTTTATTCTCCATGAAATGCTGTGTTTGGATCAAGTCATTTATGTGACTTAGTTGAGAGGGGCACATAAAACCCTACTCTACCTCAAGAAAAAACTCTGGAATAAGTCTAGTTTTCAAAGGAAATCTTAAAGTGAAACTAGCTTCCAGGCCTTCTCACACTGACTGTCCGTACAAACACCAACAGATGAACGGGGGTGTACCATGTAATTTTTGCTATATCTGAACCATGTTTAAATTTTTTCACACAAGGAAAAGAACTATACATTTCCTTTTTTTTAACCTGACTTTTCTTTGGCAAGTGGCATAGAACTTTCAGGATGCTGAGTCTTGAAGGATTTTAGTTATCATCTGAATTTGGGTAATTAGATTTTCACCTATACACAGAAAGCTAATAATTAACTCCTCTATGTGTGTATGTGTTTGTGTGTGTATATGTATTAATTGCTCAGTTGTGTCTGACTCTGTAAAACTGCATGGACTGTAGTCCGCCCAGCTCCTCTGTTGATGGAGTTCTCCAGGCAAGAATCCCGGAGTCAGTTGCCATTCCCTTCTCTAGGGGATCTTCCCAACTCAGAGATTGAACCCAGGTCTCTGCATTGCAGGCAGATTCTTTACCTTCTGAGCCACCAGGGAAGCCCCAGTTATCTCCTTGCCTATCGTTAAATCTTGAAGCCAGCTTTTGCCTTTCTGTCTATTTTTAGGGTTGTGGAGTAAAATAAATGTTAAAGAAATGAAAAGCTTTCAAATAAATCACTGTTCAAATATCTAGTACAAAAAACCTGGGTTTGTATTTATGTCTGATGGAAACCACTCCAGCCTAATCTCTCCAGACTCAGCAGACGGGAGAAGGGCCAGAGGCAGCTGCTACAGGACACGAAGCTAGCCTGTGCCACTTCCTCCCTCCTCGGGGCCCTGTCCTCCTTTCCCCTTGCCCTGTGCCTCCACAACTCACACAAAGGCCTCCCAGGATTAGCTGCTCCCAAACAGCCTTAGGTAAACATCCCACCTGTCCAGAAGATGAAAACACTTTTGTCTAGAGGCTACTCCTTTTCTTCTGCAAAGCTATCTCTAAATTGGGGCCTCTTCCACATGCATATTTCTTTATTTTCTACATTGAACAACAGTTGCATTATTCATCATTAATCTTTGCCTCCCTTCTTTATTTGTGTTCATTACATATGGCCCGTTGAAAATTCTTGGAAAGGAATTCAAATCATTTATTTCTAGATTAGAAGTGAAATGAGGGTTGTGCTTTTACTTGATTTTTTTAAGGAAGATCCAAGGATTATTGAACAGTGGTCTATTGTTTATTTTGCAGCCTAGTAAATATAATACATAGTAAAATCCCTTAATTTGGAAAGCTTTTATATTTTGCAACAACTGTTACATGATCTGACATTCACACAAATGTTGAGCAGTAGAAATCATTGACACACAGTTGTCATGGGTCCTAGAGAGTTTGCATGCCCCAGAACATACAACTGGTGAAAAGATGCTGGCTCTCTGATCCTACATCTTAATTTAAGGCTTTTTTTCATTGCAGAAAGAAACAATGTTCCTCTCTTTCTTTTCAGTACAGGAATGGCTTATTTTTTTCATGTAAGCATAGAAAGGGTTCCTCCCCTCTTCCTCTCCTTTCTCAGTTCAGTATGCTCTTACGGAGGTATGAAACCCCTTAGAAGCATTTATGCTGTCAACCCTTCCTCATGTGAAGACAACAGAAGGAGAGGGCAAATCTGTCCGCCCAGTGCAGGCAGCTTCCTCCTGTATCTGAAGGGTGTGTGTGTGTGTGTGTTTAGCTGCTCAGTCATGTCCAACTCTTACGACCCCATGGACTGTAGCCCGCCAGGCTCCTCCGTCCATGGAATTCTCCAGGCAAGAATACTGCAGTGGATTGCCATTTCCTTCTCCAGGGGATCTTTCCAACCCAGGGATTGAACCTGCATCTCCCTTTCATCACTGAGCCACCAGGGAAGCCTGTCTGAGGGTTACCCCTGCCTTATGTGGTTGACCTAAAGTGTCCTGGTTCAGAAAAACCTGGCTCCCCTTCTTATCAAGTTCCATGGACTGTAGTAACAGCAAGGATTCCCACTGATGAATTTCGAATTCTCACCGATGGGCTTCGGTGTCAGAATCCACATCTACTTCACTTAGAGAGGGGAACAAGGGGGAGTTGATTCTTTTCTGACGGGAGAGAATGCAGATAGGAAAGGGTGCCTTGTAGGCATTCCCAGCAGAGCATAGTGGATTCACTCTGAACAGACTGGATCAAACACCGCAGCTTCATCCCAGGAGCCACTGCAGCTTGGGAATCTTCCATCCCATGGGGTCAAGCCGTGTGTGTGTGTGTGTGTGTGTGTGTGTGTGTGTAAAATACCTTTAAGACTTTGTAAAGACTTTGGACTTGCCTAAACAAAGTATTCTGATTGTCTGAAAGCAAAAACAAGACCTTAAAATAGGCTCTTTTGTATAAGAAACTTCAAGAGAAAGATGTGGAAGATGGACAGAAGCCATTCTGCAGATTTTAGAAAACCTCTTAACAAGAAAATGTCAGTCTTTGACTCTCCTTTCTCTGAGGAGCAACCAGAGTAATGGTGTTTCCAAAGATGTCCTGTGCTTCTGTCACTGGGGCTGCAAGGAATAAAGCTCACTCCACAAAATCCAGACCAGGTTTTCATTTCTTCCCCCTGCCAATCTTCACCCAAGGCTAACCCTGATAGATCCCTCCTACTCACTGTGGGAAAAACACTCAGGCAATTTGAAAAGGTCAAAGGGAAAAGGCCAGCCATGGGGCTGAGGAGTGGGGAGAGAAGGAAGCTTGGCAGGAAAATTAGCTCCCTAATAATTTGAATGGGGTTCTATTATGAAAATACCTCCTCTGCTATAAACCTACCACTTCAAACACAAAGCATTAGGACTCTTCTTAATCCCTCAAACCTGATTATCAAAGTGATAGTCACTCACCAGCAGCTGCTCCCTTTGGCTTTCTGGTGACCACTCATCATCTGTGTTCTACCACGAAGCTCATGGTGGTGCCGTCAAAGGACGGGGGTGCGATGATCCGCGGCCCCAGGGGCTGTGAGGTGATGCTGATGACAGGCTTGCCGTGCAGCTGGGCAAAGCCCTTGGCCCCTACGAGCTGGGAGGTGGCTGCCGGGGCAGAGGAGGAAGAGGAGGCGGGAGACTGACCAGAGGCCATGAAGTAGGGGGCCTCGGTGAACGCTGCAGCTGCCTCTTTGCTGGGGGGCTCTGCTGTCAGTGGGGAGAGCTCACCGCCCGCTGGAGTGCGAGCAATTGGCGTGGGCTGCAGGGCGTTGGCGGGCAGCACCGTGGGCAGAAACCCGGGGTAGATCATGTAAGTGGGTCCATAGGCCCCAGGACTCAGGGCCAGGGGAGGCACAGGGAGGGACATGGGAGCCACTGCCTGCTGCTGGGAGGTCATTGGCACGTCCACATACTGCCCCGTCTCGGGGTCAAACAGTCTCCGGGTCATGGGCTGTACTGGTGTGTCCACCAGATAGTACTGGCCAGTGGTCACATCCAGGAGCATCTTGCGCTGGGTCTGCTGAGGTGGGGGCTGCTGGAAGGGGTCTGTGGGAATGGGAGCTGGGCCGGCAGGTGCC
>NW_011494835.1:7111942-7114428 GCF_000754665.1 Bison bison bison | reverse complement strand
CCTGGCGGGGAGAAGCAGAGGACCTGGGGCTGGGCGCTCTGTAGGGTGAAAGGCAGTGGCTGCTGGTGGTAGATGGCAGTGGGGGGATGCTCAGGGCTCTGGGGCCCCGCGGGGGCAGCTACTGTCTCCCTGGGGTGGTCAGGTTTGGTGCGCCAAGCTGGCCGGCTGGTTCCACTGACCTGAGAGCCCTTGGGACTAGTGGGAACCTGACTGCGAGCACTCAGGGGGGGCAAGCTGCATAGAGTGGCCGCAGCTGAAGATGCTGGGGGTCCCTCCCTCCCTGCCCCAGGCCTGCCTGGAAGCTCTCCAGCTGCAGAGCTTCCTTTAAGAGGGATGGTCAGGTAATTCTCACAGTCACTATTGCTCTTTTCCAAATTGCTGCCGATTTTCCTGCTGGTCACCTCTTCCAGAGGTGCCCGGGTGGCCGGAGAGATCTTGAGGGACCGCAGTCCCTGCGATTTGATGCCCTTGGCGGCCGCCGAGGGACTCTCCGGAGAAGGGCCTTGCGGGAACTTGCCAGCGACTCCCCCAGTTTTCTGGGTGCTGCTGGCACTCACTGTGAAGACATTCCGTTGGCTGGGGAGTGGGGGCAGGGGCTGGGTTCTGTCCACATCCTTGTGCACCGGGGGAATATAGAGGGACCGGGGCCGCTCCCTGGCCAGGTTCTCAAAGGCCGCCGCGCGGGCAGACACGCTCTCGGTGCTGGGGTTGGAGTTTCTCCGCTGTAGACGCTCTGGACCCCCTCTCAGGACCACCCCGCCTTTGTTCCCGACGCCCCGCGGCTCCTCCGGCTCACCCAGCCGTCTGGACAACTTGTCGGGGTCAGCGCCCCCGGCCCCTTCCCTCTCCTCGCTGGCGATGAGCGACAGGACGTGGCTGTCAGTCAGCAGAGGCAAGGGGTCGCTTTTCCGCTTCCACTCGTTCCTGTTGAAGCTGTACAGCTCTTCCATGGACCTCACGGCCGCTGTCAGCTTCTCCAGGGCATTCCGGGATGTCTTGGGGCCTTTCCCTTCCTCCCTGACCTCCTCCTCCTTGACCTTCTCTGGGGTCTTCTGAGCCTTGGAGACGATCTTGAGCACAGGCAGGTAGGAGCCCTGTTCAGGCTTATTGGGGGCGATGGTGGCTACCGGCAGCCTGCCAGATGCCCTGTGCACCAAGACTGTCCCTTCTGGCGAGGAGGAGTTCAAGACCCTGCCGCCTCCCTTGCCCGCATTCTCCCTGGGCTCTCGCTCGGTGCTGTCCTCCCTGGGGTTCACCACAGCCTGGCACGTGATCACCATGGGGGACAAGGATCCAGATCCCCCAGCGGCAGGAGCCAGCTGCCTGGGTTTGGGCCCAGTCAGCCCCTGCTCTGGGGTAACGCTGCCCTTGTCACTGCTGTCCCCTGACCCCTTGATTAGTTTCCGGACATCTCTCACCTGATGGAGGGGGCCTTGGGCCTTGGACTTGTCCCTGACGTCTCTCACCTGGAACTGGGGCACTTTTTCCAGGCTGTCCCCCCTGAAGAGCTTCTGCTGGGCCCTGCTGTTGTCCTCATTGGTCTTGAAGAGGTTGGAGGCACTGCCGCTGGCCAGTTTGGGTGTGAGCAACTTGGCAATGTTGAAGTCCGAGCTCGGCTGTTGCACGCTCCCCAGGCGGATCTTGATTTCAGGAGCCTTCGGTCGGATCACTGCCGTGGAGGTGGCCTGAGCAGCAGGATACTTGGTGGCCTGCTTCCCTGGCTGCTTATCCTTGGGTGTCTGCTGGATGTTGGGGACAAAGAGACGAGACATGATGGTGGACTTGCTGGCAGAGATCTCCCCCAGGTCGGCCCTCCAGTCACCCCCCTTGGGGAGTTTCAGCTTCCCAACGGGGGCTCTTTCTTCTCGCTTCTCAGCCTCTTTCTCCTTCCAGGACCGGAATGCACTGTTCTGACTGCGGAGGAAGATGCCCTTGACAGTCTCTGAGGCACTCTTTTTAATTTCACACACTTCTGGGAGTCCATTGGCAAAATGATGGCCGGAGCCTGCGTGGCTCTCCCGAGGGGCAGTGGCTTTGAAGATGGGGGATTTAGACCCAGCTACGGCCCCCTCCCCGCCGGCATCAGACATGCTGACCACCGTGTACTCAGAGCCAGCCTCCGAGTGGCGAGAACTCTGCCTCTGCAGGCCCCTCTCGCGCTGCTTCTCAGCCCCCGGGGGAGGGCCCTCCGTCTCCTTGGAGGTGCTGGAGAGGTGATGGTGGGATGTGTCGCTGAGTTCTCCCCTTTCCATTTTGAACTCGTGTTCCCGCTGCATCTTCTTGGAGATGACATTTTTGAGCAGGCTGGAAGCAAACTTGGACTTCTGGGGGCCATCAGCGCGGGAGGCCGGCTTGCCACTCTCGGAGGTCTCTGAGCCATCATCCGTGTACACTGACCCGGAGCCCTTGCTGGGGCCTTTGGTGGCCTTGCAGGGCCCCGCGGCCAAGCTGGCTTTGCTCTCACTGCGTAAATTCAGAGGCTCGAG
>NW_011494835.1:7100761-7111842 GCF_000754665.1 Bison bison bison | reverse complement strand
TCGAGAAGGGTGACCACGCGCGGACCGGACTGGACCTGCTTCTGGAAACACAGAGGTGTCTCCACGTGTTTGATCTCGCCCTCGACTTTGCTGACCACGAACTCCAAGGCCTTGGTCTGGGACTTCTTGGATTGGATGTAGAGCTGGTCTGCCGTGGTCCTGGCCCCACCGCCCTTCCTCAGCCCTGCAGCCACTGAGGCCGCGCTGCTCCTCAGGAGGCTCTGTTCCACCCTGGCTCCAACACCTCCACATTTTAAGTCCAAGAAGGTTGACCAGCGCCCAAAGCCGACTTCGGAGAGCGCGGAGGACTCCCGGGAGCTGATGTTCAGAGCCTCAAAGTAGGGGTAAGCGAGGCTCCGGAAGGCCCGGGAGGTCAGGTTACGCACCTCTTTGTCCGCATCGTCCAGCTCGCTCACGGCACTGGAGGCTCCACTGGAGTAGTCCACCAGCTCCTTCGCCCGGATGGCCCCGCACCGGGTCTGCAGGCGAGCAGGGACGGCGATGAATTTCTTTGCATGGTCCTGAGCCACGGCTGCAGCCGGGTCTTGCTTCAGCGAACTGGAATTGTGTTCAGCAGCTGTAGAGACGCGGAGGCTCATGTCGCCTTCATGCTTGGCAGCATAAATAATGTTTTGCTTTGCACACACGTTGCTAGGCTCATTTATAGCCCGGGAAGTCGGTTTGATTGATAGGAGGATCTGGCTTGCTGCGTTCCCACAGCTGCTGGCGGCGGTGGCTGCTGCTGCCCCTGAAGCCGCCTCCGGGGGCTCGGGCAAGGGCTCCCGCGGGGTGGCCGTGCCAGGCCCCGTGGGTGGGGGAGTGGGGTCAGCGTCTGAGGGGCCGCTGCCCACTTCCGTGCTGCTGGTGTCGCCGCCGCCACTGCCCGCGCTGGGACGGGCGGGGTCGCTGCTGGTGGGGCTGGGTGTCCGGGTGGCGTTGGTGCTGGGAGTGGTGCTAAGGTAGCAACTGTTGTCGTCGTCCTCTTCGGTCAGGGTGGTGACGTCCTCTGGGGTCTCGTCGCTGCCACCGAAGGAAGCGTAGTCCACAAATGAGTAGATCACGTTGTTGTCCTCGAAATCCCAGCGGGAGGCCAGGCCCACGTCGAAGTCCATGTCCTGCTCCACCTCGCTCAGCTGGATCTCGTGGGTGGTGATGTAATGGGCCTCCTGATTTCTGGGGGGGTCCCGGCTGCCCTGAGACTTGGCAATAATGTCTCTGCACTCTGTGGCATCTGCTTCCCCACATCTCCCTCTTCCTCCCCCTCCCCATCCTCCTGCTTTTTCTCCTTCTTCTCCCTTGGGCTGGCAGCTCAGCGCGTTCTCACCACTGTCACTCTCGAAGCCTAAGGATGAGGACGAGGTGGCCAGAGCCCCTGTGGATGTGGTGGTGCCATCCATCTTGGACAGGCCACTTTCTTCTGCTCCGTCCACCGGGGAGGAGGAAGAAGAGGAAGAGAAGGGGTTGCTGCCCTCATCGGTACCGGAGAGCTGGGATCTGGAGAGTTCCGAGGGGACAGAATTCTTCAGGGGGACCAGAGCTTCGCGCTCTTGACTGCTGACTTCGTCTTGGGCTTTCTCCTGGGGACTCTTCAAGCCCCTCTGATCCCCCTGGCGCTGCTCCTGAGTGAGTCTCATGGTCCGGGGACTGTCCCTGGGGACTCCAGCTGAAGCGCACATCTCCACATATTTTGCTTCTCGCAGGGAGGAGGCTGATGGCTTGGGAAGCGGCTGCAGCTGCTGCTTTAGCTCCTGGCTATCTTGAGCTCCGCTCGCCCCGTCCCCCACCTCCTTGGATCTGGCCTGCAGATTCAGTTCAGGAGGGGTGCCTTCCATTCTGAGCCCTTGCCTAGGTGTCAGCGACAGGAGGAGACAGTGGTGAGCGACGGGACTGTCCTCGGTCCCTCCCTGGCCCTGGAGGGGCTGCAGAGTAGCCTGAAGCAGGGTCCCACGTGCCTGGACTGGCCCCAAGGCTGCAGGCACCCTTGCCACTGCCGCCACCACCTCGCAGTTCTTCAGCCCCTGTGGCGGGGCCCAGGCCAACCTGAGGGAGGTAGGAAGGCTCCTGGGTTGGGTGGCAGAGGTGGTCTGTGGCCAGGGGGCTGCTGCTGTGGCCGAGACTGTGGCCAGCTTCCAGCAGCCAAGCTGTTCTGTCCAGTTGTTGGCCTGACGCTGTCGGCAGCTAGGAGTCTGAATGCCATCGACCACGGAAGAAGCAGCATCTGTAGGTCGACTCCGGGACTTCCAGAAATGAAAGGAAAGCATGTGCTGTTTCTTGTGGAGCCTTGTCCCTTTCCTGGATGGGGTAAGAGTGGGTCACGTCATTCCAGAAATATTTTTAGTGTCTATTCCCCAGTCATACTGAAACCACACTTGAGGGTAGAGAGAAGAGGCTCTGAGATGAAGAGAGAATGTGGGAGGTAGAGAAGACGTGTGGGTTCTAATTGAAATCAACCAAATGTCCTATGTAATCTATTACGAGGATGTCTAGCAAGTATGAAATTATTCTTTACTCACTGCCGTCTTTCATTCCCAAGTCTGATTAAATGTGCCCCCCACTCTTGTTCTTAAATAAATCTGAATTCAGCAGTGCATTTCAAATCAATTAAGGACAGCCCAGAAAGACTTCAAAATCTCCCTTGGACATATGGCAGCTTTATGTTTGTCTGAAAATCTATGCCTTTTCTTTCTCTTTCATCTTAAATCAGTTGAGTTCTGGTAATACTACCTTTTGTAGGAATAAAACACTCTATTCCTCCTTCCCCAAAGTTCCACTTTATGAAACATAATCTGTTTGTTTAAAAATAGGAAGAACTCCTCCAGCCCTTACTGTTGACTAAAGTGTAAAAGGGCAATTTCAGAGACTTGAAACTTAACACTTGAAATAAACTTTTAATTAGACTCACTAAAAAGCACCACATGGTTCCAAACTGACACTACTTTAAATCCCTACAATCTCAAAAAGTTCCCTAAACTTCCAAAACCGTGGCAAGACAATAAACCTCCAATTATATATAGAGCCTGAGCCGCAGCCTCACGATTCAATTACACTGGCTGGACTCCAGACCTGCAGGGCACCGCCTGAGAAGGCACGGGAGAACAACGAACACACTTACCCTTCACGAGTACAGTGAGGCTGGGAGGGAGGCTCAGAGAGGAAATGTGACCCACTGGCATGCCCCATGGCACCGAAGCCAGAATCCTAGGTCACTGGCTCTGAGATCCTTTCATTTCAAACAATTCGGGAGTTGTGCAAGTGTATTTGCCAGGCAACCCCAGATGGGGGTTCTGTGCTGGCCATCCTCAGAGCAGATCTCTTGGGTCTATCAGTGAAGAATCACAAGTCTTGGTTTGGTGAGATCTGGCTCCCATCGCCTGCCAGGCCCAGGTCCACCACTATACATAGTCTATGCGTCACTTATGCCGATTGAATAAAGCACTATTTTAAACATTCACATTTGTGGGAAGCAAAAATAACACCATCAACCATGCCCTTCCAACATGAAGGCCACCCCCGCACTGAAAAATGTTCCTTCCTCTGGCTGGGCGTGGGGGGAGGTATGGAGTGGGAGCCCCTAGCAACTGAGGCATCCACCTTCTCATCCTTGGGATGTGGACAGTGCAGCCCTACCATTCTCCCGGAACAAGTCTCTCCTGCCCACATCACTGCCATTGAAAACACGACATAGGGAAGGCTGGAAATATCAAGTATCACAATGTGGATAGAGAGCCAGAGTGCTAGACACAGAGAGTAAAAGAGAAAAGGAAACAGAAACAGAGAGGGAGAGAAGGAAAGAACAAAAAAGTGAGAGAGGAAGAAGGGACTTGCTAAATTTGTGATCAAATTTTTGATTATGGAGAGCCAGGTGGAATGGCACAAAATCCTAGATTCTTAATGATAAGAAAAAAATTGTGAATCGCAATAGTTACAACTAAGAGTTGCATAGTGTTTACTGTGTGTGAGTCATTATCTGAGGCACTTTTAGATGTGCCTGTATTTATTAATTTAATTCTCATTACAGCTTGGTAAGTTAGGTACAATAATTGCAGTGAATTTACAGATGGAAAAGCTGAAGTACAGAGATGTTAAGAAATTATAGTGAAGTTGCTCAGTCATGTCTGATTCTTTGCAACCCCATGGACTGTAGCCTACCAGGCTTCTCCGTCCATGGGATTTTTCAGGAAAGAGTACTGGAGTGGGCTGCCTTCTCCTTCTCCAGGGGATCATCCTGACCCAGAGATCGAACCCAGGTCTCCTGCATTGTAGGCAGATGCTTTACCCTCTGAGCCACCAGGGAAGCCCAAGAAATTATAGAGCAGAATTCAAACCCAGGCTGTCTGGTTCTAGAGCTCATCGCTTCACCATGCTGCTACACTGCCTTGCTGACTTCCGTACTCAAATACTCTCTGCTGCACCCAGACGCCCGATTAGACTGGAGCAGGGCATCCTAGGCTATTTCATCTGAATGACCACAAAATAAGCCATGTAACCATTTCTTGGTTTTGTTTTGTTTATATCATCAGCCTGTATTCACATTATGTATTCAGGGATTAAGGAACATGAGCCTATAAATAAAATGAAATAAAATATATCTGTCTCCTCCAGGCAAGCAGAATACTTCCAAAGCCCCATTTTAATTTTGCTTCAAAGCCTGGGATGAGAAACCCTGAATACTGCCTCAAACACTGTGGGCCATACACACTCCTCAGCTGATTATAAAACAGAGTTTCTGCCCATCATGGCAATTATACTTCAAGAAGAAATGTTTCCAGCACTTTCCATATGGCCCTGTCTGTCATGACAACTCAACAGATTTTAGCAGTTTTGCCTTACAGTTGGCAAAGCACACAATTGAAAGGTCAGATGCCCTGGATGTAGGTTAAACATAATTATTCAATGTCCTGAATTCTAGAAGCTTACTTCCAAAGTTTTGCTTCTTCCAGAGAGTACAACCCTTGCCCAAACTCCCCGCAAAGAGAGAAGGTTAACCTAAAATAGGCACTTACCTCCAAAATACCTGTGTGGCTCCTTTTCTCTATTCTAAGTCAATGCCAGCATAGGAAAAAAATTGTAGGAAAAAAAAATTGGCCTTTTTCAAGTAAGGTCAATTTCCAAAAAGTAGAGTTTAATTCAAACCACAAGTTCTATTTAAAAATCAAAAAAGCAGAAAATTTGGAGTAGAAAGACTCTATTAAAATATTTTTTTTAAAAAAGAAACTCATAAATGGAAAAACAAGGACCAATCATAGAGTAAAGTAAGACAAAAGCACCAAACTTCTGCTTCCTGGCATTTCCAGAGCTCTAGATTAGTATATGCTACTGTGAAATAATTTCAGTTTTGATGAGATAACTTTTTGTCATTCATTAGCCATGGAGCCATTTATTCCTAACATGACTACAGTCATTTTTTTTTACAGATGAACTCAGTGATTGCCTACCTGATCTCAGCTCTTGAGCAATTAACAGTGACTAATATCACCAGCATTAACCCATGCTAAGCAAGCATACTTGCTAGACTAGGCAAGGTATACTCAGTAGATAACTTTATATGGGAATTCAAAGAGCAACAAAGGAAATGACTCATGTCGTTATATTTATCTCTGAAGAGAAAGTTTCTTAGCATTCCCTGAAAGTCTTATGCGATGTATCACAGTGAAGAAAACTTTAACATGATTAAAGAAGAATGATGGCCAGGCTATCCACCAACCAGTGAAAGGGGATGGTTATATTTCAGGCCTCTGACAGTGGCCTCAAATACCTCAAATAGACAAATATCTCATTCCAAAGCAAAACAGTTATCCAATGTAGACTACAAGACCAGAAATGAAGAGATAGGTTTAAACTCTGACTCAAACTAGACAAAGGATTTTTCAAACACAGGCATTTTCAGGATTCTCTGAGGTGCAATGGGGGACAGTTTCTGATTACTTTAAATTTGGAGTAAGGCTTCCCATTGCGTTTAAGTTGTGGTGCTGGAGGAGACTCTTGAGAGTCCCTTGGACTGCAAGGAGATCAAACCAGTCAATCCTAAATGGAATCAACCCTGAATATTCATTGGAAGCACTGATGCTGAAGCTGAAGCTCCAATATTTTGGCCACCTGATGTGAAGGGTCGATTCATTGGAAAAGATCCTGATGCTGGGAAAGATTGAGGGCAGGAGGAGAAGGGGGTGACAGAGGATGAGATGATTGGATACATCACATTCATTCAACTCGATGAATATGAATTTGAGCAAACTCTGGGAGACAGTGGAGGATGGAGGAGCCTGCCGTGCTGCAGTCCATGGGGCTGCAAAGATTCAGACACAACTTAGTGACTGAACAATAACAAAAGCTTCCCAAAAACACCTGCACACCTATTTGCACACACTGATGTGAAAAGGCTTTTCTGTTGGCCACTGCTTAATGTCCAGGAGTGTGGCCAGCTGTTTCTCCTCCTAGCCAAGGCCGACACGCCTAAGAATTACATCTGAAAGAAAAGCATAATTTTGTTTGTTTGTTTGGTTGGTTGGTTTTTTGGCTGGTGGTGCCAAAGAGCGAAGACAGGTAACCTGGATGATTTTTTACAACTACTAAGTGCTGGAGCCCTGGCTACCTGGCTCTGAGAGACTCAAACCCACACTCAGTTGATGACTGAGCTTTCAGTTCATGAGGTGGAGGTCACAGGCTCTTTCCCAGTGCTGGCCAGTAGGCCGTTCCACAGCCTCCACCAGCTGCCTGCACACGGGAGCAGCTGGTCACCATGGAGTCCAAGGAAACGGAATGGTAGGATTAGTGTAAAACTATCTCTGTGAATAGAAAACAGTGTGTCCCATGAGGATGAATAAGTAGCACTCTCTTCTTGTGCAAAGAAGAGCACGTTATCATAGAAGCGTGCCATGCACATCGGAGATGCAACCCCTTAGCTATGCCCTTAAAACTTGGAAGGACAGAAAGGGGCAGTTCATCACCAGAAATAAAATATTCACAGACACTCAAGCCTGCACACAAAGGGCAGAGGTGGTGCAAAACGTCCTTCACTTATCCCCTTGAGTCAGGCTGTATATCTGAGGTTGTTCCTCTTGTGTCCATCCCCACCCCACCACTCCTCTGGGTTTCCTAGACATTTTGCACCCCCCATCCTTGCCCCAGACCCATGCACCTTTTTCCTTTTGGCCCCTGACAATAGTTTCTATCTTGTTGTCTCTTGAGGGAGTAGTGGAGTTTTTGGTGTTTCAGATATTACGGGATAAAGAAAAATTGTCCCTTCTACATCAACCTCAAAGTGAAACATTGACAGGACAAATAAGTCTTCCTCTATGGAATACAGACCACTTTGAAGAGCCTGTCAATGTTTGTCCATCTCACCCAAGTCTGTCTGTTATCCTAGACTGTAGGAGGCAGAAGCCTGAGAAGGGTGCTGCTAAGGTTGCCTCCTTGGTCTGAGAAAGCAGGTCAAGGAAGAGGCCTCCTTAGGGTTTCACAAGTTAAAGTAAGATTTTTCCAGTTGGTAATGAAACAGAATTCACATCATCAGTCAGCTCAGCTGCCTGTCTATGGAATAACATGAATAACTTATTTCTAAGACTTTAGAAAGGAAGCTTGTTTTGCCTTTTAATTCTGGATATTGCATTGCGAGGGCTAAAAATCATGTTCCTGTTTTGTATTACTTTGGTAAGTATTTTTTCTCCCCACACTTTTGATTTCAAACTGGTGATTTCAAACAGGAGCCTCTATAGATACGCTCAGTATTTTATTTTTCAGCTTTCTATTTTCTATGAATATTTGAAATCATTATGAAAATTAAGATCTAATTTCTTTCTTTACTCCAAATCTGTTCAAAACTCAAGTACTGAGATGCAAATTAAGCAACTTTTGAGCAAATAATGTGACAGCTTCTGTCTATCATATGTAATATGACCATTAGGGTTCAATAATATATATACAGGAATGTTTATGGCAGTGTGTTTTGATAGCAAAACAAATTGGAAATCACATAAATATCAACCAGTAGGGGACGATCGATTGATTACAGAGCACACATACTCTGACTCATTGTGCAGACACTAAATAAATAGAAACATACGTTCTAATCTTTGAAGAATTGCCATGAAAAGACAATTACAGAATAAAAATGTACTAGTATGACTCTGTTTCAAATACAACAATAATAAAACTCACTTAGTGAACATAGTTCCTAGAGTTCATAGTTGAATCAACAGAAAATAGATAAGCATAACACCAAACTAACATTGTTTTTGTATATGTAGGAAGATAAGATTGAACAAGTATGATTAAATCTTCCTTCATGCAGCTCAGTATTGTTTGAACTGTTACAACAAATACGTTTTTCTTGTATAATTTTTTAAAAAAAATTATTTTGGAAAAATTTCACTTCTCTATAAACATTCCTTGAGCCCAAGCAGCTTAGCGTGGAAACAAAGACAACTCAGGCTGCAGTAGACCAAAGAGACTTTTCAGTTTTACTTCTTCATTTGATTTAATTAATTGATTGATTTAAATTTTGGTTGTACTGGGTCTTCATTGCTGTGCGTCGGCTTTCTCTAGTTGCGGTGAATGGGGGCTACTCCTTGTTGCAGTGCACAGGCTTCTCATTGCGGCGGCTTCTCCTGTCATGGAGCCTGGGCTCTAGAATCATGGATTTCGGTAGTTGCATCACGAGGGCCCAAAGTTGCAGTGTGCAGGCTCTTGGGCATGAGGGCTCCGGTAGTTGTGGCACATGGGCTTTAATTGCTCCACAGCATGTGGAATCGTCCCAAACCAGGGATCAAATGCACGTCCCCTGCATTGGCAGGCAGACTGTTATCCACTGAACCACCAGTGAAGTCCTTACTTCCTTATTTTATTAATGTAGGAAACGAAGTTCAGAGACTGTAAGAGACTTGCCCAAGGTCACACAGCGATGAGTAGCAGAGAAAGAGTGGAATCCATTTCTCCTGACTCCAAATTCAGGGTTTGTTCCTGTGTTGCTTAAACTTTGTCCTCAAAGTAACCAAAGGGAATAGGAAACCAAATCACATTCTCAAACAATTGGAGTATGTTCCCGAAGAATAAAGAATTTTATTGTGGAGTTATGTTTTACCTTCAAAATCAGTGTTGGTTAGATAAACAAACCATAGCCACATGCAACAATATGGATGTACCTCACAAACGTAATGTTAAGAAAAGAAGCTAGATGTAAAGAGAACATACTAGATGGTTCTATTTATTTAAAAATCTGAAACACGACAACCTGAATCACTGGTGTTGGAAGTCAGTCTGGATGGTGGTGACCCTTAGGGGACAGTGTCAGAGAAAGGCCAATGGGTCTGGAGTGCTGTAACTTCTATTTTCCAATCCACATGCTGATCACATGGATGTGTTTACTTTGTGAAACTATATTGAGCTGTATCCTTATGATTGTTCACTTTAAAGTTTTTTTAATTATTTTACTTTTATTTTTGGGCCACACCCTTGGCATGTGGGATCTTAGTTTGCTGACCAGAGATTGAACACACCCCCCTTTACTGGATGTGCAGTCTTAACCACTGGACCACCAGGGAAGTCCTATGTTCATCAAAAAATTGATGTGATGTTTACAATCATAGTATACTCATATATAATTTCGTATATGTATTTTCAAATATTGAAAAAAAAGGGATAGTTTGTCAAACACGCACTATTTGTCCCTTCACATACCCCTTGTCAAACTCCAGGGTGTCTCCAGAGGCATGGGCACCCGGGTATGGATGAGAAGTGAGGCATCATGGCCATCTCTGGCTGCAGGAGGGAGTCAGGATATTTTAGGCCAAGCAACAGAGTGTTCCAAAGCTTGGGCACTGGAGTTACACTGCCTGAGTTTGAATAATGGCTCTACCTCTCCTAGCAGTACAACTGAGGACAAGTAATTTAATTTCCCTTTACCCCAATAGGGTACATGTCAATAGAGCTGTGAGAATCAAACTGGATAATCCACTTGAAGCACTTAGCACAGGGCCTGGCCTGTTGAAGGCATAGGATAAATGTTAATTATTGCCAAATCTTGTTAAGCTGTGTGGGAATGTTAACCCTTCCCTACCTACATGGGTATCTCCCATGTCCACCTTCCAGCAAGAGCACTGCATACTGCTTTATACATATAAGAGGCTCAATATTCCTGAATTGAATCCAGTGCTTCCCCTTGGTCTACAGGAGAAAGTCTAATATCCTAGTTTTCATTTAAGATTGTTCTTCATTTCATCCCCATCTATTTTCCAGCTTCAGTTTCTTCACTCTTCCATATTAACCCCTTGTCCCAATCATACAAGTCTACAACCATTCCCAGCTATGCCTTACACTTTTGTATCTCAGAATGTTTCATTGCTTATGTAAATTTGCATTGTCCCCACTTCCCAAAACAATCTTCCTGCTCCTCCGTACCTTCTATAATTTAACCAGTTTTTTAAGACCCAGATTAAATTGATCTCCTATAGCAATGTTTCTAATCTTTTCTGTTTTACAAAACCCTTTGAGAATTTGACAACTGCAATTTGACAGTTTCTCTCTTTTAGGGAAAAAATATGTGCATACATACAAACTATCTGATTCTGGGCATTTATGATCCCCCTGAACCCTGGTCCAGTCCCCAACCTGTGGTCCTTGGACTCCAACACCATTACAAAGTGACTCTTGTTCTCAATACCCATAGCAATCCCTGTCTGAACTAATAAATGGTCCCTTCTTTTGATGTTTATTTTCACTTTCTTGCATGTTTTTTCTCATACTCAGATTGTAATTATTTTGAGGAGAAAGGATTTGTCTCACACATCTCTTTGCCCTCAATGACTAGGCAATATGCCTTATATATAGTGAGTCCACAGTAAAAACGTGTTGACTCAGTTCAGTTCAGTTCAGTTCAGTCATTCAGTCGTGTCCGACTCTTTGTGATCCCATGAATCACAGCACACCAGGCCTCCCTGTCCATCACCAACTCCCAGAGTTCATTTAGACTCATGTCCATTGAGACAGTGATGCCATCCAGCCATCTCATCCTCTGTCGTCCCCTTCTCCTCCTGCCCCCAATCCCTCCCAGCATCAGAGTCTTTTTCAATGGGGTGGCCAAAGTA
>NW_011494835.1:7094188-7100480 GCF_000754665.1 Bison bison bison | reverse complement strand
TTTCATGGCTGCAGTCACCATCTGCAGTGATTTTGGAACCCAGAAAAATAAAGTCTGACACTGTTTCCACTGTTTCCCCATCTATTTCCCATGAAGTGATGGGACGGGATGCCATGATCTTCGTTTTCTGAATGTTGAGCTTTAAGCCAACTTTTTCACTCTCCACTTTCACTTTCGTCAAGAGGCTTTTGAGTTCCTCTTCACTTTCTGCTATAAGGGTGGTGTCATCTGCATATCTGAGGTGATTGATATTTCTCCCAGAAGTCTTGATTCCAGCTTGTGCTTCTTCCAGCCCAGCATTTCTCATGATGTACTCTGCATAGAAGTTAAATAAGCAGGGTGACAATATACAGCCTTGATGTACTCCTTTTCCTATTTGGAATCAGTCTGTTGTTCCATGTCCAGTTCTGACTGTTGCTTCCTGACCTGCATACAAATTTCTCAAGAGGCAGGTCAGGTGGTCTGGTATTCCCATCTCTTTCAGAATTTTCCACAGTTTATTGTGAGGCACACAGTCAAAGGCTTTGGCATAGTCAATAAAGCAGAAATAGATGTTTTTCTCGAACTCTCTTGCTTTTTCGATGATCTAGTGGATGTTGGCAATTTGATCTCTGGTTCCTCTGCCTTTTCTAAAACCAGCTTCAACAACTGGAAGTTCACAGTTCACGTATTGCTGAAGCCTGGCTTGGAGAATTTTGAGCATTACTTTACTAGCGTGTGAGATGAGTGCTATTGCGCGGTAGTTTGAGCATTCTTTGGCATTGCCTGTTCACTTATCATCTGCTACTATTATCCTCTTCTTAGGTGATCTCATCCTGGCCCATGGCCTTAAATGCCTTACATTTGGGACTTCCCTTGTGGTCCAGTGGTTAAGAATCTGCCTTCCAGTGCAAGGGATGTGGGTTTGATCCCACATGCCATGCGGCAACTAGGCCCGTGCACCTTAACTAGAGAATCCAGCCCACATGCTGCAACTTAGACCTGAGGCAGCCAAAAATATAAATAAATAAATAGGTTACATTTGTTGGGGCCCATCAGTGTTATGCCTTCAGCCTAGACATCATCCCTAAATTCCAGATTCGTATACCCCGAAGGCTCCTTGAATGTCCAATAGGCATCACAGATGTAAAATGTCAAGAAGGGAACTTGTGGTTGTTCACACCACCCTTCCCTTTCCCCAGATATTTCCATTCCAGGATTTTCCATCTCAGTAGTGGTACTTCCATCAGTTGAGAGCTGGGCCCTCCCTTTTACGCTGTTCATCTCTACCCATTCTTACAGTATTAGTCACTCAGTGTTGTCCGACTCTTTGTGATCCCATGGACTGTAACCATCAGGCTCCTCTGTCCATGGAATTCTTCAGACAAGAATACTGGAGTGGATTGCCAGTGCCTTCTCCACTACCCATTCTTGCTGCTGCTACTTCAGTCGTGTCTGACTCTGTGTGACCCCATAGACGGCAGGCTCCCTCATTCCTGGGATTCTCCAGGCAAGAACACTGGAGTGGGTTGCCATTTCCTTCTCCAGTGCATGAAAGTGAAAAGTGAAAGTGAAGTCGCTCAGTCCTGTTCGACTCTTAGCGACCCCATGGACTGCAGCCTATTAGGCTCCTCTGTCCATGGGATTTTCCAGGCAAAAGTACTGGAGTCGGGTGCCAGTGCCTTCTCCACTACCCATTCCTCCATGTTGGCGGCTCTAGAGACTGAGAGTAGGGAACGGCTTTGGCATATATTTTGGAGATTAATTTAAGAGGACTTAAGAACGGGTAGTCTTCTTAAATTAATCTCCAAAATACATGCCAAAGCCGTTCCCTACTCTCAGTCTCTAGAGCCGCCACCATGGCCCAACCCTTCACCATTCTTACAAGCTTGGGAAAACTGCTGTCCTTGCTCCCTCTTGGCCCTTTGAAATTCATTCTCAAGCTGCCAGAATGAATTTTTGCAAATACAAATCAGTGCTGCTGCTCCCTCTTAAAACCTTTCCATGTTCTTAGAATAAAGTCTAACGTACAACCTGTGTTTCCAGGGCAGCTCCCTCAGTGCTCCTCTATAAACAAACTAACTCCTGCCTTGGGGTGTCATTTTGTCTGACAAACCCTCTTTCCTTCATCCTGGAGTTTGACTACCTCGCTTCTCCTTATCCCTTATTTTAGTTCAGTCTTCATTTTCTTATGAATCTTCCCTGACCATCACATATCAAGTGGGCATCTGCAGCCTGGATGGGAGGGAAGTTTGGGGGAGAATGGATACACAAACATGTATGGCTGAGTCTCTCTGCTGTGCATCTGAAACTATTTACAACATTATTAATCGACTATGTGCTGTGCTGTACTCAGTTGCTCCGTTGGGTTCAACTCTGCCACGCCAAGGACTGTAGCCTGACAGGCTCCTCTGTCTATGGGGCTTTCCAGGCAAGAATACTGGAGTGGGTTGCCATTTCCTCCCTTAGGGGATCTTCCTGACCCGGGAATTGAATCGACATCTATTCATGTCTCCTGCATTGAAGGTGGATTCTTTACCACTGAGCCACCAGGGAAGCCCATTAATCAGCTATACTCTAATATCAAATAAAAATTAAAAACATAAAGTAGGCCTCAGAATGACCATGGATCCCATTACTTTGTATATTCCATTTTACTCCGATCCAGTTATCTTTATAAAATGTATGTCTGTATTTATGGCTCATCTTTTCCATCAAAATTTAAATGCTCTGCAGGCAGGGATCATATCTGACTTGTTTGTTGCTTGAAACCCAACATCTTGGAAAATACAAGCTCCACGAGGTCATAGATTTTCTTTTCTCTTTTACTTTTTTGTTCTCTGATATTGTCCCTGGTGCCTAAAACCGTCCTCCCACATAGAAAGCACACAACAAATCTTTGTTGACTGCTGAATGAAGAGTAGGGACTCAGTAAATGTTGTTTTGTCTACATTATTGAATCAATCAATCAATGGATTAATTATTACTTCAGGGTAATTGGAGAAAAGCTAGCAACATTATTTAGGGAAAAAAATCCTCCTTAAATGAATAGCTAAAAATGATTTATAATAAATTTATCAGAGCCCTATGGGTATTATTAATACATTGTTTATAAACAGTTGCATCCAAAGTCCTTAGAAACACTCAGTACTCAAAAGCTAGTAAATAATTCCCTCCTTATCTTGTTTGCCTTACAACTTCGCATTGTAAAAAAAGTTTCTAAATAAAGCAACATAGATTTCTAAATAGAAGGTTATCAAATAATACATATTTAGAATCAATATGCATAATGAATTGATCCTAACATAATGACTTTTGTATATAACTCAGCTGTTGATCAGGTAAATCCAGAAGAGGCTTCTTTGGAGTATTTCATAGCCCTTCATTAAATCAGTCACTGCCTCCAGCAAAATTCTCTGCTCTCTGTAGACTGGCCCTTTATATCATGCAGGAGCCTCCTGGGTCGAAAGAGATGTCTGAAAAAGGTCGTCTTTAAAAGGTCAGGGGTCCTTCATCAAGAAGCACTGTTTACTTTAAGCTCAGAAAGCTGACCATCTTCTGCCAGCAGCCATGGGTGA
Source organism: Bison bison bison (assembly GCF_000754665.1). NCBI lineage: Eukaryota > Metazoa > Chordata > Mammalia > Artiodactyla > Bovidae > Bison > Bison bison. The sequence continues at coordinate 7,096,923 of NW_011494835.1, read as the reverse complement.
TGAAGAGCGCAAGGAGGTCTTTCACTGCTGAGCATCTAGGCTTAGTGGGATTACAAAGGAAGGAGAAGTCAGCCAGATACATTTCAGGCCTGCAGACCCTTCTTATATTTATAACAACATGTTTTCCTAGTAACAGTTTATTTTGCTGAAAACATTTAATAAAAACTTTCAGAGCCTCTTATGAGAAGATGGTTTCACATTCCCTAGTCAAGCACCTGCCTGACTTTAATGTGCTACTATTTTAGGTCCTGGAAACATATACCCCCTTCCATAAGACTCAAACTGGTCTCTTTATAATTACCAAGCTCACAGTCCCTAAGAATAGAAATAGGTGCAGAGGCTTTTTCTGGATAACTCTGGTGAACTGTCCTCTCTCAAGCCCTTAGCAGCTGGGGAAGCAAACTCATGGGAAAGAATATTACTTCTAACACAACACACTTCAAAAAAAAATTATTTAAGTATAGTTGATTTACAATGTTGTGTTAATTTCTATTGTGATACATACATATATATATATATATATATATTATTTTTCACATTCTTCCCCATTATAGTGTATCACAGGATATTGAATGTGGTTCCCTGTACTATAAGGTTGGACCTTGTTTATCCATTCTGTATATAATAATTTGCATCTGCTAATCCCAAACTTCTGATCCATCCCTTCTACTCCCCAAACTCAGCAATCACAAGTCTGTTCTCTGTATCTGTGAATCTGTTTCTGTTTCATATATAAAGTTCATTTGTCAACACAACACAATTTCAATACAACAGCTCACACAACATTCTTTCACTGATTTTGACACATGTTCTCCTGGTTTTGAAAGTTCTTCTCACCTGAGTTTTCTCCCAGCTATCTTAAAGCAACCTTTGTGCAGTTCTGGATAAGATCTAACAGACTGATCAAACATACAAAGAGATTTGGATTGGAACTTGGGACCAGGGGACATCCATCCCTTGGGCTTTCTCATTCACTAAATGGCCATTTTAATTCACAGTAGAGTCACAGGCTGGTTGGGCTACTAAGACTGTGTTTAAGGTAAAAAAGATGTGCATGGTGCTCAATCACTCAGTTGTGCCTAACTCTGTGTGACCCCAGGGGCTGTGGCCCAGCAGGCTCTTCTGTCCATGGAATTCTCCAGGCAAGAATACTGGAGTAGGTAGCCATCTCCTTCTCCAGGGGATTTTCTCTACCCGGGGATTGAGCCTGCATCTCCTGCGTCTCCTGCATTGGCAGGCAAATCCTTTACTATTGAGCCATCTAGGAAGCCCCAACGTAAAAAGACACGTAAGTTAAAAATTACCTAGGAAATCCCTTAAATTGCCCATAAATTCTGATTTCGGGTTTTGAGTATACAACCCTGTGTAACATAATACGTGAATCTGCATGATTGTGTACAATAGATAATTTATAAGTGCACGTGTTTATTCAGTATGTAATAAGAGCACATATGCAGAAGAGCATTTGATAACATTTTTATTTTCCAGCCTCCCACCCCACAAACAGAGTGGTTGAATTTGCATAAATTAAATTTACTTGAATTGAAGATGGATCGCTACTGCAGCAATCAGAGGTACTATTTGCCCTCTGAGTACTAACCTGAAGCCTTGATTTCTGTTCTGTGCTTGAAATAAGCCTATTTGGAACCAACTATGTACCTGAGATCATTTTCCCAAGGGAAGTTTTCAGGCATATCAATGACCTTACTTAGACAAACAACATAGTCACAAGAAACTCGTACTTGGGCCATCTGATTATCTAGGAAGGCAGGCAATTTTTCTTTCTCAGCCAGAGTGATGATCTTTCCAAATTCCTATCCTGCCTTTCTTCCATAAAATGATTCATTCACTCGATGGACTTTAGATGTAGTATTTGAATTTTTTAAAAAGCCGTTAAATGTAAAACATGTTCTATTTCTAATATTGTAATAAGTAATCAAATTTAAATTATTTGAAAGGCTGAAGTGAGTGCTTTGAGGTTGTGTATATCTGTGTGTGTGGGTACGTGGAGGGTGGGGAGGACCGGATTGCACAACCTCTAAGCAGAGTTATACCTCTCAAAATACACCTCTAGACCATATATTTACCCTTTTGCTGAGAATGGATGTGTTTCTTCAGTTCTCACTTTGCGGAGCTGCACTTTCTAAAGTTGAACTCTCATTGCTACTGGTGTAAAGACCAGAATGAAGACTCCACAGAGAAAATAAGAATGCTGTCCTCTACCCAGTGTCTGAGGAGTGGAGAATGTAGAATCCTCATAATGAAACACCAGGTAACTTGGAAAAACTGGGATAACCATAGCTAACATGCCGAGGAAGAGGATCAGAGGAGGTAAAGCACGAATGTGTGAAGTACTTAAAATATTGCCTGCACACACGGAGTTCTGCATGTTGTTAGTATGGCTTCTATTGCTCATCTCATGACAACAGGCATCCTGGGAGTGGTTTGAATTTTTTGGGACCATCTCATTTCAGTTTAGTTCAGTCACTCAGTCATGTCCGATTCCTTGCGACCTTACGAATCGTAGCACGCCAGGCCTCCCTGTCCATCACCAATGCCTGAGTTCACTCAAACTCATGTCCATCGAGTCGGTGATGCCATCCAGCCATCACATCCTCTGTCGTCCCCTTCTCCTCCTGCCCCCAATCCCTCCCAGCATCAGAGTCTTTTCCAATGAGTCAACTCTTCGCATGAGGTGGACAAAGTATTGGAGTTTCAGCCTCAGCATCAGTCCT
>NW_011494835.1:7092565-7093688 GCF_000754665.1 Bison bison bison | reverse complement strand
GACGTACTCCTTTTCCTATTTGGAACCAGTCTGTTGTTCCATGTCTAGTTCTAACTGTTGCTTCCTGACCTGCATATAGGTTTCTCAAGAGGCAGGGCAGGTGGTTTGGTATTTCCATCTCTTTCAGAATTTTTTTTTTAATCTTTTAAATTTAAATTTATTTATTTTAATTGGAGGCTAATTACTTTACGATATCGTATTGGTTTTGCCATACATCAACATGAATCTGCCACAGGTGTACACGTGTTACCCATCCTGAACCCCCCCTCCCACCTTCCTCCCCATACCATCCCTCTGGGTCATCCCAGTGCACCAGCCCCAAGCATCCTGTATCCTGCATCGAACTTGGACTGGTGATTCATTTCTTATATGATATTATACATGTTTCAATGCCATTCTCCCAAATCATCCCACCCTCTCCCTCTCCTACAGAGTCCAAAAGACTGTTCTATACATCTGTGTCTCTTTTGCTGTCTCACATACAGGGTTATGGTTACCATCTTTCTAAATTCCATATATATGCATTAGTATACTGTATTGGTGTTTTACTTTCTGGCTTACTTTACTCTATATAATTGGCTTCAGTTTCATCCACCTCACTAGAACTGATTCAAATGTATTCTTTTTAATGGCTGAGTAATACTCCATTGTGTATATGTACCATTGCTTTCTTATCCATTCATCTGCTGATGGACATCTAGGTTGCTTCCATGTCCTGGCTATTATAAACAGTGCTGCGATGAACATTGGGGTACATGTGTCTCGTTCAATTCTGGTTTCCTCAGTGTGTATGCCCAGCAGTGGGACTGCTGGGTCATAAGGCAGTTCTATTTCCAGTTTTTTAAGGAATCTCCACACTGTTCCTCATAGTGGCTGTACTAGTTTGCATTCCCACCAACAGTTTAAGAGGGTTCCCCTTTCTCCACACCCTCTCCAGCATTGATTGCTTGTAGACTTTTGGATCGCAGCCATTCTGACTGGCGTGAAATGGTACCTCATAGTGGTTTTGATTTGCATTTCTCTGATAATGAGTGATGTTGAGCATCTTTTCATGTGTTTGTTAGCCATCTGTATGTCTTCTTTGGAGAAATGTCTATTTAGTTCTTTGGCCCATTTTTTGATT
>NW_011494835.1:7087692-7091523 GCF_000754665.1 Bison bison bison | reverse complement strand
GATGACTGTAGCTTTGTAGTAGAGCCTGAAGTCAGGCAGGTTGATTCCTCCAGTTCCATTCTTCTTTCTCAAGATTGCTTTGGCTATTCGAGGTTTTTTGTATTTCCACACAAATTGTGAAATTATTTCTTTCAGAATTTTCCACAATTTATTGTGATCCATACAGTCAAAGGCTTTGGCATAGTCAATAAAGCAGAAATAGATGTTTTTCTGGAACTCTCTTGCTTTTTCCATGATCCAGTGGATGATAGCAATTTGATCTCTGGTTCCTCTGCCTTTTCTAAAACCAGCTTGAACATCTGGAAGTTCACAGTTCACATATTGCTGAAGCCTGGCTTGGAGAATTTTGAGCATTACTTTACTAGCGTGTGAGATGAGTACAATTGTGCAGTGGTTTGAGCATTCTTTGGCATTGCGTTTCTTTGGGATTGGAGTGAAAACTGACCTTTTCCAGTCCTGTGGCCACTGCTGTTTTCCAAATTTGCTGGCATATTGAGTGCAGCACTCTCACAGCGTCATCTTTCAGGATTTGAAATAGGTCAACTGGAATGTCATCACCTCCACTGGCTCTGTTCGTAGTGATGCTTCCTAAGGCCCACTTGACTTCACATTCCAGGATGTCTGGCTCTAGGTGAGTGATCACACCATCGTGATTATCTGGGTTCTGAAGATCTTTTTTATACAGTTCTGTGTATTCTTGCCACCTCTTCTTAATATCTTCTGCTTCTGTTAAGTGAAGTGAGGTCGCTTAGTCATGTCCGACTCTCTGTGACCCCATGGACTGTAGCCTACCACCCTCCTCTGAACATAGGATTTTCCAGGCAAGAGTACTGGAGTGGGTTGCAATTTCCTTCTCCAGAGGATCTTCCCAACCCAGGGACTGAACCTGGGTCTCCCACATTGTAGGCAGACACTTTACCATCTGAGCCACCAGGGAAATCATCTGCTTCTCTTAGGTCCCTACCATTTCTGTCCTTTATCGAGCCCACCTTTGCATGAAATGTTCCCTGGGTATCTCTAAATTTCTTGAATATATCTCTAGTATTTCCCATTCTGTTGTTTTCCTCTATTTCCTTGCATTGAACCATCTAGTGAAGGTTTTATCATTCACTGATCCAAGATACTCCAGACATATAAAAGGCTGGTAGAGTTCACTTTTAATGCTAGATATCCATTTGCAACAAAGACTCAGCCACATCTTTCATCTGTAAAACCTTTAGTGGGAAACAGAAGTAGGCTGTGATTTCTCAGAGAGTGAGTAGAAACCTGGAGAAAGAGTGACTCTATAGGTTATTTAGTTCAACCTACTTAGTGTAGAACTGATAAAATTGAGAATAAGAGAAGCACCAATGTAATCGACACTTGTGACTATGACTGTCTATGCTAAAAGTGGGTCTTCTTTCTTCATTTGTCCAATTCCAAGGGAACGGAGAACCAAAATCACACTTAACCATGAGATTGAAACACAGCCCAATCTTTAAAGAATGTGAACGCCATGTATCTTTTTCAATTAGTCCTACTATGAAGATTTAGCTAAACCCACAAAGTTATCAGACACATGACCAAAGCCATAGTTAAACATCTCTATAAAGAGTTGAATGGTAGTTTAGTCACTAAGTCGTGTCCAACTCTTGCAGCTCCATGGACTGTAGCCCACTGGGCTCTTCTGTCCATGGGATTCTCCGGACAAGAATACTGGAGTGGGTTGCCATTTCCTTCTCCAGGGGATCTTCCTGACCCAGAAATTGAACCTGGGTCTCTTGCATTGCAGGCAGATTTTTTACTGACTGAGCTACAAGAGAAGCCCAAAGAGTTGAATAGCTGAACAATATATGCATTTTCATTATCTATAATAATAGGCAACCTACCTGTAAAAAGAGCAATCAATATGAATATAAATAAACACCAAAATTAGATTTATTGCTAAAATTTTGCCCTAATTGACTTAGTAATATGATGCTTCTATCATGAGAATACCTGCAAAATGCTTGCTATATTGTGGGTTGTAGAAAACGTTGTGAAAAAATTAGAAAAATAGGCAAATTGTAAAATTAAATAATGATTATTACAGTGTAACTACACATGGGCAAGAAGAAATATAGCATAATAACTGAGATGACTATAATATAGAAATGAAAACGTTTTATCTTTTACCTTGTAAGGAGTTTACCTGCAAGTTGAAAACAAGGACATTTTTGCCTTCTACATTGTCCTCATCCTCACATTGTCGCCACCACCATTGTCATCATCAACATCATTAGCAGCAGCATCAATGCCATTTACTGAGCAGGTTTTAGGAGCCAGCAATGTGCTAAGTGTTTGATATGTGTTATCTAATTAATTCTTATATCAGTTAAGTTCTTTATAATCGTGACACTGACAGAAAAACTGATGCACATCTTTCCTAAGGTCATATTGCTAGTAAGTGGTATCAGAACAGTGGTTTAACTGAACTCTGTTCATTCCAAAGCCTAATTTCGGAATCACTAAGCTCTATTGCTAAACTGTGGTAAATCTCAAGGTAAAGGAGTACAAAGTTCAGAACTCAGAGAATATTTTCAAATGGGGATTCAACTGTACATGAGACCAGACAAATAAAGTTGATGACTTATTAGTGCTCTAGGGTTTGAGGGAGAATTGTACCTTCAAGTTCTAGGTGACACTGTGTTCCTTCACTCATGAGGTTGCAGTGAAGATTCTGGAGAGACCTGAAGATGCACGAGGCTGAGCTGGAGCTGGAGAATCCACTTCCAAATGGCCTACTCACCCATTGGGAAAGAAATCTAGCTTCTCACTGGTGTTGGTGGAAGCCTTAGTATCTGACCATGTGGACCTCTCCTTAGGGCTGCTCAAGCATCTTCCTAACATGATACACGGCTACCCCAGAGCAAATGATCCAAGAGTGAGAGAACAAGGCAGAAGCCAGAATGCCTTTTATGACCTGGCTTTGGAAATCACATACTGTCACTTCTGCCTCATTCTATTGATTACAATGTGGGAGAGGACTTCTCAAGAGTGTGAATTCTAGGAGAGAGGGATGGCTGGAGCCACAGACTTCTTCCAAAATTCCCCATCACTGTCAACTTAAGTAAATAGTGAATTTTACACACAGTTTCTATTAAGATGTTTAACCTTAAGACCATGACCATTCTCAGGTATTATCGTGTTTACTTTTAGGAAGCTTTCATAAAATATTTGGACTAAAGATCATGAACAAAGAGAACTCATTTGAATGTCTTCTCTTTAGCAGTCATTATTCAATAACCTTCCATTCTTAATGCATTATTCCTTTATTTTTCAAGGATGTTTAGATCCTGGGATCTACTGCCATCATTATCATTATGGTCCTATCTTGATATTGAATGAAACTGTAATAAACATAAAGGCCAACATAAGACACTGGGAATTACTCCTTACCATGCTTTTTTGACACTGTTTCCACTGTTTCCCATCTATTTCCCATGAAGTGATGGGACCAGATACCATGATCTTAGTTTTCTGAATGTTGAGCTTTAAGCCAACTTTTTCACTCTCCTCTTTCACTTTCATCAAGAGGCTTTTTAGCTCCTCTTCACTTTCTGCCATAAGGGTGGTGTCATCCGCATATCTGAGGTTATTGATATTTCTCCTGACAATCTTGATTCCAGCTTGTGCTTCCTCCAGCCCAGCGTTTCTCATGATGTACTCTGCGTATAAGTTAAATAAGCAGGGTGACAATATACAGCCTGACGTACTCCTTTTCCTATTTGGAATCAGTCTGTTGTTCCATGTCCAGTTCTAACTGTTGCTTCCTGACCTGCATGCAGGTTTCTCAAGAGGCAGGTCAGGTGG
>NW_011494835.1:7071333-7086563 GCF_000754665.1 Bison bison bison | reverse complement strand
GCATATTGAAAAGCAGAGACATTACTTTGCCAACAAAGGTCTGTCTAGTCAAGGCTATGGTTTCTCCAGTGGTCATGTATGGATGTGAGAGTTGGACTGTGAAGAAAGCTGAGCACCGAAGAATTGATGCTTTTGAAGTGTGGTGTTGGAGAAGACTCTTGAGAGTCCCTTGGACTGCAAGGAGATCCAACCAGTCCATCCTAAAGGAGATCAGTCCTGGGTGTTCTTTGGAAGGACTGATGCTGAGGCTGAAACTCCAATACTTTGTCCACCTCATGCGAAGAGTTGACTCATTGGAAAAGACTCTGATGCTGGGAGGGATTGAGGGCAGGAGGAGAAGGGGATGACAGAGGATGAGATGGCTGGATGGCATCACCGACTCGATGGACATGAGTTTGAGTGAACTCCGGGAGATGGTGATGGACAGGGAGGTCTGGCGTGCTACAATTCATGTGGTCACAAAGAGTCGGACACGACTGAGTGACTGAACTGATGCTTTTTTGGATGACAAGTATCTATTAGGACTCCTCTTGACATGGTTTTCATTTCTGTGTCTCTGGCATTACAGTATATTCTACCACATAGTGATGCAAATAAGACACAAGATAGAGCTCTTCTTGTGACAAATGACAAGAACTTTGTGGATGTTCTTATTTGAGATAATCTTTGAAAGAGTAAGTTCCAAATTAGCTTCAAAGATATTCACAGGTAGATAGGTTAATAAGGGTATAAAACTCTCCACATAGTCACATAACTATGAAGAGAAAATAGGCCTTGTGCCAGCTCAAGTCATGAAGGGTCCCAACTTCATGGAAAGGTCGGGCCAACTATTCCATCTGGGTTGGTGAGTCTCAGGAAAAATGGAACAGACTGAGTTGAAGAAAAAAAAGAAATGTGATATGATTCATGTACCAGGGAAGCTTTGCCAACAGTCCAGTCTATGGTAAGCTCTTTCATGCTTGTACAAAACCAGGCCAATTGCAGTAGTAATAAATCATGAGGATAATGTCAGAGTGGAAAGGGTCCGGGTCAGAGAGCTGGGAGAGATTTGTATTTGAGGCTTCTAGAGGCAATGTCCTAGAGGAGGAAATGGCAACCCACTCCAGTATTCTTGCCTAGAAAATTCCATGGACAGGAGTCTGGCAAGCTACAGTCCATGGAGTCACAAAAAGTTGGACACTACTGAGTGACTGAGCACAGAGGCAATGCGGCAGGGATACATAGTCATTGTTTAAAGGAGTCAAAATTGTAACCATGGAAATGGAACCAAGCACAAAGCCCAAACTTTGTATGAAGACAGAAATGAGAGAACAGCAAGGTAGACCAGCAGAAGAATAAGATGCAAGGCAGAAACAGGAATAGTTTGGGGAACTTGGTTCTGAAACAGAGACTGAGAATGATTTACTCCCATCAAACTTTACGGTCACCACTCCATCAAAACTGCTCTTTTAAGGGTCAGCATTGAGTCCTTGGCTTTAACATTAAGCCTCACATGGTTAAATACAAAGATCAGCTCTTTACTTTTTTCAGCCAAGTTGGAAAGAGTTGACTATGTTTTCTCCCTCAATTATATTGATAACTTTCTTCATTTGGCTTCCTGGAAACTGTGTTACTTGGCATACTGCCTACCTTGTTGATCAGTCCTTCTAAGTGCTCGTTATGTTTTTTGTTTTTTTTTTTTCTCAGTGCTTGGTCCTTTCTTTTCCATATATACACATTCACTTGTGATTTCACCCAGTACCATTCAGGACTTTCAGTATGATTTATATACCAATGATTTCCCAATTAATATCTCCATCCTAACTTCTCTTGTGAACTCAGATTCATGTCTCTGCTGAGGTGTCTAATAGACATCTCAAACTTCATACATCCCAAATGGAGCTCCTTATCTTATCCTCAAATCTGTTTTACGTGAAACCTTTCCTGTTTCAGCTGATGGAAACTCCATCCTTCCAGATGCTCAGGTCAAAATCCTTAGTGTCATCTTGGAATCCTCTCATTCTTGCACCTTATGGCCAAATCCATCAGCAAATCCTATGGCTCTTCCCTCAAAGTATATCTAGAACCCTACCTCTCTTACCACTTTCCTTGCTTATTCCCTTCCTCTTGCCTCCATCATCTCCTCCCTGGATGACTGAAGCAGTCTCCTAAGCATTCATCCTGTTTCAGTCTCCCTGCTCCCCATCTTTGCCTGCAATCTATCCCCAACACAGCAACCAGATGCTTTCTTTTAAGTCAGAGCAGGTCATTCTTCTGCTCAAAACCCATTTTCCAAAAGAGTAAAAGCCAGATTCCTTATAATACCCAAATAGACCCTTATGAGCTGACCTCTCCCTTATTTTTCTGATTTATCTTTATTTCTCTCTCCCTTATTCTCTGTTCCAGCCATAATGGCCTCTTTACTGTTTTTTAAAAATGTGAGGTATTTTGCACTTTTGTGGATCACATTGGCTGTTCCCTCTGCCTGTCACCCTCTTCCCCAACATGGTTAGTTCCCTCTGTTTCTTCAAGTTTTCGCTGAAGTGTCAGTTTCTCAAGGTCTGACACTTGAGGTCTGCCCTGGCCATCCTAGTCAAAATGTAAACCTGCTCTGAACTGTTTCACCCCTGATGACCTTTCACTGTTCACGGTGTTAAATAGTACTTACTACTTTCTAATACACTATGAAATTTGCTTATTTATACTTATTTATTGTGTTTTTCATTGTCTGACTCTCTCCATAGCTAGATGGAGAGAGAGCAGGGCTGTCTGGCTGTTTAGTTTACCCATATTCCCAAGCATTTAGCAGAGCATCTGATGTGAGGTAGGTGCTCTGTAAATGTGTTAAGGAAATACATGATTTTGCATATTAAAGGGATGAGTTTTGATGCACTGTGGAGGGGAGATGTCTGAAGAAGAGTGAGAGGTGAAGAAGACCAAGTAGGAGCCTAGCATTTCAGGTGAGAGGTGACAGCAGTTGAGTAATCCAGTTTCTGGCCCAGTTGTGCTGTCTGAACAGAGCTGACCTCACTGGGAGTGATTGCTGAACACTGTGTCCTCATTTGGTCCTGGCCTTACTCTTAAATCTTGATGGATAGTATCTCTTTAAAGCCTGGCTTAAATGTTAATATCTATGTGAAGCCACAATCAACTTCTGTCCCATCCCACGCCAAATTCATTACTGCTTTGCTTGTTTTCACAGCATCATACCCATCCCTTTTATATAACACCAGCTGCACTATATGAAAATTAGAATACATGCCTTTACGTAGCCGTGACTGTTTGCTTTTCCTGCCAGACTGTGAAGCTCTAGAGAAAAAGTGATTACTTTTTTATTTTTTGGTCTTTATCTTTGTAACTAACCTGAGATTAATACCTGACCATTGTAAATTGTCAGGAAATAAATGACAATTATTTTCAATCCAACTGAATTAATTTCACTTTAAAGATGAATATCTTTTTGTCTTAAATGGTATTAGTGTAATCATGTAGTAGCAATAGATGCAAAATAATTCTGAAAGAAGTTATGCAGTTTTACAATTTTTAAAATAATTTTTTAATCGAATGAGAGGGACTACAATTTTAAAAAAATTTAATGTATAATAGTTTAAGCATAATAGTTTGTGTTTTGGTTTTGTTATTTTGCCAGGAAAAAAAGATAAGAATTTCAGGTGATTGCTCATTAAGTCCCAAGTTTCTGGTCTGAAAGGTGAAGCATGTCTTCAGCTACAAAGAAGCAGATTAAACCAGTTGTGCTGTCAGCTTGAAGCATTTGGAAGCTGGCCAGAACTGCCTAAGATTTTTTTTTTTTCCTTCTTATTCTCTTCCTTTCTGCCAGGCTCACTCAGTGAATCCATTTGCAGAATCAAATGAAAATCAATCCCTTTTATGCAAACCTTCCTGAAGCAACAGGGCTATGTTTGGTCACAAGAGTGGAGGTTCGTGCAGTGAAAGCCCTCGTGGTGATTTCTCCCCACCTAGGGCTTGCCAAGGTCCACTCCACCACGTAGTGATGAAAGGGAGGATCAAGCAGTTTTCTCAAAGCCCAGCTCCATCAGACAGGCCTTTTCTAAATATAGCAGACTTCAGTAAACAGCACTGTGAATGTGCAGTGTGCTTGCTGGAGAATATATCTACCTCCATCAAAATTTTATGCATGCATGTACATACCTAGATCTTGTTGGGCCCTTTTTTATCAATTAAAATGCTAAGTAAATTCTCTTTTTATTTTAAAAATTGACATTTGATCAGTTTCTGCCCTGCGCTTTAGATCAACTAACTCAAGAGAAAGGGCTCTGAATGAGGGAAGGTTGACTAAATGAAGCTTAACCACAGACAAAGCTGAGGTCTCTGGGATTCTTGAAAGTATCACCATAGACCAGGTTACTGTGTCCAGGATATGAGACTTCCGCCAGTCAAAAGAGGACTGGTTTAATCAGATTAAGACATTGCATTGCTGTAGACAGATTCTCCTGAGCAGTGACTCTGATATAATTATAAAAGTGTGTTCTGTTTTATTGTCTGAAGCCCCCAGTGGTGAAGGTACTGTCCTTATTTTTGGTTTGGGTACACCTTTGAGCCTGATGGAAATTACAGATCTTTGTTCTGGAGCCAGCACCTGATCCTTGGGCTTCAGTTCACTCTCACCTAAAAAAAGATCAGTAGAGAAAGCATACCAAGTGTGCAGAGCTCAACAATGGTTTAGGACAGGCACCATGAACATGATCTCCAAGGGATCCCTGGGGATCACCACCAGAGGATGTGAAGGTTCAAACTGACTTTGGCCCATGAAGCCCGCATGCAGGTGGGAGAGACACGGAAATCTGAGAGGGGACACTGTCTGATATCAGCTTCCCTCACCACTGAGCTCAATCGCTTTAGTTTTTACATAAAAGAAAGTTCAAAACCTCAGTGATTCATGACTCTTCCCATCTACTGTTTTTAATACTTGTGATTAGGGGGTGGGAGGTTTTTCATATACACCAATTTCTACCTTATTCATCTATCAAGTCAACCCAGCAAATTAGGATCCCAGTTTTAGAAAACAAATCTTTCAGTTTTGAACCAGATAGTAAAGGAAATAAAGCATTAGATAATGCTACCATATATGAGAGAGGTAGATTCTGATAGACAGGACCAAACAGGAAAAGTTAAGAAGTTTAATTTCTTTTTCTTGCACTCTGCTTTAATCTTTTTTTTCCTTTTTGTGCCTACCAACTATTTGTGTAAACTTTATGTGCTTCAGTTTCTCCATCTTCAAAAAGAGTGCAAAGTAGGGATTTATGCATTTGCAAAATGAGAGGTCGACTCTAGGAAAATCCAAAATAACATCTAAAAAAATAACTGACAATATATACATTAATCGTGGTTTTCTTCTCTACAAAAGGATTCCTCAGTGGGTTCCTTTAAATCAGAATTACACTGCCAGAGCTTTTACACACAGCTGTTAGCAGTGGAAAGAATCGAGACCTCAGTTAGAGTCCCAGCTCCACCATTTATTAGCTGTGTGACCTTGAGCACTTAAGCCAGTTAACCTTTTTGAGCTTCTGTTTTCCCTTCTGTAAACGGAGATAACAACACCTACTTCACAGACTGGTTAGGATCAGATGAGATAATTTGTGTAGAAGCACTTGGTTAACATCACTCATTTATCTGTGAGTTCAGTGAACATTTAGGGAGCAGGCACCATGTGCCAGGCACCATTAGGCACTGATATTGTGATCAGCAGTGTGTGGCACTTTCATTCGCAATTTTCATCTCTTACAGACTTCTGACTTGATTAGTATGTAGTAAAACCCCAACTTCTCAGAATTACATCAACTGGGTAAAGTGAAAGGCAATTACACATATTCATTTACTTCCTTGTATATTTCATATGCACCATGAATTTATGAACCAAAGACCTGCTTCTAGAAGACTTATCATCTTGATTGGCTAATGTGAAATAAGGGAAGGTGTGGGACCCTCAGCTTTTCCCAAACAGAATGGAAAGGAAATACCTCAGGGTATGTGGGTGCAGATGTTACTGAAGGGCTGGCCATTCTGAAGACTCTTCTAAGTTTCTCCGTGGCTCATATCTGGGGCCCTGGAATTGGGCACTATGGCAAGGTGTCCTTGTTTGGGCTGGTTCTTATGTTCCAGAGCCAGGGTATATTGATGGAAGTGCTCCCTCAGTCTATTCTCATGCCAATTGCCTTGTGCCACCTCCCTTTGTCCTTCTTCAACCACCTGAGGGCCCACTGCTGTATGCCCTCCTCTTCTCAGCTCCTGTGTGAAGCAAGGACTGTTTCAGTCTTGCATTAGATCCTAAGAGCAACCATCCGGAATTTTGCCTTACCTTCACCTCTTCTATTTAGTAGGACTTTTAAACCTCATAGAGTATTCTCAAGCAGCTGTGTAGACTATCTCTAGAAATGTTTGTTTGCACAGCCATAGCAGGAAGGCACAGCTCCAAGAGGCTTTAAACGCACTGTGGTCTCTATCAGCAGCATCTCCCGGAGTTGCTCAGTGCACAGCCTACCAGCCACGTCTGGTAGCCTTGATAGGAAAATCAGAAGCTTCGGAAGAGTCCCTGAAATTGAATCTGAATCTTGATCACATGTGAAGGCCACACTCTTTCATGCCCCCCAAATTGTTCTGACCACTTCAATCTGGCTTTCTAGTCAGCAGTCATGTCCTGTCTAAGTACAGGCATGCTTAATGTCTTGGAATCTATCTCCTCCACTCCATTCAAATTGTCACCACCTCAGTGCAGGTCTTCTGTCATCTCTCGCCTGAATTCCTAGAGCCACCTCTTCTTTGGTCTCACTGCTTTCTGTCCCCCCTCCCACCACCATCCATTTGCTAGTGTTGACAGGGTGACCCATCTCAATCACAAGTCTCATTTTGTCATGCCCCTGTTTGCAATCCTTTAATACCTTTCTATTGCCCTCATGATAAAGCCCAGAGTCCTTGGCATGGATACAGAACCCGTCACGATTCTAGCTCCTGCTCTGGTTTTCTGCTTCTAAAACACTGTACTAGCCCAAGTCAAGTCCAGGCCTTTGTCTAACATCTGCCCTGCCAAGAAGGCCCTTCCACCCCCCGCCCCTTCCTCCTGACCAAACCCAGCTCAGTGATGAAGACAAAAGCAGGGACTGTGCATTTAATAATGAAAATACCTCTTAAGCCTCGAAAGTGTGGAAGCTTGAAGAAAGGTCAGGAAGAAATTCATGGCCGCACCTGCTAGTTCACAGGGGTTAGATCCTGGTGGCAAGAAGTGCAGAGAGCCCTGAGGAAAGCAAGTCCATTCTGAATCTATTGCTCTCTGTTCTTTCCTGGCCTCTGGGCCACCATACAAAGATAACCAGATGGCGGAAAGGCCCCATAAGTGGCAGCTTCAAGTTGCCTGGGAAGTAAGGCAGAAAATGCAGCAGAAAAAGTTCAAGCATAGGAACCAGAAAGACTGAGTTCTGGTCACAGTATCTTTAGATCTCAGCTTATCATTTTATGGTGAAAGGACTGGACTCTGTGGGATGCTTTCATATTGTGCTTTGTAGAGCCCTAGGGGTTCCAGATGCTTTTCAAGAGCCACCTCAGGGGAAGAGAAGGGATGTAGAGGAGGAGGCAACCCCCAGAGCATCCCCCCTCTTGTCTTTCATTCTCTTCTTCTGTGTAAGAGTGCCTCTGAAAGAAGGATTATGCTGCTTAAAATGCATTGGAAAGCCCCAAAAAAGGTGAATGAACAGTTGTCATTCCACTAACCAAACTATGCTTGAGCTTCTCCCAGGGTCAAGGGGGACTTGTTGACTGATGCGGTCAGTGGGAACCAGGCAGTACTTGTGACTACTCCCCAAGCCACCTACCCCTCTACTAGCTTCAGCTGGGCTGCTTGTGGTTCAAGGATCAGTTGGATTTTGTCCCCAAACCAGTCAGCACCAATTATACTTGTTATTTTGATTGTATTTTTTCAGTTCAGTTCAGTTCTGTTGCTCAGTCGTGTCCAACTCTTTGCAACCCTATGGACTGCAGCATGCCAGGCTTCCCTGTCCATCACCAACTCCCGGAGCTTGCTCAAACTCCTGTCCGAGTCAGTGATGCCATCCAACTAGCTCATCCTGTGTTGTCGCCTTCTCCTCCTGCCTTCAATCTTTCTCAGCATCAGGGTCTTTTCCAATGAGTCAGTTGTTCGCATCAGCTGGCCAAAGTATTGGCCAGCATCAGTCCTTCTAATAAATATTCAGGACTGATTTCCTTTAGGATTGACTGGTTTGATCTCCCTGCAGTCCAAGGGACACTCAAGAGTCTTCTCCAACACCACAGTTCAAAAGCATCAATTCTTTGGCACTCACCTTTCTTTATGGTCCAGTTCTCACATCCATACATATGTGGGAAAACCATAGCTTTCACACCTTTATATTCTTTTAATTGCATATTATACAAGCCAGTGAAATACAGTAAAATGAGTTTCATAAGTATTTCTGTGAATACTAAGGAGAATGATTTGGAAAGTCTTTTTAAAGTCACTAATAATATTGCTATGAAATTACATGTAGACAAGTTATTTCTTTGTAAACATCTAGATGGAATCTACTCTCAGATGGTTTAAGTTACTTGGAGTTCCAAAAAATTGGAACTCTAAAGAAATTCAGCCTGGGAATTGTGCATGGTGCATTGGAAAGTGAGTTTCACCCATAAAAGGCAACGACACAACTTCAAACAGTGTGTCCACACTCAAAACAGGACCTGGCCTTCCACTAGACACTGGAAAATAAATAGACATCTATGTTTTAAGACAACATATTTATATGTATGCGTATTATTTTTATCATTCATCCCTTTGACTTTTTCAATTGGCTGCTAGCCCAACCACTTATGTACATGTGTGTGTGTGTGTGTGTGTGTATCTAGAGATAGACTAGAAAATATTCTCTCTGCAAAAACAAACAAACGCAAAAAAAAAAAAAAAAAACCCAGAGCAACAGCCCCAGATCTGAAGTTCTGTTGGCATTTTTCCTCCAAACAGAGAAGACACTTGTATTGAAGTGGCCCCTGACTGGCCTTGCATTTGTGCAGCTGCCAGGCTCGGTGGCCACTACAACACAGACAACACGGCCGTTTCCAGCTACAACAGGTGTCCCTGATTTTCAGTCTTTCTTAAATTTCAGCAGAGACTGAAGTATGATCATGGGAAAAAAAAATAGCTGGACAAGAGGAAGAAAGATAGTCGAGGGTGTGAAGTGAGTGGTGTGCCTGGGGGCCTCTCTAACTGGTTAGTGCATTTGTGGTGCCAGAGGGCTCTGCTTGGTGAGTTCAATATTAGGAAGATTTACTGATTCTTCTTTCAACCACGCTCAGTCACTGAATGGCTTAGCCCATTTGGGTCAGGTAGTGACAGCACATGGACCACACAAAGCCATCTTTGCCCAGCAACAGTTGTAACTGTTTACAGCAAAATTAGCATTACTAGAGGTCAATAGAAATGTGCCAACTGGGTGGGCACTGACCTAAAAAGAGTAATACATTAGTGCGAGAAAGATGCCCTACCTCCGTTGGTGGAGGTATGCTGCTGCTAAGTCGCTTCAGTGTCTGACTCTGCACGACCCCATAGACGGCAGCCCACCAGGCTCCCCCGTCCCTGGGACTCTCCAGGCAAGAACACCGGAGTGGGTTGCCTTTTCCTTCTCCAACGCATGAAAGTGAAAAGCGAAAGTAAAGTCGCTCAGTCATGTCCACCTCTTAGCGACCCCATGGACTGCAGCCTACCAGGCTCCTCCATCCATGGATTTTCCAGGCAAGAGTCCTGCAGTGGGGTGAGATTGCCTTCTCCGTGGTGGAGGCATAGATATTCTGAAATCTGAGTGTGGATCCCTGGTGTGCAAAGCAGTTTTGTGAAAGACTAATAATTTATTTTATAAGGAGTCACTATGACCTGTAATTAAATTACAACATTTAGTAAACAAATCAAGATCTTAGTTTCTTAAATTATAAATATGATAGGAGCTTTCAGAGTGGCAGGGCTTCCCTGGTATCTCAGGTGGTAAAGAATCTGCCTGCACTGCAGGAGACCTGGGTTCAGTCCTTGGGTCAGGAAGATCCCCTGAAAAAGGGAATGGCAATCTACTCTAGTATTCTTGCCTGGAGAACTCCGTGGACAGAAGAGCCTGGAGGGCTACAGTCCATTGGGTCGCAAAGAGTTGAATCACTGAGTGACTAACACTTTCAGAGTGGCATATTGGCCCATGTAGAATTCCACCTGGGAAAGTAGACTAGGTCTTTTAAAACCTCTGAAAAGTAAATATCTCCTACATCCAACAACTCTCCCACCACCTCAGCCTCTATTCCTCATAATGGCCATTATCTCAGTCCAGACAGATTTTATGTATATTAAAATGTATTTTCTTTTTATAACACAGTTGAAATCACATCTTATATACTGTTCTGTGACTTGCTCTATGCATCTTATTTTTAAAGCTATACCACAGTGGATAGTTCTCTTAATAACCATAAATTTTTCAGCTAGCTAGCTCATGTCATACTTTAGAGAGGTAATAGGGGCATAAAGGAAAAAAAACACGGATACAACACAGAAGGATATAATTTTTTCAAAAACTGCTGGCAACGTGGGAAATACAAGGGGATGGGGAGGGAGCTGACGTCTGAGGATTAGACATACCTTTTAAGAGCAAAAATAGGCCTACTGTGATGAATTGTACCACCATCTATAAATTCAGAGCTAACTTCAGTCTCAGTGAGAATGTTTAATTTTCCAGGGGGGAATCCGTAGAACAGAACTTGAGTAATATCAGGACAAGCCCTTTGCATTGTCATTATCCCTAACTGATCTCTGCTAGCTTATAGCAATTCAACTAAGGAACTAATTAAGTAGGAGTCGGAGTTTTTGAAAGCCAGCCTTCTGGTGGAGGAGAATCAAGCTGTTACGAGGGCTCTTTATTCCTTTGGTTAATATTTTCCCTTTCATCCAGGACTGTGCTTACTCTTTAAGGGTAAGTTGAGTGAGCTTAATGGAGTTCTATAAATTAAAGGAGCCAACTGGAGCACAGTTCTTGGGGGATGAAGAGTCATGGTGGTCTACAGCTTCCATCAGTAGGATGTAGTCCTTGAGTTCCACAAGAAGGGCATTGGATTTGGAGTCGACTCATGTGCTGAGTTCAACTCCAGGATCTACTATGTTCCATCCATGTGACCTAGGCATTACTCAACCCTCAGGCTACTATTTATTCATGTGTAAGATGAGGTATATTCATCTCTCCATTACAGGGCTGTTGGGAGAAGTCACTAAGATAACATTCTCAGATCCCTGTGCACACCGTGTCAGTCACTATGCTAGATTTAGAGAGACGGGATACATGCTAAGCATGTGGTGGGCAGTCATTAGAGACTTGTTGAGCTGACATGATCCCATAAAGTCATCGGGAGACTCAAAAATAATCAAAACATAACCTTAAAAAACTGGAAATAGAACTGCCTTATGATCCAGCAATCCCACTGCTGGGCATACACACTGAGGAAACCAGAAGGGAAAGAGACACGTGTACCCCAATGTTCATCGCAGCACTGTTTATAATAGCCAGGACATGGAAGCAACCTAGATGTCCATCAGCAGATGAATGGATAAGAAAGCTGTGGTACATATACACAATGGAGTATTACTCAGCCATTAAAAAGAATACATTTGAATCAGTTCTAATGAGGTGGATGAAACTGGAGCCTATTATACAGAGTGAAGTAAGCCAGAAGGAAAAACAGAAATACAGTATACTAACGCATATATATGGAATTTAGAAAGATGGTAACAATAACCTGGTGTACGAGACAGCAAAAGAGACACTGATGTATAGAACAGTCTTATGGACTCTGTGGGAGAGGGAGAGGGTGGGAAGATTTGGGAGAGTGACATTGAAACATGTAGAATATCATGCAAGAAACGAGTTGCCAGTCCAGGTTCGATGCGCGATACTGGATGCTTGGGGCTGGAGCACTGGGACGACCCAGAGGGATGGTGTGGGGAGGGAGGAGGGAGGAGGGTTCAGGATGGGGAACACATGTATGCCTGTGGCGGATTCATTTTGATATTTGGCAAAACTAATACAATTATGTAAAGTTTAAAAATAAAATAAAATTAAAAAAAAAAAAAAAGACAGTCATTGAAAGGGCTTTGGAACTGTGCTGCAAGGTAATAGATTAAGTAACTCTTTCCACATAAGCTCCATAGGTCTTGTTCCCCAGAAACAGAAATGGAGAGAAAAAGCAGGGAGAATAAAAGTAAGACATTTCTTGAGACTAAAAGAAAGATTCATAGAACTAATATCTAATATACCCACTGCAGCATAATTATTAATGAAAAATTCTGTTGTGAAAGGGCCACAGCTTAAGCTCAGTCGTGTCCAACTCTTTGCTTCCCCATGGACTGTAGTCTGCCAGGCTCCTGTGTTCACAGGTATTTTCCAGGCAAGAGTACCAGAGTGGGTTGCCATGGCCTCCTCCAGGGGATCTTCCCAACCCAGGGATCAAACCCAGGTCAACCACATTGCAGGCAGATTCTTTGTCATCTGAGCCACCAGGGAAGATACTAAACCCTGGCCCTATTCTCCTCAGATGCAGATATTAGATCTGTATTTCTCAACCTAGGCATTATTGACATAGATAATGCTTTGTTGTGGGGAGCTGTCTCATGCATTTTAATGTGTTTAGCAGCATCCCCAACCTCTGCCCTCTAAACGCCAGCAACACCCTCCACCACACTGTAACAACAGAGCATGTCTCCAGACATTGCCAAATATCCCATGGGGAGTAAAACTGCTCCTACCTGAGAAGCACTGCTCTAGGGTCTATTTGAAAAAAAAAAAAACTTAAGATAATGTTCCCAAAATATATCCCCAATAAAGAGACTCAGTACCCAGGCTTAGCTGTATATCAGCACCTCAGTAGCTGGGACACTTCTGAGCGCAGATGCTTCTGCCACCTAGCTTTGACCTTCAGTCCAGCTGCATATTTGTGCCCAAAGGGCAAAAGGACTACAAAAACGAAAAGATCTGCTTTCACGGAAGTCTCTCCGAGACACTGAGATATATCCCTTCTTGTTACTTCCTCTTGCTAACCTTCCTATAACCATTTTGCCCCTTTGAGGCCACAGTGTCAAAGTAGTACTGTAGTGATCATATCTTTCACTCTGTACTTTGGATGCTTTGGCATCTTGGAGCTTGCTGGCCCTGGAGGGACTCCTATCCCAGGCACAGGCAGTTTCTAGAGGTATCAAATAGCTTGCATGAGTGTGCCTTTCAAATGTAAATCAATCAACCCAGAGGTCAAACTATCGACCACCTCTTTGCACATGCAGGGTTATTATTTCCTGGCTCTAAACATCTCAGGATCAGGTACCAGACAAGCAGGGACAGCCCCCGTTGCCCAGAGCCCACTATTGGGCTAAGCCATTTAAACCAGTCAATTCTAGGCTGCATACCCTCCTTGCCCATTCCTTCCCACAGAAACCATGACAAAGGCTCTTGTCCACTTTCCTCCCTGGCCCCCTCAGCCTCTGACCCTCATGCTTCCCCATGTGCCCCATCCTCTTGGAATCTGTGAGTGTAAGGAACGATCTTTTCAATGGCAATTGTCTCCTGACCCGTCAGCTCCTCCATACCTGGAAAATAAAATCCACAGTTTAAAAAGTGAAAGTGTTAGTTGCTCAGTCTTGTCCGACTCTTTGTGACCCCATGGACTGTAGGCTTCCAGGCTCCTCTGTCCATGGGATTCTCCAGGCAAGAATACTGGAGTGGGTTGCCATTCCCCTCTCCAGGGGATCTTCACAACCCAGGGGCTGAACCCAGGTCTCCTGTATTGCAGGCAGATTCTTTACCACCTGAGTCACAAGGGAAGCTGCGTAAGATTGAGGGTAGGAGGATAAGGGGATGACAGAGGATGCGATGGTTGGATGACATCACCAACTCAATGGAAATAAGTTTGAGCAACTCCAGGAGATAGGGAAGGACAAAGAAACCTGGCACACTGCAGTCCATGGGCTTGCAAAGAGTCGGACATGACTTAGCCACTAAACAGCAACAGTTTTAAAAGACATCATACGGCGTACACTCACAGCCTCAGGGGCTTCCTTCAGTTCATCAAGCATGCTGAGGCCCTTCCTACCTTGCCATTCCTCCTACCAGAGATGACCCTGTTGCTTCAGAAAGACCTTCCCCCAGACCTAGCCAACTTCTGCACATCTAAATCTCATCTCAACGGGATCTTCCTCAGAGACCTTCCCTGAGCCCCAGCCTGGGTCAAGTCCCTTTGCCATTATTCTCAGGGCTCTCTGCTTTTTCTTCACGGCACTCCACATAGCATGTGTTGGATTCCCTGGTGATCATACAATTAAAGTTTGGTTTCCTGCAAAAGATTGAAAACCCCAACAGAGCTGCAGTTACGCCTGTTTTCCTCACTATTGCATCCTTAGGGCATTGCCTGGTACATGCTATGTGTTCAGTATTTGTTGAGTGAATGAATAGATGAATCCCTTGAGGCCTCCTAGAAATGAGACACGGAGTCTTTGAAGAGAGCCTAAAGCCCAGCAAAAGAAAGTTGGAAGAGAGGCAGAGAAACATATTTTATTACTGTTAACATGGCTTCATTTTCCCCAGGCAACATACAGTTGGCAGCATAAGGTGTCAAATAAACTGTGGAATATCATACAACCATTAGAAATCATCTTTGTAATCCAAGTGTTTCATACATATGTCATAGTATATTAAAAAAAAAACTGTATGTAGTTATTCAAATTATATTGCAGTTTGATGTTTGTTAACATATGAAAAGGATCCTGATATATTTTTTGCTTTTTTTAAGAAAGCAGGTTTTAGAACAATTTGTAGAGATTGAAATTGCTTGGTTTAAAATTAGTATAAGGTTATATGTACATGCTTTTTATATGCCAGACACTATGAGAAACATTTTATCTTTATATGAAGTATCTTATAACAGCCTTGTAAGGAAAATATTATCATTAGTGAAGATTTTGAAGATAAAAAAATGAGGTTTTTAGAGGTAGAACACTTGTTTATGGCTCAGAGCCAACTAGATTAAAAGTTCTCTTCTCTGGTTAGTTAGGACTGCTTATTTTATATTTGCTAAATTTTTTACAAATAGACATGGGTTAATTTAATTTTGCAATAAAACATATTTAATTTTAAAATATATTTAAGTGTTTTTAATGACAAAAAAATGTTCCTTTTTTTTTTTTTTTTTTAAGTTGAGCA
>NW_011494835.1:7008965-7071233 GCF_000754665.1 Bison bison bison | reverse complement strand
ATAAGAACCCTTAGTTGAGACATATGGATCTAGTCACCTGACCAGTGACCAAACCCGGGCCCCCCTGCACTGGGAGCATGAGCCCTTAGCCATTGGACCACCAGGGAAGTCCCAGAAAAAAAACGTTCTTTATGCAGTATTTAAGATCTTCCCTGTAGCTCAAATGGTAAAGAATCTGCCTGCAATGCAGGAGACTTGGGTTCGATCCCTGGGTCAGGAAGATCCTCTGGAGAAGGAAATGGCAATCCACTCCAGTATTCTTGCCTGGAGAATCCCATGGATAGAGGAGCCTGACGGGCTACAGTTCATGTGGTCGCAGAGTCAGACACGACTGAGCAACTAACCCACCACATGCAGTATTTATTGTCAGATAGGATAGTAAGACAAGTATATATATATATATATAGTATACTTTCAGTTATATTTTCTAAAATGCTGAAGGAACATACTAGAAGGAAATGGATACAAATGTTATAAATGAGTCTTTCTTTCTCTTTATCTAGACTTTTTTATTTCCCAAATTTCTTACAATGACTTTGCATTTGCCTTCATTATTAAGCAATTTACCAAAGTTGCCTGCTGTATAGCAGTGAGCCCTGAGATACTGCAACTTCAGACCAAATCCCAAGAAAGTATCTGAGCCAATTTCAGCTCTCCTCCCACAGTGTCAGGTATGCAAGAAAGAGATGTAAAATGTTTTCCTATAGCAATGTTAATTTTTATTTCAAAGCTTCATTTTCCAAGAATGGAAAATCTTCCTCTCAGTACACCTTACTCTCCTTCCTTCCCCAGCCCACCTCTTCCTTCACCCCTGTCCACGCTCCCATCATAAAGATTTACCACTGTATTTTAGGGCATCTCAAATATCAGGGAAAGAGTACCTATGTTAATATCTCAGAAATATTATCCCCCCTCACATCAGTGGTGCTGAAACACTGAAACAAGCAATCTGATCCCAAACAGACCATGCTGGATTTACCCGTCTGAGTGACTGCCCTTTGCAAGGCGGACTAGGTTGTAAAATCCACCATCCTGTGACTTCAAGTCAGCCAGGCTGACAGAAGCTCTCTTTCCTCAGGTTGAGGATTTATTGTCAAATGGAGATAGAATCCTCTTTACCTAGAAAGGGTGGTCACCCCAGGTCATCCTGGAGGGAATGAAAGAGTACATAGAAGCCTCAGCTGGCAGCTGCTCTTGCCTGGTAAGTAGTCTCTCTGCTCTAGAGCAGATGGCATTGGCCATGCCACCTAAGTCACTCTGGAAAGTCACAAACACATTGAAATACTGGCTTTGGTTTTCCACACTGAATGTCCTTTGAGCTTATACATTCATTTAAAGAATACATCTTCTTAAGTTTACATATCTATATCTTTGAGTTTGATATATGCATGATATTATATGCACATATCACTAGCATTTATGTGATGTTTACTTGACAGGCTGTCAGTGAATTTTCAATACCTACCTAACCCAGTGCTTGACACCTCCTGCCTGTGTACCAAGTTGCTTCAGTCATGTCCAACTCTGTGCAACCCTGTGGACCATAGCCCGCCGGGCTCCTCTGTCCGTGGGATTCTCCAGGCAAGAATACTGGAGTGGGTAGCCACTCCCTTCTCCAGGGGGTCTTCCCGACCCAGGGACTAACACCAGGTCTCTTATGTCTCCTGCATCAGCAGGCGCTTTATTTACCGTAGCGCCACCTGGGAAGCCCCCTGGCGCCTCTTGGGCACTCATCTCTGTGTTGGGTTGATGATAAATAAATGAACAGTAAATGAGTCCACCCTTTCATAAAAGGGAAATATCCACAGATAACATGCACACACAATTCAAAAATATTTTATCTATAAAAGTGACACCTGGGAGTCTTAGGGATAAGAGTGTAACTAGCTGCTTCAGAGCTCCAAAGCTGGAATAGACTCATCTGGCTGTGGGGATCCATCTGGAGTAGAAAATACTTAGAGCTGAGCCATTCTGAGTGTGTGTGGGGGAGGGAGATCCTTCTTCGTCCTCAGGTATACTAGGTTCAGACTAGAATGGAGGCATGCCAGGGAACCTGCAGAGAGTCAGCTTTAAGCTTAGCTTATCTCACAACTCAGGAAGGCCTCAGGTAGAAGAGCATCCTTAGGTACCTAGGACTAGCCAGGCATACACAGTGGGGACTCCTCATAGTGGCTGTACAGTATAGAATCAGCCAAGAACCCAATCTCAAATACGGATCTCATAAGAAGTTTGGGAATTTGTAACTTGGTGCCTGTGGACATCCTCTGTTTTTATTCTCATTGTCATGGTTATTAACTTTGCAATTACATTTATTTGAATACCTACACTCCAGGCACTGTACCAAGTACTTTGTTTCTAATCATTGCAACCTCTCGGGAAGGTTTTATTATCCCCCCATTACAAAGGAGAAAATAAGCCCCAGAGAGGGCTCACAGCTAGGAAAAAGCTTGCCTTCTCAGCTCAAAAATCCATTACTGACTCCTCATTACCTGAAGTTCCCGTTTATATGTATATTTCAAAGAATCCTAGAGGGTGCCACAGAGGCACTTTCGGAGCCATCTCAAGGCAAGTTACAGGGTTCTGCCCTGAAGCACACATTTGATGAAGCTTTCCTGATTTCATCTATTTTCAATAATAAGCAGTCACAGAAGATTTAATTTCATTTCTTCAGGGCTCTATTCTGATATTTGAAAAGAAAAAAAAACAACCAGAAATAAAGGAAGAGATTGAAGTAGGAAGGGAGGGATGGAAAGATTAAAAACCACCAGCCTAAACAAAGAAGAAAATCTAATCTTAATTTTGGCATTTCTAGACCTTCAAAAAATTTCCCCAGGATATCATTCCTTAAGGAATCACAATCTCTATTCTTGAACACTTTACTCCCATTTTAAAAATTGTAAAGTGAAAAGAACTTTGAAGTTTGAAGAAGAGCAGAGTAAAAGAGAGGGTTTAAATTCATTGTCCTGTCTGATCTTCAACAGACCATGCCCTTTATTTTCAATTACAATCAGTTTGATTCATCCCACAGTGTTTGCTGAGAAAATCCAAGTGTTAAACCAAGGTAGACAGTCATGTTTCCTGTAAAATTAAAGGACTGTTCTGCTGGTATTGCCCAGAAGCTATTATCTGTTGATGCAGAAATAAGAGGGTTACTCATGTTATTTACCATTAGAAAGCATCCCTTAACCATTTGCATGCCACACATTTCCTTTGACTACCACTGCACTGCGCACGTGCTCAGGGCTGCCCTCATCACAGCTGACGCTGGTGGACACGATCATTTGGGGCTGGCTAATTGGCTATGGCGACTCCTCAAAATATGGAGCCTCTAATCTCTCTTAAGAAAAGAATGTGGCAATACAGAATGTTCTTCAATTAAAACAATTGCAAAAACATAAGCGACCATAGAAATAAATTTTCCGAAAGAAAATAGGTCTTATAATTACAGATCATGCTTGTGGGTAAATTAAAACCCGTACACTAAATAGGTGCAATGTCTAAGTGATGCCAGCACTGTGTGCCAGAGGTCAAATCTATTCTAAAATAGATCTTACTTTTCCTGAATCATTCCTTTTGCTGTTGTAAAACAGTGGGGATTAGAGGATTCCAGAAAATGACATCTCAGAGTTTCCTCAGTGATGAGTCACCCAGCAGAACCTGGGGCAGGGAGTGGAGCTGTTTACATGAGTTTGGCCACGCATTGAGAGCCTCTCATTTATGATAAGCTAAGATTTAAAGGCCTCTTTTAGAAAGGAAATAGGGAATTTAGTGGGGACCCAGAAGAGAAAAGAAAAAACAGAGATTCTGCTTTTCATAGTTATGAGTAACTGATGGAGATTTGAAACGAGAATAGATGCGAGCAGTCATTAAAGGCAGATAGATGATACTATGAGGACCTGATGCTAACTTGGGATAGTAGGTGAGGAAGAGAAGCTTATTTTGAGGGTGAAATGAATCCTAGCATATCACTGTCTAGTGAATATGTGTCAAGTAAATCATTCAAGTTCGAGAGAATGGATAAGGGCTTGAGGTGGAACATCCAGGGCCCCAAGGTCACAGAGCCCTTGCCGAGTGGAGTTGCTGTAGTGGTGATGGTGCAAGATAGAGTGCCTGGGGGCACACGGACACACTGAGAAATGCCTCCCTCCCCAGGGGCCAGCGAGAGGGCAGATCCCAGGACAGGGTGATGAGCTGCCTGGGACCCAAGCCTAGGGATGCCATTTGGAATCAACTGTGGGTGAGATGATCACCACATTTTAATAGGGCTCATCCAAATGTGTGTAATTTACCCTAGCCAACTTGGCGTGGGATCAGTGACGAAAGGAAAAAGATGAGGGCTTCCCTGGTGGCTTAGTGATAAAGAATCCGCCTGGCAGTGCAGGAGACATGGGTTCAAACCCTGATCTGGGCAGATCCCACGTGCCACGGAGCAATTAAGCTCATGCACCACAACTATTGAGCGTGTGCTCCAGAGCCAGCGAGCCACAACTGCTGAAGCCCATGTGCCCTAGAGTCCGTGCTCTGTGATGACAAGCCACCACGAAGAGAAGTCTGCACACCACAACTCGGGAGTATTCCCCGCTCGCCGCAACTAGGGAAAAGCCCACGCAACAGTGAAGACCCAGCGCAGTCAAAAACAATAAATAGAATTATTCCTAAAAATAAAAACAATAAAAACTTTAAAAGTTGGATTATCTAGCTAAGACACATGGGATTCGCTTTAGTCAGATTAAGGAAAGAAATCTCCACCTTCTGTGTCAGCCAATTCTATGCTAGAGTCAAAGAGGACCCCTGCCTCAGATGGACTAGAAGATGAGGTCATTCTCCAACTTGGTGACAGTGAGGATGAGGAGAGGAGGGTACCATGTGCTGGGGATGCCCTGTGCAGATGGCAGGGGCCATCCTAGACAGGAGGCTGGAAAGAGACAGCAGTGTAGCAACAGGAAAGGTGAAGTACAAGAGGGAAAGAATTAGGACTGCTTAGGATGCTTACCCTTGCCCAGTCTGGAACCTTCCCTGTAGACATGTTGATGTATTGGATCTGGTCATTCGGCAGCTGGTGGGAAGTGTGAAAGCTCCCAGCAATTTCCAGTGATTACCTCTACCATCACACACCAAGGATGAAAAGAGAATTTATATAAGCAGCATCTTCGTGAACAGAGCAGTGGCCCACAGTAATACTCTTCTTAACTCTACCTCAAGCCTCATAAAAGATATACAGATTGAATTTATGATAGAAATCTTGAAACAGGATGACGTCTTGAGCAGAAGGATGAGTGATACACAAAGTCTTGCCTAACTGCCCCCTATTCAGCTAGGGCCTCTTTCCTGGGATGGTTCTCTAAACCCAATCTCTGAATTTTTACTTTTTCAGTAAGGATTGAATGTCATTTTTTCAGATACAACCCTTGTTGAGATTGTTGCTACTGGCCAGTTTTATACACTTTAAGTGAAGCCATAACCACAGACTTTTTTGAATGAAATAATCCTTTATGCATAAGTTACGCTTTGTATCACATGACAGTGTTTGCATGAGTACAACTAATGGGTCGAGGGCAGGCCTTTGAGCTAAAGAGTCATCTATAGCCTGATCAGCAGCTTGTGAGTTGGCTGGAGCCAAAATGATACCTGATAAGGTTGTTCCCTAGGTGTTCCAGGCACACTGCAGTCAGATGCTCTCTCTCAGGGACTTTAACTTAAAGAGAGATGGAAAGGAAGAGAACTTGAAGGATGCAGAAGTAAGGTGGTACATAGATGCCTAAGACCTAAGGATGGTAGAGGCTGTCAGTGGCAGCAGAGACAAAATGCTGAGTCACCAAAATGGTGGAATGCTGGGATAGACAGCGAGAGATGTGTCCTGTTGATGGGATGTGGATGTAACCAAAGGACCACCAGATGAGAGCAAGCGAAGTGTATTTACTCTGAGTGTGCTATAGCAAGGGAGTTTGCCACTGCCACTTGCATTTTGGCAGATACTCAAAGGCAGGCAGAGGAGTGGGACAGCTTCACAGTGGAAAACAGGAAGGCTTCAGCTAGGCTCCGATTGGAGGCTATGGCATGGGGAAGCTGTACGCGGGTGAACTGTTCACAGAAGTGGGCCATCCTGTGTAATTGCTTAGAGGTGCACACTTGACTTTCTTAAAGTGGTTTTAAATTGGAAGCAGGGACAAAAATTAGGGAAGCTGTCAGTTATTAATCAGATTCCAGGCGTGTTGGGCTGATTGTTACAAAGGTTATCATTTAGCTTCCTAAACTGTTGCTGGAGATAGCAACAGGCTTCCTGCAAGTGTGATTTTTAGCAGGTGGGTTTCCTGGGTTGTTTATTGCAGACAAGGGCTTGGTTTCCTGGGCAGGTTGCTGCAGGCTGTGGGTCATGGGTCTGTTTTAATAGGTGGTCTGGCCATTGTCCATTTATGTTCCATCTCTCAGGAAATCTTTAGCATTTGTGTCTGAACAGATAATCCAGTTCTCTATAGTATCTGACTCTATGGTTGCTGAGACTGTTCCCTGTATTTTCTGTTTCTGAAATGCTTTCTGTTTCCAAATCTGGGGCTATCTCAGGTTTCACACGAATTCTAGGAAAGCCCTTAGTTCCAGGCAAACCAGGATGGTAGGTCACCTACCTGTATATACTCTATATTAACTGAGTTAATAAGCAAGCATTGGTGGTTTTTAAGTTCTCATCATACTCAATATTTCTATCCCTTGAAAAATAAAACAGCCTAGCTAATGCAAGTCAAAATGATATCCTCAGGCTGAATAATCAGAATAGTAAAACGTGCATTAATCTAATATCATTTGCATGTGAGTGTGATAGCACATGGCCCTAGAAATTAGGAAGCCCGAGTTTGCTGCCAACCAGTTCTGTGACCTTGGACACATCACAGAGGAGCATAATGTTCACCTGTGCGTGTCTGGACACAGTGTACAGATTTGGTTTTGACAATTCCTTCTCTATAGCTTAGGAAATGTTTGAGCTCATATTTTCTCATTTGTTAAATAGAGATTCTAACAATCTAGATTTAAGACCATTGTGAGAAGTCTATGAAAAATAATGTATGTAAAACAGTTGTCCCATTGCCTGGCACATAATATGCTTTAATACATTAATGCACATTGTGAATGTATGTTCTTGCCAATACCTCCTGTTATGGACTGAGTTGTGCCCCCCGCAACCAACTCTCCCCAATTCATATATTGAAGTCCTAGCCCCCACCCCCATAATTCAGAAGGAGACTATTTGAAGATAAAATATTGAAAGAGGTGATTAAATGAAAATGAGGCCATAAGGGGTGCATCCTCATCCAGTAAGACTGGTGTCCTTATAGGAAGAGATTAGGATACACGCAACTACAGAGGGAAGGTGATGTGAAGACCAGGGAGAAGATGGCCACCTACAAGCCAAGGAGAGAGGAAACCAATTCTGCTGACACTTTGATTGCATACTCACAGCCTCCAGAATCATGGGAAAGTTCATTCTTTTAGCCACCTAGTCCATGTTACCCTGTTATGGCCATCCTAGCAATCTAATATACCTCCTAAAGAGATACCATCCTGATTCAAATAAACAACTTAAGATAGAGTAGCAACATATTGTAATCTGCTATTTGGTTGATTATTGTCTGATCTGATCCATATCTAATTTTTGTACATCACAAGAAAATATAATGCAAAATGTTTCTATTCAAGAGATCTCTGTAGAAAGCAAATGTTTGAATGTTTCAGAATGAGTGAGTTTCCAACCATGTTGACTGAAATTACATTAATTTTGTGCTATATAAATCTCTAAACCACCTCTTGGGATTCGGATTTCAGTTTTTTTCATGAACACCTGATTCCTAATCTCAATAAATGAGAAAACCTGTGTTTCAAAGAGCAGTCTACATGCTCCATGACAAAATAGAGTGTCCACATCACCAGAGGCAGTAAGATGCCTCTAGAAGAGATGGCTGCTATCAAGAAGGATTACCTCTTCGCTATCTGACACCCTCTGTTGCCAGGACTATAGCCTGGCCTGGTGTAGTCTTGTGAATCTTTAGGTATTGATGAGCTCAAGTGCCTGAACAACTACATGGAGGGGTTCTTCCTCCAGGGGACTGCTGTAGAGAGCCAGGGGTGGCCCCTGTCCTGAATCTGTCCCCCTCTGATAGATTAGCTTCTGATAAAGCAACCAGTTAAGGGAGGGCTTAGCTGGCGGCTCATATAGTAAAGAATCTGCCCGCAATGTGGGAGACCCAGATTTGATCCCTGGGTTAGGAAGATCCCTTGGAGATGGGAATGGCAACCCACTCCAGTATTCTTAACTGGAGAATTCCATGGACAGAGGAGCCTGGTGGGCTATAGTCCAAGGGGTTGCACAAGTCGGACACAACTGAGTGGCTAACACTTAAAGGGAGGGCAGACTATTTCAGTGATTCCAATTAAAAAGTCAAGGCTGCAACTTCTTTAGACTTCTCAACCTAAAAGACTTGAATCCTTTTTTTGCACAGGTTATCTGCAAATTCCTGACTGGTTTTCAGAGAGACAAGGGCTGCTCCATTTCCTACATTCCCAGAGGAGCATATGAGCTACTCTCACTGAGGAAACAGCTATTCTCCTGGCTTGGATGTCAATTTCCTTCAAAAAGGCAGGACCAGAGCAAGAGAATAAAATTGAATTAAACATAAAAAACAGGCCATACTACGTCATAACCACAACTAAAGCAAAGTAATACCACAGCAAACATGCTGTAAAACACAGCAAGCACACCCTCTCAAGAAAAACACATGGTAATTTGATGCCTCTCATTTGGAACACACACCAGAGCTTTGAAAAACAAAACAAAACAAAACAAAAAAACACCTGAGGAATCCAATCTAATGGAAGTTTAAAAAATAAATAAAACAACAAACAACATGGAGTGTCTAGAAAGGATTTCCCAGCCAAGAATATGGGAGTGGGTTGCCCTTTCCCTCTCCAGGAGACCTTCCCAACCCAGGAATCGAACCCACACCTCCTGTTATCACCTCCATTGGCAGGCAGATTCTTTACCACCAAGCCACCAGGAAAGCCCATCTAGGAAGGAAGAAAATATCAAGCTAGTATATGCAGAGTGCCAAAGCACCCCATTGATTTGAAACTCCAATTTAATCGGTCACCTAAAACCGTATGGGATGCCCTGACCGACTACAGTTTGGGATATTTGTAATATCCACCTCTATGTGACTTCTGAGCTCCATTCCCTTCTGCTCCCCTGATGCTAGCTGAGGAAAAGGAATGACAGTTGAGGCTGGAGGGAGCCTGAATTTCTTCTCAGGCTGTCAGAGAAACAGCTATTACCTTCTAGCAGGGACTGCATTTCAGTCTGAAAATTTTTGTCACAGTGCTCTTTACCTTTTCTCCAGCCTTTCAAATTTGAATTCTATAAATATTTGGGTGTTTTTAATTACTACAGAAGATAGCTATGCTGACTTACTTTTTAAAAATTTTAATTGGAGGGTAATTGCTTTACAATATTTGTCTTGGTTTCTGCCATACAACAATGTGAATCAGCTGTAAGTATATATATGTCCCCTCCCTCTTGACCTCCCACCCCTCTAGGTTGTCACAGTACTGCATTGAAATCCCTGTGTTATACAGTAACTTCCCATTAGCTATCTGTTTTACATATGGTAATGTATATGTTTTACTGCTACTCTCAATTCGTCCCACCCTCTCTAACCCCCTCTGCCCTTGAGTCTGATTTATTTTTAAATAGCCTTTCAAATATTTTGAAGTCAGTGCTATACTCTGAGAATCCTTAGTTTGGGAGATGTTCTGTTCTCCAAGGAGCCCAATGGCAGTTCCCAACCCACCATTACGAAGTTAAGGGAAAGTTGCCTGTGACTTTAAACTCCCAAATTTTTTCTCAAGTGAAAAGGAAGGTTGGTGGTGGGGGTGGAAAGGGTTTAACTCTTTGGTCTTTAGAATGTTCATGCAGCCTACAAAATCCCTACCAGTCTTTTTCCTTTCTCCAGGGACTGTGGCAGTGAAGTGCCAGAATGATACTCTGTGAGCTGCAGCTGGGGGTCTGTCCACTCTTCTAAGCACAACTATAATTTAGAACAGCTTTAATAACCTCCAAAGGTATAATATTAATTCAAATGCAAACTTCTGCTCTCCCAAACACTGAGTCTTTCACGCTTAATTTCTTTCTTGCCTTGTGCATATTGCCATTATTTTAATATGAACCAAGGGCAAAGGATAAAGTTTTCCACCACATCCCTCTACTTGATTAAGTCCTACTCTACACTGAACTCAGAGCCCTCTAACAACCTTGAAGACCCTTCTCCAGGTGGATCTAGTCCCATCCTCTCAAGTGTCTTACAGCACCATGTTTGTCCACCTGTAATAGCACTCAGCACACGAGAAATGCCTCTCAACACTGGCATACACACTTCTTGAGAAGAGAAACAGTATATGATTCTTCTGTGCATTCTCAGAGCCCAGCACCATCCCTGGAATACAGGGGAAGTAACTCCATATTGAGTTGAATTTTCAAGACTCTATTGAAGTCAAAGACACCTTTGGACACCTCTTTTTTATGAAAACTCATCCATGATCAAGATCTAAAAAATAAAGACAGTCCCAAGATAAGGCTAACACTTGATATTCTGTCTTTGTGACAATTTTCTTTAAAATTATAGAAACAGTCTCAGATCTGTTTGTGCATCCATGGGATTTCCCAGACAAGAATACTGGAGGGGGTTGCCATTTCTTCCTCCATGGAATCTTCCCAACCCAAGATTGAACCCACATCTCCTGCATTAGTAGGCAGATTATTTACCACTGAGCCACCTGGGAGGCTTATCAGAGTCATTGTCCTTGGGATTCATAAAAATTATTGAGGGAAGAGCTGATGTCAAGATCCTTGTAACTCTGAGAGTTACAGTTATTAAAGGGAGAGCTGAAGTATGTTAAGGACCTTCTGAGTTCTCTTTCTATTTCATGAAGAAGGGCAAGATTCAAAAAGAATTAAATCAATTTTTGCCTTGTATGCTTATCTCCATGATCATGAAATTTTCACAGTCAAAAATATTAATGACACTTGAAAAGAGTTTATTATTTTAGAGTTAGACCATGTCTTTTTTTTTAACATATTAAGACTTCACTCAATAAAAATGTACAATTTACTATCTTCTGGTCACTATGATAGACACTGAGATTGCAGCCATCACTAATCTTGTCCTACTCAAAATCCAGTTGTCTTGCCCCCTACTTCTTTATTAATTTTGTTCAAGGTAACAGTGTGCTGGGGTTTCCCTGGTGGCTCAGTGGTAAATAATCCACCTGCCAGTGCAGGAGATGTGGGTTCGATCCCTGGGTCGAGAAGATCCCCTGAAGAAGGAAATGGAAACCCACTCCAGTATTCTTGCCTGGAGAATTCTATGGACAGAGGCGCCTGGTGGGTTACAGTCCATGGGGTTGCAAAGAGTCAGACACAGCTGAGTAACCAAACAACAACAACAACAACATGTTGAACTGAAAGTCTCAGCTTTGTGGAGTCTCAGAATTAAGTGTGGCAGAGTCACACCATCATGAACAATAAAATATAAACTAAAGGTTTCTGGGAGATCATCTTTATGCTCTTAAGTCATTTGGGGGCCAATTCTTTGTTACTTGCAGCTGAGTGAAGTTCTGACAATACAGCCAGGCAAGCCCAGTTGAAGAGTGGCAGTTATCTGCCGGAAGAATGATGGGGCTTAAATGTTGATGTCTCATATCCTGAGCCTTTTATCTCCCGACCAACCTGAAATCTTCTCTGTGGGTGGATGAATGAGAAGAATTGAGGAAATACATCTTCCTCTGTTTTAGGGAAGGAAGAGGATTATGGGCCCATATGATTACCATTAGGCCAAAGACACAGTGTGGGTGTTTGTTGCAAAGTAGCCATGTGTGAATGGCTGTGTTCTGGGGAGGGGTAAAGAAATAAAGTTCAAAATGAAGGTCAGTTCCCATTGTGCTATGAAACACCTCCAGGGCAGCAATCTGGCCCTTCCCAGGGAGGCAATCTGATCATTACAGGAGGATGTGTGTGTTTGTAGTCACTCAGTCACGTCCGACACTTAGAGACCCTGTGAACTATAGCCCTCCAGGCTCCTTTGTCCATGGAATTCTCCAGGCAAGAATACTAGAGTGGGTTGCCATTCCCTTCTCAAGGGGTTCTTCCCAGTCCAGGGATTGAACCCAGCTCTCCTTCATTGCTGGCAGATTCTTTACCATCTGAGCCACCAGGGAAGTCCACAGGAGGATACAGAAGGCATTTATTTCTTATTTCTCTAAATCCAGATTTCCTTATAGACACTGTTACCGATGCCCTTTGAGAGAAGGTGGTCTGGAACAAGAATTTCCTTCTTAGCAAACAAATTGTAGCTGAAAGTCAAACCCCCTGGTAGAGGAGTACTGGATTAGAGGAGGGGATTGATGTTAAATGAAATGAAATGGAGTGACACGACTACATTTCCTGCCTCTCCTTTGAAGTCACCTCAGTGCTTAGATCATCTTTGTAATAATCATTTACTTTTGCCTGGAGAAGCAAAGTCCCACTGTTACAGGTAAATATAGAAAGACACTGGAAACGCAGGCCTTTGAGGAGCCAGGATCCTCTATAGGAAGCCACCTCATCCCGATGACAAAGAGATAATAAAGCGACTCCAGCTGGCCTGATGGGTGTTTAGGAACTCAAACAGCTGCTTCTGGATGGAGCGTTCCCACCTTTCACAGTCTTTCAGCGGAAACAGTTATTGGCTCACTTGTGGGATAGAAAGTCTTTCCAATTAAGCATAAAGGCATAAGATGAGAGCTGGCAAAGTCTCCCGGAGGGGTCCACCTCACATGGCAACCTGAGTCCCTGCTGAGGACAAGGGTGCCTCTATGCACATCAGATGCTGTGGTCGCAGACGGACCAGGGTGCTGAGGATGGAGTCCTGCTCACTTTTTCTGTATTACGTCATTTCTGGTGTGTTGGAGTCTTTAATAATTTTTTCAATCATAACCATAAATCCTTTCTGAGCAGCTATATGTGTATGTATGTGTGGGGGGGGTGCATTTGTCCTGTATGTTTGGAGAGAAAGGAAAATGAGAAGGAAGAAAAAGCCTCTTTCTCCCTGGAGACTGACATATTTGCAATCATCATATGAGATGTTTATAAATAAATATATTTACAGTATTTTCTGAATGGCTCAGATATAAGAAACATAAAGAAGAAATGATTGGACTAAATAAAAAGTCCTAGGAAAGGGTCTTGCTACTTACAGAGCAGGCTTTTTTTTTTTCTCTCCATCACCTGCCTACCCGGTCTGGCCAATTCATGTTGCCAAGGCCAGTGACTCAGCAGAGAGTGCCTCCAGCAGCTACTGAATGACACCCTGCGAGCTGCAGCTGTGGTCTCTCCACTCTTCTAAGAGTGACCGGCGAGGTGTCGTGTCTTTGTTCTTCCTGTTTCCGTTTTGACATGCATGTCCACCACTGCGTGCATTTTCTGTATGTTTCTACATTGTCTCCTTATTATAAAGTACCCCAGTAAAGTGCTGCTAGAGAGACCTCCTGCAGTCTTCAGTCTCAAGTCTGCAATTTTCCAATCCGACTTGGCCTTTAGAACAGTTGGATAGCTCCAACCCCTGGCAAACATTGCTTGGAGCTGTGCACTGGGGGTGTGTTGCTTTATGACACGGTTAAGTGAAAGCATATGCTTTCCTCTGTGTTGGCTTTCTCTGTGCTCAGAGCAGCAATCAGCCCAATCAGGTTAACCCTGATGAAGCAGATGAGAAAACCCAAGGCTTCTTATTGTTATTGAGAAAAGCCCATGTTTCTTTGATCTCTTTAGGGGAGTTTACCTTTTATCTGGAGACTAGGAATTTCTCTCCATGTTAAAAATCACAGATTTGCCATTAGATGGAGCTCAATGAAAGAAAGAATAGA
This sequence comes from Bison bison bison, assembly GCF_000754665.1. Lineage (NCBI taxonomy): Eukaryota > Metazoa > Chordata > Mammalia > Artiodactyla > Bovidae > Bison > Bison bison. The sequence goes on along the minus strand of NW_011494835.1, from coordinate 7,057,295 downwards.
GAATGGGCTATTTCTGTGTTAGAAAGAGATTTTTCCTGGGAATAGTATTAGAAGGGTGAAGGGGGCAAGTTTCACTCTGGTATATGGTTTTACAGGGGAAACCTCCTCAGTAATGTAAACTCAGCAGATATCTGTCTGACATTAATGTCATCAGTGCAAACCCACGAGCATGAACATCAGAGAGGAAACTGTTAAATGTGAAATATAAGGCCCTAGGAAATGATATCAAACCTAATAGAATAATCTAGTTTATATGACAGGGTGTAGTGTATATGAGCAAACACAGAGTCCTCATAATTTATAAAGTGAAGTCTATCTACATGTGTGCTCATGTTCAGTCAGACTCTCTGTGACCCCATGAACTGTAGCTTGCCAGGCTCCTCTGTCCATGGAATTTTCTAGGCAAGAATACTGGCACGGTTTGCCATTTCTTACTCCAGGGGATTCTTTCCAACCCAAGGATCGAACCCACGACTCTTTCATCTCCTGCATTGGCAGGTGGATTCTTTACCCGAGTGCCACCATCTAGCTCATCCCACTTCCGTGCTTCTCAGTTAACCACACTACCGTCTCCCCCAAAAAAGGAGAAAACTAGAGTCAAAGAGACATGCAGCCTGAAAAGAGAAAGGTCACTGAGTGTTCACGGTTAAAAGCCAGTTTCCAGTCTGGTTCTGTGTGCTAGGGGGCATGATGGCTGAGCCAACTGCCCAACCAGGAAAGATTGTTCTCTTTGCTTTGCGGGTAGGGCCAAATCAGGACGTACAGGATCCTATGTAATAAGGAAAATGTGTATGTCATGGGAAAAATACAGCATTTCTGAGGGACATGGAGTGTAAAAAAAAAAACAAAAACCTCAAAGGGTTTTCTTAATACCAAGCCAGTAATATAATTTAATTGTATCATAACCATTTATATCCCACTGAGTGACACTGGGAATTTGTGAAGGACATTTCATCTAAACACTTCTGTGTGATGATATTTTACATTACCATGAGCTTAAAACACCAAGGGAAAGAAAATAAAAATAAATCATGTCACTTATTTGTTTGTACCCACACTAAACCATCATACTATAAGCATTTAAAAGGTGAATTTGGTTCTATGAACTGATCTGTACCGATCAGTTTTTGAAAAAAGTCATTTTCCTTCTCTTTTCTCATACACACATGTGCAATTCTTCTCTTCATGCAGGGATGGACTATTTGTCCTTTTCTTTCTTCCTGTCTGCATCACTTGACATGTCATAATAGATGTGCTTTTAAAACTTTTACAAATCAAAATGTTTTTAATTGCTATAGATAGTCTACTACGCTTTGGAGAAGGGCATGGCAATCCACTCCAGTGTTCCTGCCTGGAGAATCCCATGGACAGAGAAGCCCGGCGGGCTACAGTCCATGTGTCACAAAGAGTTGGACATGACTGAGTGCCTAATGCAATGCAAGTCTACTACACTTTGGGCTTCCCTGGTAGCTCAGCTGGCAAAGAATCTGCCTACAGTTCAGGAGACCCTGGTTTGATTCTTGGGTTAGGAAGATATGCTGGAGAAGGGATAGGCTACCCACTCCACTTTTCTTGGGCTTCCCTGGTGGCTCAGCTGGAAAAGAATCTGCCTGCAATGAGGGAGACCTGGGTTCGATTACACTCTTAGAAATAATTTCAGAGAAAAAAAACATCTTTTAGGAGGTAAGTAATTAAACTGTTGTAAATCTTTTCTCATAAAAAGTTCATACTCTACAGTGTAATAGATTGTGGTGCTATCTTCATATATGGCAGGTGTTCCCAGCTTGGCCAACTAGCTTGTTTTCTAGAAAGATGTCTGAGAGGTTCTCAAAGATTCCAAAGGTCTAACCTCCTTCCCTAGACTTCCAATGACAACCTCACATGCCTTCATTTACCTCCTGATTTCCACTCTAAGAGTCTCCAGGAAGATATTTTCTTCCAAAGAATCAAGGAAGAAATCTCAAGGGGCTGAAAGCAAGATGCAAGATTAGGAAGAAGACAAAAAAGCATAATTAAGTGTCATGGCACTAGTCTGTGATTCAACATTAGGCTTATAAGTGAATTCAGTTCAGTCACTCTGTCGTCCAACTTGTTGCGACCCCATGGACCGCAGCATGCCAGGCCTCCCTGTCCATCACCAACTCCTGGAGTCCACCCAAACCCATGTCCATTGAGTTGGTGATGCCATCCAACTATCTCATCCTCTGTCGTCCCCTTCTCCTCCTGCCCTCAATCTTTCCCAGCATAAGGGTCTTTTCCAATGAGTCAGCTCTTTGTATCAGGTGGCCAAAGTATTGGAGTTTCAGCTTCAACATCAGTCCTTCCAACGAACACCCAGGACTGATCTCCTTTAGGATGGACTGGTTGGATCTCCCTGCAGTCCAAGGGACTTGCAAGAGTCTTCTCCAACACCACAGTTCAAAAGCATCAATTCTTCAGTGCTCAGCTTTCTTTATAGTCCAACTCTCACATCCATACATGATCACTGGAAAAACCATAGACTTGACTAGATGGACCCTTGTTGACAAAGTAATGTCTCTGCCTTTTAATATGCTATCTAGGTTGGTTATAACTTTCCTTCCAAGGAGTGTCTTATAATTTCATGGCTACAATCACCATTTGCAGTGATTTTGGAGCCCTCAAAAATAAAGTCAGCCACTGTTTCCCCTGTTTCCCCATCTATGTGCCATGAAGTGATGGGACCAGATACCATGATCTTAGTTTTCTGAATGTTGAGCTTTAAGCCAACTTTTTCACTCTCCTCTTTCACTTTCATCAAGAGGCTTTTTAGTTCTTTACTTTCTGCCATAAGGGTGGTGTCATCCTCCTATCTGAGGTTATTGATATCTCTCCCAGCAATCTTGATTCCATCTTGTGCTTCATCCAGCCCAGCGTTTCTCATGATGTACTCTGCATATGAGTTAAATAAGCAGGGTGGCAATATACAGCCTTGATGTACTCCTTTTCCTATTTGGAACCAGTCTGTTGTTCCATGTCCAGTTCTAACTGTTGCTTCCTGACCTGCATACAGGTTTCTCAAGAGATAGGTCAGGTGGTCTGGTCTTCCCATCTCTTTCAGAATTTTCCACAGTTTATTGTGATCCACACAGTCAAAGGATTTGGCATAGTTAACAAAGCAGAAATAGATGTTTTTCTGGAACTCTCTTGCTTTTTCCATGATCCAGCGGATGTTGGCAATTTGATCTCTGGTTCCTCTGCCTTTTCTAAAACCAGCTTGAATATCTGGAAGTTCACAGTTCAGGTATTGCTGAAGCCTGGCTTGGAGAATTTTAAGCATTACTTTACTAGCGTGTGAGATGAGTGCAATTGTATCAGTGAGTACCTGGATTAATTTGGATTCCTATTCCTGCATTTACCCCCTTTAAAAAAGAAAAATATATGTATATATAGAGAGAGATGCCCCAAGACTCAGTGACTGACTGGGAAATGAGAGGGGAAAAAGGGATCAGAAGGATGCGGGGTTCCTAACATGGATCACCAGTGGGTAATGGGCCCTTCACTGTGTTCACGATGGGCATTTCTACAAGTTCAGTGCTAGACTGGTAAGTGCAGAACACATCTGTCTGCACTGGGTAAAAGACAGTGTTATAAAGAATGGCAGGACTAGGGCTATATTTATATAATGTTTTGTAGTTCTCAAAGTATTTTCAAAAACACTATCTCTTCTGACACAGCAATCTGACAAAGTATGCAGGTTAGTTATCAATAGCCTTGTTTTAGAGATAAGAAAACTGAGGCCCCAAATGCTGAATGATTTTTCCAGAGGTCACAGGGGAAGTAGGTGGTAGGGTGGGGCTTGACCTTTAGTCTGCTGACTCCAAATCTTCAGGGCACTGAATTTAGTATTTAATTATTTTTCATAACTTCATGAGTGTTAGGTTGCTGGTTTGCAATTAGAGTATAAATTCTCTGAAGCAGAGGATGATAGTGTGTATGTGGTCCTGGAGTTTCTTGATCTTAGCCACAGGTTGTCCTGTGCATTATAGGGTGTTAGGCAGCAATCCTGGCCTCTACCCACTAGACCACTAAGGCCAGTAGTGTTCTCCAAGCTGTGGAAAGTAAATATGAAAGCAGGCATTCCAAATATTCCCTGGAGGGCAGATCATCCCAGTTGAAAATCAGTGATTTAGTCACTTCGCAGTCCTAAGCACAGAGGAGAAACCCAGTAAATTTCTAGTGATTGACTGAAAGCTTACATGCATTCTGAAATGCTTTTAAAAGAACCAGTCTGACAGTGAAGTTAAGATGGTACGTAAGGTCAAGGACATTACCTGTTTTAGAGTTTGGAACGGTGCCTAACAAATCAGGAAGGCTGTGGTGGCGACTGTGCTTGTGCTGATCAGCAGATTAGTTTTATAGGGATCAATTTGGGAAGAAAAGAGGGACATTGTTTCTCTCATACATAGATATGTGCACAATGCTGCGTCTCCCTGCACGTGGCAATAGCGAGTCTTGAGCACAGGATGCACTCATGTATATTTCATTTGTTTAGAAATCCCAGCCACCATAGAGGAGCTCATTAAAGGGCTGTGAGTAGAAGGAGCCCAGGATTTGAGCACCTTGGAAGTGGAGTCTATTTCTATCTCTGCTGCTAACCGAGTAGTAAGACCTTTGGCAGGTTACTGCCAGTCTCTGAACTCAGAGTCCTCATTCACAAAATGAGGTTGGAATGTATTTTCTCATAGGCTTCCCAGGTGGCACAGTGGTAAAAATCTGCCTGCCAATGCAGGAGACACAAGAGCTTCAGGTTCGATCCTGAGTTGGGAAGATCCTCTGGAGAAGGAAATGGCAACACACTCAAGTATTCCTGCCTAGAGAATTCCATGGACAAAGGAGGCTGGTGGGCTGCAGTCGTGGGATCATAAAGAGTTGGGCACGATTGAGCGACTGAGCACCCATGCACCTTCCAATATAAACACTTACTGATGATTCCATGATAACAGGTTCTTGATCTTCTATCTGCAAACCTGGATATTGCGTGTGTTCTTGAATTCAAGTGTTTCTGTTTTTCAAAGGTAATAAAGTGCATAAAATGTTTTAAATAACACTTTCAAGGGGGCTGAGGCAGCACTCTCCAATCAAACACATTAATGTTTCTGCAGTAAAATGTTTGGCTGTTCACACTTGGTGAAATAAATGAATATAATGAACAGCCTCACTTAAGTTCAGGTAAGATTTTGTTGCCAAACAAGTTTGCCACAAATACAAACAAACAAACACTCTTTTGGTTTTTACACCACTTTTAAAGTCAGAATTGTGGGTATGTAATCATAGGAGTGCAAGTCACTCAGTTGTGTCTGACTCTTTGCAACCTCATGGACTATACAGTCCATGGAATTCTCTAGGCCAGAATACTGGAGTGGGTAGCCTTTCCCTTCTCCAGGGGATCTTCCCAACCCAGAGATCGAACCCAGGTCTCCCACATTGCAGGTGGATTCTTTACCAGCTGAGCCACAAGGGAAGACTGTGTAATCATGTATATGTACTCAATTCTGATTAATGATAATTCATAAAATCAAGTTATAGGTAAGTAAAATCTGCAAAATAAGCATAAGAACACTTTTTAACCCTTTGGGAGATAATTTTATTTAAAAAAATAAAAGGTCTTTTCTTAATATTTATTCTTCTGGCTTCCGAATTTCAAAGTTAACACAATCGGCTTTTTTTTCAGGCCTTAATTTTGATTTTAACATTTAATTATAATGCAAAATTTATTATCCCAGGTAATGTGTATGGGACGGAGACGGCAATAGCAACCTACTCCAGTACTCTTGCCTGGAAAAGCCCATGGGTGGAGGAGCCTGGTAGGCTGCAGTCCATGGGATCATGAAGAGTAAGACATGACTGAGCGACTTCACTTTCACTTTTCACTTTCATGCATTGGAGAAGGAAATGGCAACCCACTCCAGTGTTCTTGCCTGGAGAATCCCAGGGATGGGGGAGCCTGGTGGGCTTCCGTCTATGGGGTCGCACAGAGTCGGACATGACTGAAGCAACTTAGCAGCAGCACCAGCAGCAATGTGTATGAGAAAAGTATAGATGGAAAATGAAATGAATTCTTTTCCCTTAGTTTTACATATAATGAATTTAATGAAAAGAATAACTGAATGAAAACTTACCAAAATAAAGACAACACAATTTAACAAATAAAATAAATAAAGTATTATTGTTTTATTTATATTAATTAGGGTCATGTCAACCTGCAGCTTGGAAAAAGGAAAAGGGAACAGAATTCGGTGAATATCATTCCCATGGCAGTGCTACGAGAAGGCTCAGGTGGGTTGGACGTGAGTCTCACCCTGTGGAGCTCTGTTTCCCAAATGACTATTAATAGTACTGCCGACCATGGCACTTTCCCTCCCCCACTCAGCACTTGCTGTCACGCATTAGTAGTACTCCACCACAGGAAAAGCACCTCTGAACCAAATACACTAAGAAGTACCAAGAAGAGCATGCGTGCTCATGACACTGACAGGTAAACTAAGGGAGGCGATGAGCCAGCAGTAAAGACTCATGCAGTCTTTCCATCAGGAGTTGAGAGCAGAATACAAGTGTCTTGCACTTTCTATGAGCAGCCAAGTTTGAAGCTGAAACTTTACACATTTCAAGCCATAGAGAAATGAAAGACAGAAAGTGTTGGGAAAGGGACAGAGGGAGGAAGACAAAGAGGCAGGGAAGAGTTTGTGAAACAGTGTTGGTTATGGAAATTTTCCATGCATATCTGCCATTTAAGTCATCCATTTCATCACATTCATGACTCTGCTGCTGATGCTGATAAACGTCTATCAGTGTGCACGGCTTGGGGAGTACAGTGAGGAACAAGGCATTTGAAACTTAGAGCTTGGTGACGTAAACAGACAATAAACAAGTAAGAAAAATGATTTCAGATAAATGCTGTGAAGGAGAACAATTGAGTAACCGAATGGCACTTACCTTGTATGGGATACTTCTGATGGGATTTTTCAGTGGAGGCCTTTCTAGGAGGTGTTAGAAAAAGGAGAGCAAGTCGGCCCTGGGAGGCACTCCCGGTGCCAAAGCCAGAACACAGGAGTACAGGAAAGTGCGAGGAAGAGGCGGGAGGTGGGGGGACGAAGGGGCAGAAGAGGCAGGGTCCAGGCTGCAGGACCTGTAAGTCACAGTGAGGAGGCTGTGCTTTATGGCAGGGACAAGGAGAAGGCCCTGAAGGGCTTCAGCAAAGGACAGGTGATCTGGTTTATATTTTAAAACAAACATGCCAGCTGTCTTGAAAAGGGGCACGGGTGAAACTGAGAGCACTAGTTAAAAGGCTAATGTGGATGAGGATGTTGCAAAAATGTAAGAACGCTCTAATCTCCTAAGACTAAGGGCTAGTTGATGAGAGGATGAGATATTACCTTTTCACATCATTGTCTTCCAAGCTTATAATTTGTGTAAGTTTTACACGTATCTATTTATGTTGTCGACTTGAAAGGTCTGTATGATTAAAAAACATATATTTCTTGGTGTGGATGCTTTTTTTATATTCCAAATATGGACAAGACATCCACAAAGACCATCTTGTTAAAGACCTAAGCATTCACACCATCATCAGATGAACAACTCCTCTTTAACTTGTCCAGCTCCCGTAGGATATTAAAGACTTACATTATATTTCCTTTCAACCCTTACCTTCCTAGGTTGAGAAATATCTGACTCATATAGATGCCCCTTTATTATTGTAGCTCTTTTCAGTCCTCTTGCCTCTCTTTTTTCAATTGACTAGTGGATTTTCTTGAGGTGTAGAATTAGCCCTGCATCTGAAAAGCCAAACGTGAATCCTGTGTTTTATTGTGTTTCCTTTAGAGCAAAATTGTACCTTGTTTCAGCATTTGTATTATGCTTCAGTGGGTCAGAAGTTTGTTCCAGCTCAGAACCGTGAAAGGTAAGGGGATCAGCTCTATTTAGTATAACGCAGGCATGAGTACAGGAGATGAGTCATCGAGGGCCATCTTGGAGGCCTCCTACCACACACAGGACAGTAAGTAGAACAGGGAAGGGACTACGGGGGAGGAGTACATCATGGAACCAAACACACCACACGGAGACCAACTACTGTCCTTCAGGGGACGACCTACTTGCCAGATGCAGCATCTGGAAGGGATGGCAGCCATGTCACGTCTAGAATGTAGAGGGCCACGCATGTAGTATCACAAGGGCTCAGATCAGGCATCAAAACATGGCCATGATTCATGTCAGAGCAGGAAGTATTTGATTCAAATGGGCATGGAGCAGCATCTGGGAAAATAGTTATCATTCACTTATTTAGTAAATGTTTACTGAAGAACTATGAGCGAGACAGCAAAAGAAACACAGATATAAAGAACAGACTGTTTGATTCTGTCAGAGAAGGCAAGGGTGGGATGATCTGAGAGAATAGCATTGAAACATGTATATTATCATATGTGAAACAGATCACCAGTCCAGGTTCGATGCATGAGACAGGGTGCTCAGGGCTGGTGCACTGGGATGACCTTGAGGGATGGGATGGAGAGGGAGGTGGGAAGGGGGTTCAGGATGGGGAACACATGTACACCCATGGCTGATTCATGTGAATGTATGGCAGAGACCACTACAATATTGTAAAGTAATTAGCCTCCAATTAAAAGGAAAAAAAAATAAAGTAATTGAATTAAAAAAAAAAAGAACTATGGGCACTAAGGCTACAATGTGAAGATTGACTCCCTGACATCATGGCACTCAGAATTCAGGAGCAACTGTGTCTAAGTGAAAAGGTCACTACAATGCGAGGAGGTCTGTGACAGAACACAGGGTGGTGGGGATTTCTTAAGGGGAACATTTGACCAAGAATTAAAGATCAAGAGGGGTGAAAAGAAGAAGTAACAATGGCACGAAAGAAAGAAAGAGTAAAGAAAGAGTTAAAAAAGAGTTGGAAGTGAAACTTCTCTCTTGCCAGGAGAAGAGCAGCTTCTCAGAAACCCATCTTTCTTTCACTTAAGAAAGAGTTGGAAGTGGAAGACAGGGAAGCAGAGAATATTCCAGACCATGAGTTATAGCACTGGGAACAGAGATGACCCTGGAGCAAGAAAGAACCAGTCCCCCAAAGCAGCCGAAAGGTGTCTAGAGCTATGCATGCCACACTGAGGCAGCAAGATTGACAAGGGAGTAGCAACCCAGTGCAGGGTTTCAGATGGGGCAATGGGGTAGGACCGCAACCTCAGGAGGCAGGAAAGCTCAAAGAGAGGGAAAGGAAGGCGCAGCCCTGGAGTCCTCCAGACAGGAATCATGAGGCTAGAATAGTATCGGGCGGGAGGTCTAGCCAACGTGGGTAGCATCTAAGATGGGAGGTCTCTCGTTTGTTCATATCAGAAGCGGTCATTTTCGTGAAAGTGACCAGCACAAAGAGGACCAGGAGAGGCAGGGAGGGACCCTGAGAGGCGAGGTGGAGCAGGAGCTGAGAGGATGAGGCAGTAGATGGGCAGAGGAGACCTCAGACAAGAGTATCAAGAAGCTAATGCCAGAGTGAAGACGAAGCAAGTAAGTTTCAGGAGCTAACCTCACAACGTCTGGACAAACATCCCTTCATACCAAGCCCCAAGCTTCTTGCCAGAAGAGTAGGTTCTCAGAAAGCATCTCAGACCACACAAGATGAGTAAGGGGAAAAAGTCTGCTTGAAATTAATGTTGCAAAGCAAGGCGGAAATGGTGATATCCCTGGTGCCTAAAGTCAGAGCAGACCTGGGGTAGTAAGACTGGATGCCATTGCCTCCATGAAATCAGAGATCTGCAGAACAGATTGGGAGACTGCATGGACTGAGCTTTCAACGAGGGTCCATCAGTGGTCCTGATGGTGGAGAAAATAAGCAGGACCCAGCATACAATAGTTCCTGACCCACAGAAAGTGTGAGGCTGTGCGTTATTTCTTAAACTTTAGTCTGCATCAAAATAATGTGAATCCTTGCTAAAATACAGGTTTCTAGGGCTCACCTCTAGGCATGCCAATCCAGCTGAGCAGGAGTGAAGTGCGGTGTCAGTCTGGAGAGGGAATGGCTACCAACTCCATCATATTTTTTATGTTTTAGTGTTTTATGAAGACTTGTGGGTAATTCTGAGGCCAAGAAGGGGCAGATCACGCTTTGAAAACAGTTATTTGGAACTTGAAATTTAGCCTAATGGCTAAGAGTGTGGGCTCCATAGCAAGGCTGCATAGATATCAATGCCCAGCTCTGTCACTGCCCACAGACTCCCAGAAGGTCAGCCTATGCCTCAGTTTTCTCAGCTGTAAAAGGGGGTGATGATACCTACCTGACTGGGTGGTTGCAGAGATTAGACAAGTTAATGAATGTAAAGTACAGCACCTAGTACAGTTTGAATTCTTAATGTTAGCAATTAGCTGCAAACTTACACAAAAGTGCTGGAAAATCTGTTTAGCAAAATTTACATGTGAAATTTCAAGCCTCATGGATTTTTGTAGGCCTCAAGATTTCTGGTACAAGAAGAAAGAATAAAATTTGCATCAATGTCCATTTCTGTCTCCACTGATCGGTCAAATACGTTATTCCTTTCTGCCTGTCCTGAAACTCCTGAACTCAGTACAATTATTTAAAAATGTTAAAAATGAGAGGAAGTCAGAAACAGTATTGGAAATACTGATCAAATAGTGTAAAGATGATTATCATTTTTGTGATATGCTTCTTCCCTGCCGCATTCGAACGGCGATGTGTGTGATGAGCTCTGATTGGGCCGCATCTTTTCACTCGACCACCCGTCATACTGCTCAGTGGGCGACACCAAGCACTTGCCAAACTCACTCTGCCCTGATGCTTAAGTACTCAGATATCATAATTCAGCCCAGCCCTCTGATTTGCTACGATGAAGACAAGGTTGATGACAATTTCCACCTCCATAATTCTCAGCCATTTCCTCTGTAGAGATATAAGGCAAGTCATACTGTCCCTACCCACTCCAGTACTCTTGCCTGGAAAATCCCATGGGTGGAAGAGCCTGGTAGGCTGCAGTCCATGGGGTCGTGAAGAGTAAGACATGGCTGAGCGACTTCACTTTCACTTTTCACTTTCATGCATTGGAGAAGGAAATGGCAACCCACTTCAGTGTTCTTGCCTGGAGAATCCCAGGGACGGGGGAGCCTGTTGGGCTGCCGTCTGTGGGGTCACACAGAGTCGGACACGACTGAAGTGACTTAGCAGCAGCAGCATACTGTCCCTATTCTTATAAATGAGGAAGCTGGAGCCCAAAAAAATATATGTGGCTGATGAAAAGGATAGTCAGGATTCAAGCCCAGGCCTTCAAATGCAGTCTAGTCTTAAATATATATATCTATTAATCTGTCTTTCTATAGAATAAAAAGAGAGGCCATTAAAAATAACATTATACCTAGAGATTAGAGTAGGACTTCAAAAAAAAAAAAAAAAACGAAAGAGAAGGAAAGCAATACAGTAAATTATGCACATGAGGAATAACAAGCTAGTGATACAGTCTAAATGTTTAGGTACCCTCACTTGAGTGCATTTGTATGACATGATTAAGATATATATATATATATATATATATATAATCTATACCTATAAAATGATTTTTAGCTGTACAGTTATTTAGAAGTAAACTTCATGAATACAGTTGTTCAAGTTAAAGTAATACGATACAAGGGGAAGGGAATATTTGATGGTTGTAAGATGATTCTGATAGAAAATTTTCATACCTGCTTTTGAGAATGTAGGAGAACCATACTCAGTTCTGTTTATTGAGCACCTACTCTGTACTAGGAATTTTGAAGAGGTGATTTCATGTAGATCTGAAAACAAACAAAAGAGCTAGGAGTTGGCTTCCACATTTAACGGAACAGCAGCTGAGACTCACTGTAGTTTGTCCACTAGGCTGGGACTTGTGATGATGGAGTGAGTTGTTATTTGAAGCCTGTGTGTCTGACTCCAGTCCACAGTCTTGCTTCAACACCAGCTACTGCAAATGAACAGAACTAAAAGGATTCTCATTTCTTTCTCTTCTGATTCCTTAAGGCTGAGTCTGTTAAAATCTATTCTCCTTCATAGACATTTCTCCCAAATCTGCTTCTTCTTATTTCTCTCTGTGTCTCCCCTGGCATTCATCCCAATTAGTCAGGCTTGATGCTTTTCTTCCATTCATCCCCCATCCAATCTGCTTGCAAGTTCTGGCAATTCTAACCTTGTCTTCATTTTCACATCACTCCCCTGTCTCTGCCTGACAGAAACCACCTACTGCAATGCTGCCCTATTTCTAGCTTACTAGGTTGAAGTAACCCCTCAAATGGCTCCCAGTGATCCCTGCCTGCTGATATTTACACCATTGAATAATCCCCTCCACCTGCATGTGCCCTGGGCTTGGCAACTCACTTTGAATGAATAGAATAACATAGTAAACAGAATATGGCACGTGGGTGGGAAATCACTTCTGTGATTAGGTTACACAAAAGACTGGTTTCCATCCTGCTTGCCCTTTCTTGCTCTCTCCCACTGGCTTTGATGGACGCTGGCTGCCATGTTATGAGTTGCCCTATGGAAAGGCTCTTGGGCTTCCCTGGTGGCTCAGAGGTAAGGAAACCGTCTGCAATGCAGGAGATGCTGGTTTGATCCCTGGGTTGGGAAAATCCCCTGGAGAAGGGCATGACAACCCACTCCAGTATTCTTCCCTGGAGAATCCCATGGACAGAGGAGACTGGACGGCTACCGTCCATGGCACCACAAAGAGTCAACATGATTTAGCAACTGAAACAAGAACAATGGAAAGGCTCACAGGGGTGGGGGAATAAAGGAGTGCCAATGGCATCAAGGAACTAGGATTCCCAGTCCACATGCCTATGAAGAGCTGAATCCTGCCTGTAACTCCATCCAGATTTTGGAGCTACAGAAACTATGAGACAAAGAACACTTACTCATTTAAGATGCTACATTTTGAGATAATCTGTCATGTAGCAATAGAGAGCCAGTACCCAATCCAGGAATAGCATTGTTAGTTTTTCTGCTGCCAAATTAAACTTTCTGAAATAAAGGTCTGATTCTGTCATTCCCGTGACTTCTCATTTGCCTCTAGAAAATACCTAAGCCTCTCAACTTGGCAATGATGATGCTTTATCACCAAGTCCCAGTATACCAGTTAATAATTGATTAGGGATTAGTTGAAGGCAATACTGTATAATTCAGTTATCAACCGAGGCTGCTCTGTTCCCTAAAAGCTGAATAAGATTGATTCCAACCACTACTACACAACTTTGCAGAAGATTCAACATCCTTCCCAAGGTTCCTACCAATTCTTGGTGGGTTTTTGTTCCCACAATTACCTCTGGCTTCATTTCACCTTTGCTGAGTTAAGTCAGGGTAAGTGTTCAACTCTGCGACTCATGTCCAACTCTTTGCAACTCTATGGACTGTAGTCTGACAGTCTCCTCTGTCCATGAAATTCTCCCGGCAAGAATATTGGAGTGGGTTGCCATTCCCTTCTCCAGGGGATCTTCCCAACCCAGGGATCAAACCCAGGTCTCCTGAATTGCAGGCATATTCTTAACCATTTGAGCCACAGGGAAGCCCCATGGATTACCTCTCCATCCCTCACCTGTTACTGTTCCACATCATGTCAGCCCAGATGTGAAACTCAGTCCCTTTCCTTGACATACACACACACACACACACACAACCATACCCTTATACAACACTGTTGTGTGAAGCAGAGTTTACCAAATTTCAAGGATTTGCTTCACAGCTCAAATAACTTGAATACTAGACATCACTATTAAAATATATTTGGAAGGCAGAAAATAAAATATAAATTAATTTTGGTTTATATTTGCATAAACACTGGAAAGAAATACTAGGAAGTAAAAAAGGAATTGCCTAGTGGGAGTGGTCGGAGTGGGGTGGTGGGTGCATAGGAACAAAAGCTGAACTAAGACATTTCACTCTGTCCTCTACGTCATTTTGATTTATGAATTATGTAAATTGTTTTATTTTTCAGAAAATTCAAATTTAAAAATTAAATTAAGAAACCATTTAGATGCCCTCCGTTGGGAATTTCTCAGCGGCTGGGTTCTGAACAGCCCTCTCCCCTCCCATTTCTTCTCCTTTTACACTCCCTCCAGAATTGAGTCCTTTTACTGCTCTAATCTAGATTTTTCTCTCTTAATTCAATCAAACTCTCTTTTGTCCATACTCTCCAATGCAGCTCCAGGCCCACTTTTCCACATTAAAGGACTCATAAAAGTGTTCATAGGAACAAAGTACAAATGGAGACCTAGGGGTGATACTTTTAAATTCAGTTCCATTAGGATACAGAATAAGAGAAGGGACTGGGAAGAGGTGTCAGTGGGGCTGTGATATCACAGAGAAGTTGAAAAGGAGGAAACTCTAGTAGGTGAGGCTTTGGAAAGGATCTCAAAAGGAATCTGTGCTTAGTAAACAATTTTGCTTGTGTCCAGACCCATTCAGAATACCTCTTCCTTCAGCAAACTCTCCTCGAGTTCATCCTGTTGAATACCACCTCCCTCTCCTCTGACATCCTGGCATACTTAATCTACATGTCTCTTGTGGCAAGAGCATCCTCTACCTTACATTTTAATTATTTGTTTTCATTTTGCCTATTTCAGACTCAGCTCTTTTGAGAGAAAAGTAGTTGCATTGCTTAAACGTACTGTGTCCATCAGAGATGTTTATCAAGAACTTGTTGAACTAATTAATTCATTTAAGAATGTTAATATTATCAAAGCTTCCCTGGTGGCTCAGATGATAAAGCATCTACCTGCAATGCGGGAGACCCCGGTTCAATCCCTGGGTCGGGAAGATCCCCTGGAGAAGGAAGTGGCAACCCACTCCAGTACTCTTGCCTGGAAAATTATCAAGGCACATCTTACATCACAAAAGAAATCTAATATTAGAAAATTAATATTGAAACATCTGAATCAAATGATCAAGAGGTTATTATTTTATGGCTCAATATGTTTCTGCATTAAGGTTTGTCATACACAGTTAAATAGACTGAGTCTGATAATTATTATCCTGTGGAGCTTTAATCTGGAGAGGACTGTGGATATCTGTTTGAGAAAGTGTGCATTCATTTCTGAGATGAACCCACACTCCCTTCCTAAGTAGTGCAGGGATCCGGAAGAAGGGCTGACTCTATTTGTCTCAGGTTGGTCTTTTTTCTCTCTCTGGCCTCCTGTGTGTAACAGATGCAAAAGAAAGGCTTTGCAGAGTTATAGCTAAGCCAGGAGAACCGTCTCCAGGGAGGGATCAGTTAACCTTCAATAGCTCATCTTTGGCAGGTAGTTGCTAAATTAAGTTCTGTAGATTAGTGTATTTCAGTCTTTTCATGCACCAAGCAGACTGTTCTCACTCCTGTGAGTAAGCCCTAAGGAAGTTATAGCCATGATGATCCATGCGGGGGTGAGAACTAAACTCAAGACTGGAGAAGTTTTCAGCGTAATAGTTTTGTTTTTTTTTTAATGTTAGAATGTAGCAATTATGTAGAATGCTAGCAGGTATTAAAACTTGCAGGTATGTTTTAAACAAGAACCTTTACCAAATGATTTACAAAGAAAAGACAGGTGTGTCTGTTGCATTTGTAAAGAAATGATGACATATGGTAATCAAAGACCAGGGAGTAGGTGAGACCCTTCTTCCCCACTTCTTACAGATTTCACTGTACCTGGGAAGATAAATGTCAGACCTCTTATTCCATTTCTTTGATTTACAGCAGAACTTTATTTTGTCTTGAATCACATTTAACATTGTCAAGGAAGAAAAATGACACATACTCAGATATGTTTTGCTGAATTTGTTAAAAGGCATCTCAATTTTGAGTTAGCCTTATTGGAAAGCAATATGAAAATAGGTACTCAAAGTTTTAAATATGCCTGTGATTCAACTAAGAAACTTCATTTCTGGAAAGAAACAGTTAAATCTTCGTTCCAAATACATACCTCTAAGAATATTTGTGTGAGAACTATTTGTAAGCATGAAGAGTCAGAAATAACCTAAATGCCCAACAACAGAGGATTGGTTAAATCAATTATAGCCCAGCCATATGCGTAAGTATTATCCAGCTCTTCAGAAGGAAGTCATAGAAAAAGTATCACTGAAATTAAAAGATATTCACTATACATGCTTAACTTTAAAAACAATATATGTTACACACTCTTAAAGAAAAACTCAACAGCTAAAATGTGTTCAGTGTTTACGTATACCAACATTTCTATGCATCTTCTGTATTTAAAACAGTTTTGTATTTAAACTGTTTTTAAAAACTTTTGTATTTTGTATTTGTATTTAAAATAGAAAACTGTATTTGACACAGTTTTATCAAGTAGATATTACTGTTACTTTCACTTTACAAATGATGAATGTTCTCAAGGTCATAGGGGTAGTAAACAGCAGAACCACAGAAAAGATAGTGAGGGAGAGAAAGGGAGAGTTCAGAAGGTAGAGACAGATGTATACTGCACCACTTTGTTGCACAGCAGAAGCTAGCACAACACTGTAAAGCACTTATGCTCCAATAAAAAAGAAAATAAACAATAAAAATGGGCAAAATATTTTGACAAAAAAAGTATCTGCTGCAAGATGTTAAAAGTTGTTCTTGCCATTTGTATGGGATTGTGAATTTTGTTGTTTTCTTCTTTTTGTCCAGATCATCTGTAGTTTTTTTCTCTAATGAGTCTGAGTTGATTTCATAATTAGGATTGCTTAGTCTCTCTAGTGTCTTTTCTTCTCTTTGGTCATTTTCAAGGTAGCCTCACATTTATGAGAGGGCACTCTGGCTCACATGGTTGAAGGGATGGTGGGTAAGACATGAATCCATGCAGAATTCTCTAGATCGTGCCATGCTCTGCTGCAAAGTGGCTGGTCTCAGGTGTTCCTTGATCCCTGAGGGGCAACAAGTCTTACCTGACTTTTTGGATAAAGTCTTCCATTGCCAGTGACTACATAGTCTTTGGCCACTGGGATCCTCATTCTTGGAGGACTCTTCTTCCCAATCCTAGCCTCTATGGATCAATGATGCTCAAAGAACAGCTGTGCTCCTATAAGTCAGCACCTGGGCACGTCAGCACCTGGGCACATCTGCACCCCATGAAAAATCTATGTAGACTCAAGTATTACTTTTCTTTTTTTTTAATTGTGTTGTTGTTGGTTAGTTGCTCAGTCGTGTCCAACCCTTTGTGACACCATGGACTGTAGCCTGCCAGGCTCCTCTGTCCATGTGAAGAAGGAATTCACAGGGCCTGGACTCCATCTTAGGCCTGTTCATGCTGATCATGCTCGACCACCTTTCCAATGGACTCTGAACTCTGTGTTTAGTGCCTATGAAAACAACAACAGAAGGATAAGACCCCCTCCAGATGGGAGAACCTTGAAGATCATATCTAGGTTACTCATCGCCTAAGAATAAACATACACTAATCACCCCTTCCTCCAGACAGGCCATAAATTTTTCTGTATCTATCAGAGTGTAACCTCAGGTTTATTGATTGTTGGCTAATTGTTTGACTGTTTGAGCACTTGAGCCCATTGCACATGAATGATGGGGTTATTGGGATTGTATTTTCCTTGGTTTATGTAAGTCTCAAGGAATTTGGAGTGGTGGCTTCAGACACGTACACATGGGATATGAAAGATTTTCACAAATGCTGGTTGGGGTCCTTGGCTAAGAGGAGACTCTGCCTTGGGCCCGCTGGTGTAATAACTGCACTCCACTATCTGCATTGTCCTTCTGAGTTTGTTTCCAGGAACGCGTGGCTACAACACATGGAATTTTCCAGGCAAGATTACTGGAGTGGGTTGCCGTTTTCTTCTCCATTTATTGTGTTAAGAGCAGATAACAAAAGTCCATGAAGCCAACTCAGACGGAAGAGGAACTAAAAGAGATGACAGTGGAGAACCACATGTCACCATTTGCCATGAAAGCTGTCAAGTAGAAGTAGCCTGAGCTTTGAGGCCACACAGAACATAAATTATAATGCAGCTTTGCTAGTTACCGATGGCAAGATGACCAGAAGTGACCAAATCTCTCTCATCATCAGTTTCCTCATCTAAAAGGTGGAGATGGTCACACCTATTAAATAAGATGTCCAGAGAATAAAAGCAGATAATGAGTAAATGAGAGTAAATAATGTGTAAATGGCATAGAATAGACATTCAGTAAACAATGGCTAAACAAAACAGATCATCATCATTATCAACATCACCACTACCATCATTAGAAAAGGCATTGTATGAAAAGCTAAAAAGCCGCTCCTGGTCCAGGCCTAGAGGAAGCTGTTAGAGGTCATTGCATGGATAATGAGCAAGAGCTGGAAAAGAAGATGGAAGATAGATCAACCAGATACTTGAGGAAATTTTGCGTGCATGCGTGCTCAGTTGCTCAGTCATGTGTGACTCTATGGACTGTATCCTGCCAGGTTCCTCTATCCATGGGATTCTCCAGGCAAGAATACTGTAATGGCTTGCCATTTTCTCTTCCAGCGGATCTTCCCAACCCAGGGACCGAACCTGCCTCTTCCGAGTCTCATCCATTGCAGGAGGATTCTTTACCGCTTAGCCACCGCTTTCCTTCACCAAGGAACTTGGGGTGAAGGAAAATGAGGGTGTATATGGGATCACTATAGATATGGAACCTGGCATGGAAGTAAAATCAAACTCCAGGAAGCTGAATTTAGAAGGGCCATCCTGTTTCCTCTGCTGAGCCACACACAAGCAACAGGGAAGGAGGGGGAGGAAGAGCAGAAAAAATAGCATCCATTATATTTAGACTTTCCCCTGATGGTGGTAAGGGCCATGGATCCTATAAGCATCCTCCAGAGAGGTGGCTTCAGTATCCAGGCACCAAGCCACCTCTGAGCACAGAATATATTGCAGCCTGGGTGTTCTCACACTGCTTTTGCAGAGGGACTCACTTCTTCATTCCCTTGTCTTCCTGTGCAAGGCCCTTTTAACTATTGAGAAACCTTTACTAGCTGCTATGGCTGTTGCTGTGCTGGAGACAAGGCTCCAGACACACATAGGTGAGCAAGATGGCTTACCACTCAGGATGGACATTTCAAGGAAAGGGGAGATGCCACAGTGAGGCTTTCTCTGGGCAAGCGGTCCATCCCATACAGGATCTAGGAAAGGTGTTCAATATTTGCCCCTGTTTAAGCCTGCTCTTGTTGTTGTTATTTCACTGCAGTTCTTTGAATTTATGGAGCTGTCACCTGTTTCTAGCCTACACTGTGACAGGTCCCGGCCCCCATGATGAGTGCATGGGTGAAAGGCTCTGTTGGTCTCTGGACTGTCCTCTCCGGGAACCCTGCCCAACTATCTGACGGATGAGCAGACATGTCTGCAGGCTAGATTGTTGTCTACTTCTCTGCCAGGCCGGAGAGCTCTACTGGGGAACATTCTATCCTGGAGTGAGTAAAATATTACTTATCTCCCCCAACAGACCAATATATATGTCTGTGCCCACACCACTTACAGTTTCACAGCTGGGTTGCTGCAATGATAACAGAGAATTGTTTTTTATCTAAATTAACATTACTGTTTGCCTACAATCTCTTCTTAGAAGTTTTTTTTTTTTTTTTTAAGGAAAATGGGGCTGAAATATCTCATCTTAATCTATGCATATCTGATGTACAGAGATTCAGGAAAAAACAATTTTGCCCATTCAGAGAACTTGGAAATGAAATTATACATTATTTATACCATAAAAATGCTTTTCTTCCATAATACAACTCCAGAAATCCTTTATTCAAATCATCTACTGTGATATAAATATTGTGACTAAAAGTACAAGCCTTTGGCTTATTCTTTCCTCCAAGTCTCAAAACTATCTGTTCATTTAATTAATGAGTCAGTCTCAATTCAAATTTATTAGCATATGAAAACACTGGCCAGGCTGAAATCCCCAAAGTCTTCTGAAACTCAAACACAACATTAAAATCCAAAGTCAGCTTAATTGGCAAGTTATCTTTATTTGTGACAGACCTGTTAGCTTTGTTCCATTGCTAACAATGGAACAGTTAGCTAACAATGCTAACAGTTCAACAAATGGAATGTGTTGAGCCAGGCAGAGGGCAGACAAAAATGCTCTCAAACCCTTGAAAGTCTCCTAGGGCAACCACATCATTTCAACAGGGTGCCTCACACAGGTTGCCATGGGAACTCAGAAAGGGAACAAGACAAGAGAGTGAAAAAGCTGGCTTAAAACTCAACATTCAAAAAATGAAGATTATGGCATCCGGTCCCATTACCTCATGGCAAATAGATAGGGAAACAATGGAAACAGTGACAGATTTTATTTTCTTGAGCTCCAAAATCACTGCAGATGGTGACTGCAGCCATGAAATTAAAAGACACTTACTCCTTGGAAGAAAAGCTATGACTAAACTAGACGGCATATTAGAAAGCAGAGACATTACTTTGCCGATAAAATCTGTCTAGTCAAAGCTAGGAAAAGGCAATGGCAACCCACTCCAGTACTCTTGCCTGGAAAGTCCCATGGATGGAGGAGCCTGGTAGGCTGCAGTCTATGGGGTCGCTAAGAGTCAGGACACGACAACGACTTCACTTTCACTTTTCACTTTCATGCATTGGAGAAGGAAATGGCAACCCACTCCAGTATTCTTGCCTGGAGAATCCCAGGGACAGAGGAGCCTGGTGGGCTTCCGTCTATGGAGTCGCACAGAGTGACACGACTGAAGCGACTTAGCAGCAGCAGCAGCAGTCAAAGCTATGGTTTTTCCAGTAGTCATGTATGGATGTGAGAGTTTAGACCATAAAAAAAGCTGAGTGCTGAAGAACTGATGCTTTTGAACTGTGGTGTTGGAGAAGACTCTTGAGAATCCCTTTGGCTGCAAGGAGATCAAACCAATCCATCCTAAAGGAAATCAGTCCTGCATATTCATTGGAAGGTCTGATGTTGAAGCTGAAGCTCCAATACTTTGGCCACCTGATGCAAAGAACTGACTCATTGGAAAAAACCCTGATGCTGGGAAAGATTGAAGGCAGGAGGAAAAGGGGACAACAGAGGATGAGATGATTGGATGGCATTACCAATTCGATGGATGTGAATTTGAGCAAGCTCAGGGAGTTGGTGATGGACAGGGAAGCCTGATGTGCTGCAGTCCATGGGGTTGCAAAGAGTCAGACACGACTGAGCGACTGAACAGTTTAGAGATATCTGGAGGAAGTGTTCACCAGACCTAAAATATGAAAGATATGTAGAAATTGGCCTGGCCAGGGGAGAGGGTGGACATCTAATTTCCAGCAAAGTGATTTACCCATGTTTGACATGTGAGTCAGGCTCCCCAGGTGGCTCAGATGGTAAAGAATCTGCTTGCAATGCAGGAGACCCAGGTTCAGTCCCTGGGTCGGGAAGATCCCCTGGAGAAGCGCACGGCAACCCACTCCAATATTCTTGCTTGGAGAATTCAGTGGACAGAGGAGCCTGGCAGGCTATATTCCATGGGATCTCAAAGATTCAGACATGAAGGAATGACAGCAGGTGAAGACAGAGAAGTTTTAGATTAATCATAAAACATTACTAGAGCCAAGCATTTTGGTCTACAGAAATGACAATTTCATATGGTTCCACCAACCATCAGGAAAGTCAGTTTCAGACAACTTTTACTAACTCCAGGTGGAAGAATTTGCACTTCATCTTGCTTGGAGTGGGAAAATAATGAAGAATTGTAACTAGGGGAGTTTCCAGCTAAGATTTTAGACAGACTGTTCTCACAGATGAAGAGGGTGGCCAGAACCACTTTACCCATCATCTCCAGCTTCTCTTATTTTCTCCCATCTGGTCATAGCCTAGATAACAGATAGCAGGGGTCTGGACTAAGACTGAGGTACTAGTGCAAAGGAGCAAACATGTAATCACAAGAGAAAATCTATTGGAGTCAGTGACTAATTTTCAGTGGAGAAGATGAGAAAGAAGGAAGTCCCATGTTTCTGGTTTGCTTCACAGGAGGGAATTTGGAGCCATTGGTGTTGATGTTCAGTTGATGTCCGACTCTTTGCGACCCCATGGACTGCAACACACCTGGCTTCTGTGTCGTTCACTATCTCCTGAAGTTTGCTCAAACTCATGTCCATTGACTTGGTGATGCCATCCAACCATCTCATCCTGCCCTCATTCTTTCCCGGCACTGGGGTCTTTTCCAATGCTGGAAGGGATTGAACCTGGGTCCCCTGCAATGCAGGCAGATTCTTTACCATCTGAGCCACCAGGGAAGCTTCTTGGAGCCATTAACTCAGATGGAAAAAAAAAGAGAGAGAGAGAGAAAGAGCATGTCTGGGGTGAAAACAATGAGTTTTGGATATTTGGGTTATGAGGTGCTTGAGATAAGAAATTGAGTATAGGAGTGTAATTTAGGAAGGATTCTGATTTGGAATTAGAGATCTGGAAATTGTTGGATCATCAGGGGTCAGGGTGTCGGATAAGGCAGGGGGACTCAGAACATGAGAGAGGTTGACACTACTTAGAAACATGCAGTTTTCCCGGGACTATAGAGATTTTATGTTTTCTTTAAATGCTTTCAGTCTTAGTTAGAGGAGGCTTTAAAAATAATCTTACTTGAAAGTCCACTTATGAAAAAGAGTTGCTCTGGCTGAAATGGGGGTGAAAGCTGCAGAATCTCGCTTGCTTAGGCTCCCCACTTCTTTTTTTCCTTGAGATGGTCCCAGAAATCTCTGAGGAACACTTGGAAAATGATTTATCTGGACTAGTGGTCAAAAAATGCCTCCTTTGGGTCATATCCTGCTCACCACCTGCTTTTGGATAAAGATACTGGAGTATAGCTACACACACTCATTGTCTGCATTCGTGCTATAGCAGTAGAGTTAAGCTGTGACATGGATTATGGAGACAACAGAGAGAAAATATTTCCCATCTGGTCCTTTACAGAAGTTGGCTCAACTCTGAGCTACTTGTTGTTTAGTCACTCAGTCGTGTCCAACTCTTTGTGACCGCATGGACTGCAGCCCGCCAGGTTCCTCTGTCCATGGGATTCTCCAGGAAAGAATACTGGAGTGGGTGGCATTTCCTTCCCCAGAGCCTCCTGATTTAGACTAAACTCTTTATTTCACAAATGAGAAAGATGAAATCCAGAGAATTTAAATGACACTTGAAAAGCTGCTTAGGCTAGAATCCAGATCTTGAGATACAGCCTGCATCGTCTTTTAAAAAGAGAAAAGCAATCAATTTAAAAGAGAATTAGCAATCAACTTGCCAAAGAATGAACTGGATACATTGCCACAGTAATTCCAGATAATAATAATTCTAAAGAACAATAATAAAAACAGCAAATAGCTCTGAACTTCCTTTCACTCACTGTTGAATAAAATACAGTTTTTAGCATTTTGCTGTTATCTCTGAAATAAATTCCCTTTGTCCTGTATTACTAATTGTTCTTCCTTAATTCAATGACCAACTTTATGTTAAAATGTGAAGGACTGTGTAAATTTTTTCCTACAGTAAATGAATAGCCTGCATGCTAAATTGCTTCAGTCGTGTCTGACTCTTTGAGACCCCATGGACTGTAGCCCACCAGGCTTCTCTATCCATCGGATTCTCCAGGCAACAATACTGGAGTGGGTTGCCATTCACTTCTCCAGGGGGTCATCCCGCCTCCAGGGGATCAAACCCACATCTCTTTGGTCTACCGCATCAGCAAGTAGGTTCTTTACCACTTGCGCCACCTACAGTAAGTAGTAGTCGCTCAGTTGTGTCTGACTGTTTGAGACCCCATGGACTGTAGCCCACCGGGCTCCTCTGTCCATGGGATTCTCCAGGCAAGAATACTGGAGTGGATGGCCATACCCTCCTTCAGGGGATCTTTCTGACCCAGGTCTCCTGTATTGCAGGCAGGCTTTTTACTGTCTGAGTTACAGGAAGTCCCACACAGTAAGTAAGATGGTTTTCCAAGATAGAGTCACTGTGATTGATTCACAGAGGTGGGTCACCTGCACATTTATGCACTCTCCTTATACCCCAGGACATGCCTGGGTCCCCTATCTCTCCTCCCCACCCCCACCCCCACCCCTGCTTTCACCCTTTCCCTCACCTACCTTTCAGGCATCCAGAGACAAGCTAAGGGATAAGGGTGCAGAAGCTTCAGAGATGGAGATGTGAGGAGAGAGGCAGTGGAGGACCTGCCATCCAGATAGGGGCGGGCAGTGGAAGGAAAGTTATGACCAACCTACATAGCATATTAAAAAGCAGAGACATTACTTTGCCAACAAAGTTTCGTCTAGTCAAGGCTATGGTTTTTCCTGTGGTCATGTATGGATATGAGAGTTGGACTGTGAAGAAGGCTGAGCGCCGAAGAATTGATGCTTTTGAACTGTGGTGTTGGAGAAGACTCTTGAGAGTCCCTTGGACTGCAAGGAGATCCAACCAGTCCATTATGAAGGAGATCGGCCCTGGGATTTCTTTGGAAGCAATGATGCTAAAGCTGAAACTCCAGTACTTTGGCCACCTCATGTGAAGAGTTGACTCATTGGAAAAGACTCTGATGCAGGGAGGGATTGGGGGCAGGAGGAGAAGGGGACGACAGAGGATGAGATGGCTGGATGGCATCACTGACTCGATGAACGTGAGTCTGAGTGAACTCTGGGAGTTGGTGATGGACACGGAGGCCTGGTGTGCTGCGATTTATGGGGTCACAAAGAGTCGGACACGACTGAGCAACTGAACTGAACTGAACTGAACTGAAGGATGGTCCTGCCTCTGCATCCCTCCTCCTCCTTCGGTCCAGCTCTTCCACATTTGGGTAGAGGAGGAGCACAAGGCAAGAGGCCCAGGCTGCAGAGTCTAAATGTAGTTCAGGCAGCACCAACTGAGAAGGAAAACTGAGCTTCCCGCAGCTCACCAGAAGGATTTTAATGGAGTCATTTAGAGATCTGGAGTTGAAGAGACCTGAATTTGGTCTCGGGTCATCCACTGACAAAGCAATATTGAAAAACAGACTCCATTTTCTTCCATTTGTATCCTGTATTTTCTAGAACTAGAACAGTGAAGTAAATATAGATACATGAATGGTAACTTTATTATGAGGTTTCTTTTAAGGATGAGGAGGGGGAAGTTATCTGTCACAAATGAAAAGAAAATGGTTACTTTTGTAGATATATA
The DNA here is from genome assembly GCF_000754665.1 of Bison bison bison. Taxonomy (NCBI): domain Eukaryota; kingdom Metazoa; phylum Chordata; class Mammalia; order Artiodactyla; family Bovidae; genus Bison; species Bison bison. The sequence continues at coordinate 7,032,147 of NW_011494835.1, read as the reverse complement.
AGCACTGAGATGTTTAAAAGTCTCAGAATAAAATTCCCATTGTGTTTAGTTAAGACCTTAATAGATCACACCAAATGGAGAAGAGAATGTGAAGGAGGAGCACAGCATAAAGATCATTATGAAAAAACGAGGCAGTTAGCTCTTTTTGTAAGTGTACCAACCCCCTTAACATACCCATCTTCACTGGTCTTGTAAACCATGAGTTCTATTTCATATCATTAGCCAAGTTGATTTCAAATATAATGAAGGACAGCATATTTAGGATTAAATTCAAACCTTGAGAGTTGACATTTTAGTATCATGCATTTATTTATTAACTATTTATGGAGTTGTTTACTATGTGCCAGGAACTGTTTTAAGAGCTTCATAAATACTGACTTGGATAGTTACAGAGCATATCTGAAAAAGAACTGAACATCCATGTATAAAAATTGGTTTAGAAAAAAAAAGAAAAATATTAGAAGCAAGATTCAGGAAAAAGGGAAGCAATGTGTTGACAATTTGCGCTTCATTTTATTATATTCTCCTTCTACAGAGCCCCTCCTTTCCTAAGTACCTTATTGCTTCACTTGGAGTATTTCTGTGAGAAAGATAATCCATGCCTAAAGACTGCTTGGCCGGCAAGGGATTTCATCTCCTTCTGGGGGTGCTCATGTTAATGATAGGTTTTTTGTGCTACTGGGATTTAAAAGAAAAATAAATTGCTTACATTTCTGTTCTTTAAGTTATTCTACATACATCTTTACACAGATTTAAATATGTAACTTGTATTTAAATTAGAATTAAATTACACTATAATTATAGATTTAAATATGAAAACTGTAATACCAAAAATTTTATTTAATGACAATATTTGTACATTTCCCAATTACCAAGAACTTTCCATAGGTGTATAATAGCCATTTCCTATAGCCATAGTCCTCAAGTTTCCATTATTTTCCTTTCCTTTTTATTTCATCTGGAAAGTGTCCTGTTCTTCCAATTGGCTCTTCTGGATCTTTACAAATCTCTGACTTAGGCATTTCCACTAGATTTACAACCTTATTCATGCAAATATGATTCTGTGTGTGTCCTTTCCTCCTTCAATTTGCTCACATCTAACCAACTTTTATTCACAGAATTCAGAGACCTTGCAAGGTCATCTTTCCCCCAGACCCCTCCATCATTTGGTCAGAGTGTGCTATTGGCCCTGAAGGCCTCGTTGCCTGAAGCCAGCAGACGGGTATGTGAGTTTTCCATGTATTTCTGCTGTCTGAGCCCATCTATTTCCTGAGCTCATGCCTCACCCTCAAGTCCACTCCCTTCTAAGGCTCTTCTTTGTATCATATAAAGCAGGTATTTGAGTCTCTTTTCATTCATTCATCTGACAAATACTGTTTGTTGAGCTTATAGTATGTGCCAGGCACAGGTGTGTTATCTCTGTGTATCCAATGATCAACAAAACAGACATCATCTCAGGTCCTATGGAGCTGCAGGAAGTAAACAAATGTTCTTGCAATTGGGTTAAGTGCCTGGAAGGAAATAATGGAGAATCACTGAGGAGAACGAAAGAGCAGACCTACTAATAGTGGTCAAGAAAGGCTTCTTAGTAAAATGTCATGATAGCTGGGATCCTCATGCTTTTTCTAGGATACATTTCCCTGATTTTCACCCTTGTCTTTCTTTCATCTCCTAGGATCCTATCATAGAAGTTCCTTTCTCTGTTAGCAGAGCTCCTAGGTTAACACACACCTTTGTGAGGAACTTTAAAAACTTTCTTTGTTGTCACCTGTTGCCTTAGAAATGAAAGAGTATGACCATGTGGTGACCTACACATAGGTACGTGAGCCACCAACTGTCCTCTACTATGGGGTCAAAGTAAGATGCCCTCTGTAGATCTTGGTCCTTACAACCCAGTCAAACTTGGCCACTGGGAGAGAGATGTGGCTCCAGAGATAACATGACCAACTTTATCTTGTTTCCTGAAAACTCTTCTGATCAGTTTCTTTCTTCCTCAGGATTTTTTCCTCAGGTTTTGATTTCTGAATTTCTTCTGCTGCCTTCATCTCCTCTGAATGGCATACCAGTATTCTCTAAACCATCCTCCACTTGTACAGCTTTAATAATTTGAAGCTCCTTTATTCCCTGGACCCTTTGCTTTGGGAGGCAGGAGAGTACAGTGGTTAAGCACACAGCCATACACTTGAACCCACTCTTTACCACTTTCTAGCAGTGAGGTCTTGAACAAGTTACTGACTTCTTAGATTCCACTTTCCTCATATGTAGAGTGAGAACAGGTCATCTGTACTAATTTTCTATTGCCATGTAACAAATCACCACAAACGTAGTGGCTTAGAACAGCATGTGGGTATTATTATTATCTCACAGTTTCTGTGGATTAGGAGTCCAGGTAGAGCTTAGCCCAGCTCCACTGCTCAAGTCCTCACCAGGCTGCCGTCAGGGCATCGACTGGGCTGCATTTTCATTTAGAGACTTGATAGGGGAAGAATCTGCTTCCAAACTCCCTTGGTTTGTTGGAAGAAGTTTTTTCCTTGCGGCAACAGGACTGTGGACCCCACCTTCTTACTGGCTGTTGACTGGAGTCTGCCTTCAGGTGTAAGATGTCAGTTCCTTGACTCATGGCTTCTCCAACAAGGCCACTTACTTCTGTGAGCAGGAGAGTCTCTAGCTCAAGTCTGCCAAACAGGAGTCTTAAATGATGTAACACAATCACGTGCCTTTCACCACATAATGTAACCTAATCAAAGGGGTGACATTCTATCACCTTTGCCACATTCTATTGTTTGAAGCAAGTCACAGATTCAATCTGCATTCCGAGGATAATAATGGGTGTGGCACCAAGGAGCAGAGACTGTTTGCTTCTTTTAACAGCTCTGTTAGGTCCCCACAGTTATCTTTGACTTGCTCTTCAGATTTTTTCTATTTTTCACTTCTGTGTTTGGAAGTTGGGGAAATATTTGTTTTTAGAATTTTCTGCACCAAAGGGTCACTACTGATTCTTTTACTTGAGAAAATTTTGGCATGTTTTAAAGTATCAGTCTCTGATATTGAGAAAAACTAATTCAGAATTCTATTGACCTTCCCTCTTATAGTAATAGCCTATATAGTATGTATATCTCTTTCCAGATGGTGCAGTGGTAAAGAATCTGCCTGCCAATGCAGGAGACACAAGTGATGTGGGTTTGATCCCTGAGTTGAGAAGCTCCCCTGGAGGAGGGCATGACAACCCACTCCAGTATTCTTGCCTGGAAAATTCAGTGGAGAGAGGAGCTACAGTGCATTGGATCGCAAAGAGTCGGACATGACTGACCACATGTGCATGTCATCATAGTATGTATGATGTTCTAGGCACTGTTCTAGATACTTTATCTATATTAAGCTAACTCAATTACTATACAGAAACATTTGATAAGATATCTATTATTATTATACACATTTTAAAGATGGAAATGAGATATGGAGGAAAGAGGAAACTGAGGCACAGAGAGGCTAAGTGACTTGCCTAAGGCCACACAGCTAATAAGAGATGGAGCTAATATTCAGACTACAAAATCCATCCTCTTGAGTATTTTGTTATGTTCCCTCTCATATTTTCATATCTTCTTGTTACAACATTTTTCTTAATTTACAATAACTTTTTCCATCTCTCATTTCCTTTATCCAAATTACCACTTTTTGAGAAACTACACTGGTTGGATGGCACCACTGACTCGATGAACATGAGTTTGAGCAAGCTCTGGGAGTTGGTGATGGATGGTAAAGCCTGGCCTGCTGCAGTCCATGAGGTTGCAAAGAGTCAGACAAGACTGAGCGACTGAACTGACTGATGCTGTGCTTAGCTGCTCAGTCATGTACGACTCTTTGCGACCCCATGAACTGTAGCCCGCCAGGCTCCTCTGTCCATGGGGATTCTCTAAACAAGAATACTGGAGCCGGTTGTCATGCCCTTCTCCCACGGGATCTTCCCAACCTAGAGATTAAACCCAGGTTTCCTGCATTGCAGGTGGATTCTTTACCATCTGAGCCACCAAGGAAGCCCTTTGAGAACCTAAGTTCTCCTATTAGTACAGCAGGATCAGAAAAAGAAAGTACAGCATCTCTCATAATCTTTATTCTTCTAGGCACATAAATGCCACGAACCTTAATGATGATTACTCTTTTTTGGAAGAATATTCCTGTTTACTGCTATATTCTTCAGTCCTCTATTTATGCAAGGTGATCTGAGGTATTTGATTTCCAGTCACCTTTTTGTTGTATCTGATCTCATTTGAATGCTTTCTGTAACATAGTTAAGTCCTATTATATCATAAACAGGACAAACACCATAAACACTCCAAAGTCAAACTCACTTTTACATTTATTTTAGAGAAGGAGAAAGGAAATTAAAGCTTATCAACTGGCTCTTAGGCCAGAAGAGAGGGTGTCGTTTCAAATGTCTTATTTAACCTTCACAATGAGCTATGAGGCATGTGGTTCCAGCCTTATTTTACAAGTGAGGAGTGAGCCCTCAGAAGGAAAGTTACTTCTCCCATAATTACTGATGGTTTGCTTTGATCCATCACTCTGTTTCCATACATTATCTTATTTAATCTTTGGAGCAACCAAACCAGGTTGTATCACTTACGTCCATTTATTTATAGACAAGGTTAAGTAAATTCCCTAAGATCATACAGCAAACCTGGTTTTTCTGACTCTAAAGACTATTTCCTTTCCTCTTTGCCACATCTTAGCTCCCATTTCTGTTGGAGAATCTGTTATTATGTTCTTTAATCCTTCTTTATATGAATTTCTCAAAATTAGGGTAAATTCAAATGTCTAGAGGACCAAGCAGGTGAACAAAAGGGAGTGAGACATGCCATGTGTCAGAAACACAAGGGTGCAAACGATGATGCATGGAAGTGGCCACGGGTCCTAGACCGCATTGTTCTAGGGGCGCATGCTCAGTACGAGCTTGAGGCTGGTCTGTGCAGAGTACAGGTTTAGAAGCGCTGCGTCACTGAGTGATGGAGTCTCTCTGAGGGCTCAAGGGCCCACATTTCCATGTGGGAACACGCCTTAGACTCCAGATCTTCAGATTTTTTAAGGTGAGACAGAAAGTTATACTTTTAAATTATACTTCCTAATTTACAATGACAGCAATTAATTCAGGTCTTTCCTCTTGAGCTTCCAGTAAAATTTCTAAATGCTCTCATGTTCCTTCTGTTTCACTTTACTTTCCTCCTTCTTTTCCCATAATTTCATGGAATTTATTTTCCTTATTTCCTATATAATTTTTTCGTAGTAGGTTCGTTTTACAAGGTTGTTAGTTTCTGCTGTGCAATGAAGTGAATCAGCTACATGTATCCATATATCCCCTCCTTCTTGGACCTCCCTCCCAATTCCATCATCCCACCCCTCTAGGTAATCATGGCACCGAGATGAGCTCCCTCTACCATACAAATACAATGGAATATTACTCAGCCATTAAAAAGAATGAGATTGGGTCATTTGTAGAGATGTGGATATACCTAGAGTCTGTCACAGAGAGTGAAGTAAGTCAGAAAGAGAAACACAAATATCATATATTAACATATATATGTGTAATCCTATATAACTTTTTAAAGGAATATTTCATCTCTAACTTTTCATATGGCCTTTATCACACAGGGAAAAGACAACCTTCTTTGAACCAAGTTGAGAGGCTTAGATTCTTCCCTCAGAGCTCTCAGGAGGAACCAACTGTGCTGCCTCCTTAGTCTCAGATCTCTAGTCTCCAAAGCTGTGAGAAATAAATTTCTATTGCTTAAGCCACCCAATCTGTTATGCTTTGTTACAGCAGCCTGAGAAGACTCATACACCCTCCTTCACTTTGTTCAAGAGAGCAGCAGGGTAACCCTGTGACAACATGAGTCTGTGGGGATATGGAAAAAGAAAGGAAAATAAAAGGAAATAGGAACTGTAATTGAATTCTAAAAAACAAACAAAATAAACCCTGAGTCTGTTGGAAGGGGGATTTCTACCCCTTGTGAGTTCTTATGGTGGCACTAATAACAAAATTAACGCAGGAAAGATGAACAGAAGAAAAAGACATTTTAATTCATGTCACAGAGGTCTCACAGAAATGGGACCTGAGAGGTGGCCAAAGCAGGAAACTTTTGTACTTTTTAGACAAAGAAACAATACTTGTGAGGAATTGAAGGACCAAGAAACTTCAGTTTGCAGTACCCAATTAGTGAAGAATGCAAACAGAACATGGGCTTGAGGTAATACTTTAAAGAAGTTTCAAGGCTGATTTGGACTTCGCAGATTGTGCTAGTGGTAAAGAACTCGCCTCCCACTGCAGGAGACACAAGAGACACGGGTTTGATCCCTGGGTTGGCAAGATCCCTTGGAGGAGGGATAGATTACCCACTCCAGTATTCTTGCCTGGAGAATCCCCATGGACCAACCCACAGGGTTCCAAAAAGTCGGACACGCCTGAAGCAACTTAGCACGCTTCATGCAAAGCTTGTTTATACAGGTTTCTCAGCCAGAATTCCCTTTCTGGTGATAAGAGTATCTTCCTGCCTCTGAGTACAGGGAAGTGCTACTTTCCCTGGGGAGATTTGTCTCCTGCTTTCAAGGATCAGGAGGAGAGTCAGAGTGTCCCTCTTGCACTGGCCATTTCTTAAATAACTTTAAGTCAAAATAATGCCATTGTGGTGTATTTGGGGGCCGCCTGCCCTGGGCCCCAAGAAGTCAAATCACATCTCTTCTCTATTAAAACTCCCCATGGCCAGAGTGATCCACATGCCCTCCCATCTTCCCAACCTCCTGTCCTGCAGCCTCCACTCACCCCCTCTCTGGCCTCCCCTGTACTGCTGAGCCTTCTGCCTCAAGCGCTCTTCCCAGGCTCTTCACCCGGCCCAGGTACAGCCTTTCCAGTGAGGCCCTTCCTGGCCATTTGATTTAAATTTACAACTCCTCACATCCTACTTGGCTGCATTCTCAAGCTCTGTAGCCCATGTTACTCTCCAACATAGGATATTTCAATTTTAATATTGTCTGTCACCCTGCTAGAATAAGTTTTACTGAAGGCAAGGAATTTTGACTACTTTAGTCAGTCCTTTCAGAGAAGGCGATGGCACCCCACTCCAGTACTCTTGCCTGGAAAACCCCATGGACGGAGGAGCCTGATAGGCTGCAGTCCATGGGGTCGCTAGGAGTCAGATACGACTGAGCGAATTCACTTTCACTTTTCCCTTTCATGCACTGGAGAAGGAAATGGCAACCCACTCCAGTATTCTTGCCTGGAGAATCCCAGGGATGGGGGAGCCTGCTGGGCTGCCGTCTATGGGGCCGCACAGAGTCAGACACGACTGAAGTGACTTAGCAGCAGCAGTCATTCCTTTATCTATAGTTCCTAATACATAATTGGTACTCAATAATTAGTTTTTGAATGAATAACTGAATTCATGAATGAAGAAAAATTTAATATAAATTAGAATGTTTTTTTTCTTAAATCTTCAGTGATACAATTGACTTCATCCTTCCCTTTCCACAGTTTATAGCACATTGTAATGTAAAACTTTGATAGTTTTACTGGTGCTATTAACTTTTCACACTAACCACAGTTTAATACCATTTAAAACTTCAAATCAGGGGTTAGGGGGAGGGAGGGAGGTCCAAGAAGGAGGGGGATATATGTCTATTTACAGCTGATTCACATTGTTACACAGCAGAAACTAACATAACAATGTAAAGCAATTATCCTCAAAAAAAAAAAAAATCCTAATCAGTTCTGAAAGAGAATGAGAACTTTTTTCCCTTCATAACTATCAATGGCTCTTTTTATTATCCCTTTTCCTTGATAAAATAAACCTAATAAATCTAAAGCAAATATAGTTTCTTTGCTGTTCCTGAGTTCCCCATTCATAATGTTTGTCCTGGCCATAAAGTTCTATTCTCCTGCATATCTATTCTTTCTTCACAGAATTTTGAATTGCTACAACCATATTCCTTGGTTTTATCTCAATGAAACTAGTAATCAAAGTTCTCACTGCCTTGCTGTGGCCAATGTATAATGTCTACTTCCCTAGTAAATCCATAAAGTCATGCTTTCTACTGAAGAAGGCAATGGCAACCCACTCCAGTGTTCTTGCCTGGAGAATCCCAGGGACAGGGGAGCCTGGTGGGCTGCCATCTATGGGGTCGCACAGAGTCAGACACGGCTGAAGTGACTTAGCAAGCAGCAGCAGCATGCTTTCTACATGAAAAGAAATTCTGAACAAAACTAAAACCATTATACTTTAATAAGCTGCTAAGGATAAATAGTAAGAGATGTCTTAATCTCTGAAGGTTGAACCATATTCTAAACTTGACGAGAGTTAGAAAGGCTGTATTAAAATTCAAAAAAAAATGGCCTGGAAAAGTTTCAGAATGATTTTAAGCAGTCAACATCTTCAATATATCTTAGAAGCCCCTGAGCTCATCCTGCCCTTACTAAAAAAAAAAAAAAAAACTTTATTTATTTTTGGTTGCATGGGTCTTCCTTGCTTGCACAGGCTTTCTCTAGTTGTAGTGAGCAGGGGCTTCTCTTTGTTGCGGTGAGCAGTCTTTTCTTGTTGTGGAGGACGGGCTCTAGGCACACAGAGTTCAGTAGTAGCAGCACGTGGGTTCACTAGTTGTGGCTTGGGCTCTAGAACCAAAGCTCATTAGCTGTGGTGTAGGACTAGTTGCTCCACAGCATGCAGAATCTTCCTATACTAGGGATCAAACCTGTGTCCCATGCATTGGGAGGTGAATTGCTATCTATTGCACCACCAGGAAGTCCTCATTCTGCCCTTTTTGAAGGACTTTTTTGATGGCTACTTTTCTCTCCATCATGTGACTTGCAAGATTAAAAACTGTATCTTCCCTAAAGTCTCTCCGATCGACAGTCTATGACTGTTACTCACATTGGGTAATGAACTTGCCCACAAATTATTTAAGCTGTCGTTGGTATAAGAGTCATTGTTGAAATGTTTTTGATCTTTAAGTAAATATGTTTGTAAGCAACACTTCAGCTTTCTTTTCGGTTTCTAAAGGATGTTTAGGAATCAGAGTTATAAAGAGACTGTTCTAGCCATTGAAGCTTCTGACTTAATTTCACTTGATTTCAGCAGCTTCTGACAAGTATTTGCCAAGTGAGACCATGGTGGGAGGCAGAAGAGATGCAAAATCTCAGCCTTAAAAATGCTTGCCTCCTGGCAGGAAACATCAAATGAACTAACGTCTTTAAAACAGTGAGAGGCCAAAAATGCAAATCGGGTGGTACTAATGAGAAGTGTAAGAGCAGTTCAGAGAAAAGGGAGAAGTGCGGTCTGCATGATCAGGGTAGGCCTCAGGGAAACAGGCAGCATTTTAGGTTGAATTTAGGCGCGCTGGGGTTGATGAGGTAGGCAAGAGTGAACCAGGAGGGGAGGGGGCAGAGCACAACCTTTGAAGAGAATGACATAGCCTGAGAACACAACATAAACTGATCAGAATCAAATGGGTCCAAGGTGGCAGATAAGTCCGCTTCAGCTAGTTCTTGATCCTCAGTATATGCTTATTGTAACACTTTAGCAAGCTAAATGGCACAGCCAGAAGTGCCATGACAGTTCCAAGGCCAACCATCAAAGACCAAAAAGTACACGGTGGACCAATTCCTGGAAATCTCCGCCTCTTCCCCAAAATGGTTGGAATAATCCTCCCACTCATTAGCCTTTTGAAATTACCCAGCCCATAAAAGCTAACCACACCACATTTCAAGGCCACACTCCGCTCTCTGTGATGGCCCACCCTTGTCTGTGAAGTGTATTTCTCTCTGAACAAATCCACTTCTTATCTATCACTATCTCTCTCTGAATTCTTTCTGTGATGAGACATTAAGAACCAGAGCTTCATTAGGTCCTGAAACCAGGTCTGTGATCTCAGTTGGAAGCGCATGGGCTTGGCTGGGTTTGAGTCCTGGCCATGTGGATTCAAATCCCAAGCACGGTTTTGACCAAGTTTAAGTCCTGGCCTTATGGGTTCAAGTCCCAAACTGGGTTTTGATTGGATTTGAGTCCTGCAAGTGGTTTCAAGTGTCAGTCTGAGGTAAATGGTTTCAGGAGGGCATTATGGTCAACCGAAACAGCACAGGCAAAGCATGAACATCTTTCCTGGAAATCTCAATGGAGAAGAAAAATCTCCAGCCTCCAGTCCTTTCCTCCCTTCCCCCAAGATGTCTGGGTGCCTGCCCCATGAGTTTCTGAAAACACAAGAAGACTTAAGCCCACGTGTGTCAAGTGAGAGAAGACATTTGATGTCTATCCCCAGAATAGCTATGAGTAGTCTCTTGACTTTTCCATTAGATTTTGAAGAAAATAAATGAGCAAATGTCAGATTCAAATAGATCCCCCAAGAAGGATAATTTTAGTTGACTCTTTGGAACTGGAAGCCTGTCTGGGCACGTACAAGCACACAGATATCAGTTACCTTTGGTTACTGAGGAGGAGCAGGTGTCTAAACAAAGCTTCTGCTAGCCAAACTGATTTAAAATGGCACAGCCCTCCTCTGCAACCCCAGGGATTAAAGAGCATGAGGCAGGCCCAAGATCATCTTCTCTACAGATGGCTTCTGAGGACACCTGTACTTAATGAACTGTCACAGTCTATGGCTACATTTAACTCTGACGTTCTGTCCCCAGAAGAATACAGAGTATTCCGGACTATCTGTCCTGGGTTCAGTGACTTCTGGAACAATGCTGGGTCTCTCTGAGCTCCCGTGTAACTCGAAGTCAGGCAAAGGTATAACTTCTGCATTATTACTTTTTCAGTTTGTCCAAACATGTTTACTGAGCATTTACTCTGTGCAAGGCTCCCTGCCAAATGTTTGAGAGAAAAACTGAGTGCAAAAAGGTGAATGAGGCAACTTATATCTTCACACAGTGTAAAATCTTTGGTAGCTCTATAGGGGAGAGTAAGTCTCAAAACTCTGCATTAAAAAAAAAAAAACTTTGCATAAATCTTTATTGTTTGTATATAAAAAAATTTCTATCTCCTTAGCCTGGCATTCAACTTCCATTCAACTTCTCACACAGAATATGCCAAGAGGAGGCAGGGAATGGCATGATTAATTTTGAGGGAAATTTTCTGGACTGTCACCTCATAAGTATCTTTCGACTTATATTTGCCAAAACAGACAATATTCTGATTGGGAAGAAAACATTCTACATAACAGAAGTATGTAGACAAAGGTACAGAAATATGCAAACACGTGGTATATTTGAAAAGAGTAACCCAGTGTAGTTAGAAGGGCTATAATGTAAAAATATGTTTTTAAAAGTGCGTTGAAGCTAGATGATGGGGAAGTTGAATGCCGGGCTAAGGATATAGATTTTTTTTTTTTAATATATACAAATAATAAAGAGTTACTGAAAGTTTTGAGCAGGAGAATATAGCAAGCTGATTTTTAAATATTAGTGTATGAAAGATAGCAGCATAGGCTACCCTAAAATAGGCCACTTTGGCATATGTATTGTTTTGAACTGAAGGTAATTGAGAAAGAGCAGATGTGAGAAAAACCCCACCCTCCCGCTGTCAGTCTAATTTAAGGGGCCCATTCACCAGACCTAAGATGGGAGGCAAGAACTAACTTTTCCCTACCCTACATGTGCTACAGGGAGCAGGAATGATGGACTGGAGATAAAAAAGGCCAGTTAGGACCAGCGATCACCTTATTCCTAGAGTGAGATGATGGAGGCCTGACCTAGTCCAGGGAGAGTGAGAAGGCCTAAAAAAGAGGCTGGTTCGCAACGTGGACCAAGGTCCAGAGAGGAAGAGAACATGGCTCTGAATGCACCTGGAGCTGATGTCTGAATGCCATCCTCCACCACACTTTTCATGAGCATCCTGATGATAGTTGGGACCTCAACCTAGTCACAAGTAAAGAAACTTTAACTTACAGACCTCTACAGACTCCTAGAGTTTCCCAGACCACAACTAGTGATGAGTAGATGAAGGTTGGCCAAGGATCTGACTTAAATCCAGGAACTGGGAGAATAAAATAGTTGTAAATGAGGAGGGAAATCTCAAGAACCAGGTCATGAAAGAAGATTGAAGAACACACTGGGTCTTCAGCTGCCAGGGGGCCGTCAGGGTAGTGACCATCCAGCTGATTAGAAATGCTCACTCACTCTCTCACAGCATTTAATAGAGGTGGTGTTGTTGTTCAGTTGCTCGGCCATGTCCGACTCTTTGCGACCCCATGGACTGCAGCACGCCAGGCACTCAGTATGCCGGCAAATTTGGAAAACTCAGCATCGGCCACAGGACTGGAAAAGGTCAGTTTTCATTCCAGTTCCAAAGAAGGGCAATGCCATCACACAATTGGACTCATTTCACATGCTAGCAAAGTAATGCTCAAAATTCTCCATGCCGGGTTTCAACAGTACATGAACCAAGAACTTCGGGATATACAAGCTGGATTTAGAAAAGGCAGAGGAACCAGAGATCAAACTGCCTGGAGAGTTCAGTTTCAAAACGGCGTAGTACAGGACCTGATAGAGGTGACGGCTGCTATTTCAGAAATTTTCAGAACATTTAGAGTGATGTTTTGTTTTTCCATTCATTTATTTGTTTGAAAAGCTAACTGTATATGAAATATAAATATATTTATAAATATATTTATATTTATAAATGTAAGTTTCATTTCTGGTGAATCTCCCAAACTAAAAACAAGAAGAAAGAAAATATTCTGAGGTCAAATCTCTTCTGGAAAACTTCAGCAGAGTGTAGAAGCAGACATTATGGGAAATCTTGTTAACAGAGCTGCTGCTGCTGCTGCTAAGTTGCTTCCACTGTGTCTGACTCTGTGCTACAAAGGTCATAATCATTTGTCTTTGAAGAGGGGAGACCAGGCCTTTGGCCTGAAGGCACAGGATGAGGTTCATTTATTTTAATTCCATCTACTAAGACCCTTATCTACATAAGCAATTGTCTTTGGCCAGTTATCATGGATTATGCCTTTCCTGAATCAAATCCTAGAACTTCCTCTTTCCCAAAGATCCTGAGGAGGGGAACTCTGTTCGTGGGGACCTCCAAAGAAGTGGCCCCCCAGGAACACACCTGTGTTCTGAGTAGCCTGCAGGCTTTGCCTCAGAAACAGAAGGAGAAGCCACCCTTTGACCAAAGAGCTTATTCAGGAGCAGCGGGAATTAAAGCAGTTTGATAGAATTCATGCAGAGGAGTTTCAGATTCTTCTGAGAGTAATGCTAAAGTGCTCCAGTACTTCCAGAGCAATTATTAACGTTTTTATTGGTTGAAAACTTTGGAAAGATTCAGATTACTAGAATTAATACCTTGAAATTATCTTGCTCAGCATCTATACAATTATCTTAACTTCAGTAATAACAGTTGCTTTCATTTCTTCCAAAACGCTTTTGTAAAACATGGTTTGGAAAACACATTCCTGTATGACAAAAGCAAAAACATAAAGTAAATTTGGTACCCAGATGTGAGCATTTTGATAAGTTCATTCATAGTTATAATTTAGCAGTGTGTTGACGCAATTGACATTTATGATTGTTGTTGCCTGCAAAGGAGTATTCATAGCCTTGGATTTCAAAGTAATTGTGAGTGTGTGTACATATGCATGTGTATGTATGTTTGAGGTTTGCCTCAACTTGCAGAAGAAAAATTGTATAAATTAGTCATATGGGAAACTATTTTTGCCCCAAAAGAATTCTTGATTCCTGTCCTGTATCATTACCTTACAGTTTGAGGAAGATGAAAATGTCATCTGAAAGGGAAAATGTGCTTAGGAAATTCACTACGCCTCTTTTTGATTTTTAGGTAGTTTCCAAAAAGCCAACATGGGGTTTTTTCTTTGTGACTGTTTCTGTTACAAAAGAAAGAGACATATATGTATAATTAAGATGTTTTTTAACAAAGAATGAGTTTTACCCCTTATTTGGACCTAAAACCAAACATTCTCAAGATACGAACTTCTCTAGCAAAGGAAAACAGATGAAAACAAGAGAAAACATTCTTTGTAACAAAGCCATCTTGTCACTAATGAATTTGGTTATTATGGCTAGCCATGACACACATTCCCATGGTGCAGGGGCTGTGTGATATTCGGAATGGAAGATGCAGGCTGGTTCTCAGAGCCTTAGACACCCTCTCAGATCCAGTCCTCTCTGCCCCAGGCCTCCTCCTGGCTCATTCCCAGCTGTGGCCTCTCAAGTGGAACCTTGTGGAACCTTGTGTAAATCTGCCAGCCCCACCAGGTCCTATGCCTGGTGGAAACTTAGCATCTGCACATGTTATTTCCCATCTTCCCTGCTGGAAGACGCTCCTGACATGTAATACTCCAGGCTTCCAGAGTCACTTGCCAGGAATTCACTATTTTTCATGGCAGGGGTCCACGAATCACTCTACTCTATAGATGGCCAGGCTGAGTCCCCAGGATTGAATGACTTGCAGTCTGAAAATCCCTCACAGAGCAGTGGCAGAGCCAGGTTCAGAGGACAGGAGGGCCCCCAAAGAAATAGGTCACCCCAAAGGCAAACTCTGGAAGTGAAAATGTAGCCTCGGGCTCCGTGGCAGGGGAGAACTTTGAGTCAGGCTAAATATAGTGACCTGAACTGGAGGACAGCCAGTGCTCGGGCTGCCAGACTCATAGGAGCATTCTAGGATCCTTAATTGCCACAGGTGGGCTGCATAGTTCTTTTAAAGCTCTCCTAAAAATAAACCTTCAATGAGTCTAACTCCAAGGGTTGATTGTATTATCATTAGAAAAGTCAGCATGAAAAGATGTAGTGGTGAGGAGGAGGAAGAAGAGGTGGGTTATTCTTGGGAAATTGGAGGAGGTACACGCCATGAGTTGCTGGGGCGTGATGTTGAATTTTTTTCTTCTTCTTTTTAAAAAATGTCTTAACAGACAACTATGTTCTTTACTCTTTCTGTCAACCTGTGATTGCTCACTGCTTCCAGGGCTCTGAGGGTCAGTCCGTCTCACCCGTGGAGTTGTCTGTGTGCATCCTGGGGTGTCAGCCCCACACAGGGCCAAGTGAGCCCACCGCTGGGCCAGCAAGGTGCCTTCTCCACTCCCTGGGGAGCTCCAACCTCCTTGGGTACAGTGGGGTGATGGAACAGTGTGGAGATGAAGAAGGGCTTTGGAGCCAGAGAGACCTAGAGTTGGAACCAGGGTTTCACGCGTACTGATGTTTCCAGATGCAAGCCTAGGATTATCTGTTTCTACCTCTGAAATAATAATACCAGCCTTAAAACAGAGGCCGTGAGATCAGCAGGGTGATTACCAAAGGGTCTGGCTCATCTGCTTTCAGGAGTCCTTGCTTAGCATCTAAATAATCCCCTTGAACAGTTTAGGTCATCGCAGTTGCTTTTAGTGCAATGAAAACCCTTTTGTAAAACACGGCCTGGTACCGGCAATAGAGTATTGGGGACAGCCTTAGTTTTACAATGTCAGTGGTTCCATGGGGTAACACCCAGAGAATAACTTACTTTATGACTACCAGGAACACAGGGAAGAGACGCTCTTCTGTACTGGTATTTCAAATGTCCTCTTTCATTTTTTGACTCCCAACTTACATGAATTTCCCTCCTTGCTGGAAGGCAAGAGGGCCGGGGCCCAGCTGTGCGGAACCGGCTCTGGTGGTACGTTTGCCACTGGGGGCCCCGCGTATCTTCACGTGTGTGTTCCCCTTTCCCCAAAGCAGAAGCCATGATCTCTGCTTCCCCAGCCTACCGACTCCCCAGTTTTCTGTGAGCTCGTAGTCAATCAACACTGGACTCAGTGGGACCATTTTTCGCTGAGGGATTTCTCCAGAGACACAACCTACAAGCCGAGTCTCCCAGGTCATCAAAGCCACTCTCACCTCCCACACTCCTGCTTTTAAACATAATCTGCAATAAACAAACAGCCTTATTTTGCCACGAGTTGGCCCCTTTTCTGTTTGACTATTATTTCCATCCAAGTTGACTCCTTTGTGTTTTCTTCCTATACATTCTTTTAAAAAAAAGCTTTTACTCTGAGACTTTGAGCTTTTCTGAAGCTAGTGGGGTGGGGTGGGTAGACATCTTTGGCTTGAATTTTGTTGATGTGCTTTTAAAAATTCTAATTATAACTCTCTGGGGAGTTGCTCTGCACGGGGCTATAGAAGAGCTGGACGGGTGGCCAGACACACTGGCAAGGATTAAACAGACATGTCACTTTGGGGCTGGACGCAGCTGCCACAGCTAGCACCCCAACCAACAACCCTGGGGGCAAAAGTTTACCAGGATACACTGTTGTGTTTTCCTGGGTGCTCGGAAGGAGACCTGTGCAAGGAAGGAGATGGAAGGACCATTGATTCGGGGAAAGGTGGCTGCCTCTCCCAGCTGATTCAGGGGCACCAGAGAGTCCCCTGAAATAATTCCCCTACCTTGTTCTCTGAAAATGGTCCAAGCCTTTTATTCCATAATTAAAAGGTCAAGTGTAGAATCTAAACACCCCTGCTAAAGTCACAGTGTGTGCTTTGCACTTTAAAGTCAGAGCCTGACCCGACTAATCAGGGGACTGTCTTCGGAGACAGCACAGTCTTAGAAGCCCCCTTAGAAGAAAAAGCTTTGGAGAAGAGAATTTATGAATGTGTTTTTCCTGGGCCAGATCAATGAAGTTAAAATAGATTTTCTCATCAAGGACGTCCATGGAGGAATCTCAGGACAGTTACTCCCGCTGCTCAACTCCCACCACCCCTGCTTTACAATCAGCCCTTTGGGATAAGAATTGTCTATTTCCCTGAGTGTATAGTTTCGATTGTTGTTTGCAAATGTAAGGGCTTGCAAGGAGGCGAGGAGAGCACCAGATTGCTTGTATCTTCACTTCACAAACTTTGGCTGTGTACTGGCAACATCAGCATCACATGCGAGGCTGATGAAAAATGAAATATCAATGGTTCGGAATTACAGTCTGTATTTTAACAAGATCCACAGATAACAAATCTGCATATTAAAGTTTAAGAAGCACTGACTCACACCTTATTGTAGACCTACTTATTCTAGGTTTGCAAGTTGGAAAGGCAACCGACAGTTTCTGGATGCTGAAAGGGGATAAGAGGACACAAGAACATGGACCTCATTCTATCCGCTGGTAGATTTACCTGAATGTCTCCATGGTCCATCAGCTTGGCCGTCCTAGGCAAAACTCTTTCCCAGTTTGTCCCCGTGCCTGCTGGATCCAAATCCTCCACCCCGTGTCAGGGTCCCAGTCACTCCTCATTCTCGTGTCTGTCTTGAGGGTCCTGGAAAGGAAAGGGGTTCCCTCATAGATACTCTACCTGCTGCTCCAGCTGCCGCTTGGCTCTCTTTGTATCCAATCCCTGAAGCTTTAACACTTCTGAAGACATGTCTCCAACCACCCTCAGAGAAAGCGGACGTGTTCCGGACCTCTGAGCCCAGAGCGGCTGCTCTCTGTTCTACTGTCAACCTGGAGAGCCTTACCATCTGCTTTGTGGTCTCAGATACCTCTTTTTCAGGTTAAGAACATCTTCCTCCAAGTGGCCACCTCTTTTCTGAAGAGGAGGCCAGTGACTGAGAAGGGTGGGAGAAGAAAGGAGCCTCGTGCAAGATGGTGGAGAATGTGGCTCAGCTCAGCCCCAGGTGATGCTCTGCAGTGGTGCTGAAGAAGCCGTTCAGCATAGACTAGAGTTCAGCATGAAGGTGTTTTCCTGAGCCAGGCCATAGTATGAGCCTCCCTCCAATTCTCCAAGCAAATCTTTGGTAAAGTCTTCTGTCTCCAGCTCTTTGTTAGGAGAGCTGAGGTTTGAAGGACCATGTATAGACAGAGGTTGGGGGTGGGGGGGTGGGTATAGCTAGAGGTCAGAGGCAGGGGGGTGGGAGTGGTGTTGAGAGGAGGCGTTGCTGGCCTGAGAAGCCAGAAGAGATGAACATTTCAGTGGAAGCCAAAAATGGAAGAGAACAGTAACTATGAGTCAGTGCTCCAAATTCATGGAAATCTTGGGGATATCACTGGATTTGTCACTGAATAGGGGATGGGAGCACTGAAAAACTGATGCTTTCAAACTGTGGTGTTGGAGAAGACTCTTGAGAGTCCCTTGGACTACAAGGAGATCAAACCAGTCAATCCTGAAAGAAATCAACCCTGAATATTCACTGGAAGGACTGATGCTGAAACTGAAGCTCCAATATTTTGGCCACCTGATGCAAATAACTGACTCATTGGAAAATACCCTGATGCTGGGAAGAAAGGTTGAAGGTGGGATGAGAAGGGGATGACAGAGGATAAGATGGTTGGATGGCATTAATGGATATGAACTTGGGCAAACTCCGGGAGATGGTGATGGACAGGGAAGCCTGGCACGCTGCAGTCCATGGTATCGCAAAGAGTTGGACATGACTTGGCAACTGAACAACAATGATGGGATGGGAAAGCCTGGAACAATTTACTTTTTTAATTAAAGGAATGAGTGGCCCCCAAACAGACTTGGATCACCTAGGAAACAGTTACACAGTGAGTATCCCTGGGCCCTTTACTTCCAGGACACAAAGGGGCAGGAGAGTGAGAGAGATTAGGTTGAGCTGAGGCCAAGAAAAGGCACTGCTACCTGCCTGCATCTGCCCTTGAGGACTCCCTTTCTCACCCCCTGAAATTCAGCTTCTGCCCCTGTCAGGCATGTGTGTGTCTGAACCCTAAGTCTGGATAAAGTTCAAATCCCTTTTCATGGGTCTTTAGGGCCCCAGAATTACCAGTGATATTGAGTAACCCCTGACCCACAGGAAGGCTTGGAGCACCCAGGGAAGATCTCCATGGGGAAGCAACCTGTCCTGACACCTGCAGAATTCAGCTGTGCTACGGCCGAGAGACCTGGGTACAAGAGACCTTGGGTTCATGTTAGCTGCCGCCAAGAAAACAGAGCTGGGCTTTTCTGTTTCTGGAAGTTCTCCTTTCTCCCCATCCCCAGCTCACTGCCAGCCAGCACAAACAGATGTTTCCAGGGAATGCCTGAGCCTTCCTTGGTGCAGAGTGCTGACCCGTGTAAACACAGGAGGTTAGGTCACACCATGGCCAGCTTCTTTGGCTCAGGCTTATGGCATGCATCCTTTACCCAGAAGCCTCCAAATCTCTTGCCATATCACTCTTGGTCTGCAGGCTTTTCCATCATCTCCAAGTGTCCTCAACATTTGGAGGGCGTATGAACCACCAGGGGTGACAATCAAGGATGCAGGTCCTGGGCCCTGGGTGTGGCTGGGGTTCTGAGGCTGTGGACACCGTGGGAGAAGCCCAGTTCTAGTGCTTGGTCTTGGTTATCCGGTGTTCGAGCACAAGCTCTCCACCCTCCAGGGTCTTCTGGAGGGAGCCATTCAGTTTTCCTTCTACATGGCCTTTGGCTCCTTAAATTCCCTTCAGGTTCCTCCCTTTTGCCTAATGCAGGAGACACAGGTTCAGTCCCGGGGGAAGATCCCCTAGAGAAGGATATGGCAACCCATTCTGGTATTCTTGCCTGGAGAATCCCATGGACAGAGGAGCCTGGCAGGTACAGTCCACAGGGTCACAAAGAGTTGGACTCGACTGAACGACTAAACTTTATTTCATCAGCTTAGCCAGGGCCCTCTTCTGTAGTTTCCCTGATCCCTTCATTTTTTTCCCCTAAAACCCTCTTCTAGTTTCTCATAATTCCACCCTTCCTCCTGCTTCCTCTTTCCACTTAACTTTCTAGAAAAAAATTCACCTTCGTAATAGTCCCCTTAATATAGACCAAAAAAGCCAAAAAAACAAAACAACACAAAACACAATTACATGTTAAAGCAAACTTCTCTTTGTTATCATTAGAATTTTTAAAACATCAAAAAGTCCATGTTTATATGATTAACTTATGGGCCAGGAAGGAGCAGTGACACATAGTCTAGTTCAGAATCGTTGCTGGGGCCAAATCATGTTCTCTGTCAAGGCGGTGCAGCGCGGGGGGACTGCTCTCAATTGCTCTCATTGTGAGACTAAGAACCTCAGAGGTGTTGTCACTGTTCTCAGTTACTGATGGGACTGGAAATGAAATGAGACTTCACTCAGTGAAGAAAGGAAATGTTCTGAAGATTTGTATTTACTAATGAAATTTCATTCAGTGAAAGGAGTCTGCTCTAGTAGTTTAACAGTTAACGTGTAGTAGTAAAAAAAAAAAAGGAGAAGGCGATGGTACCCCACTCCAGTACTCTTGCCTGGAAAATCCCATGGATGGAGGAGCCTGGTAGGCTGCAGTCCATGGGGTCGCTGAGTCAGGCGCTAGTGAGTGATTCACTTTCACTTTTCACTTTCATGCACTGGAGAAGGAAATGGCAACCCACTCCAGTGTTCTTGCCTGGAGAATCCCAGGGAAGGGGGAGCCTGGTGGGCTGCCGTCTATAGGGTCGCACAGAGTTGGACACAACTGAAGCGACTTAGCAGCCGCAGCTGCAGCAGTTAAAAAAAAAAAAAGATTTCTGCTTTAGCAGTTTGTCACCTACATGCTTTATTTTAAATGAAAAATGAAATGTTTTGAAGATTTATATTTACTAAATGAGGGGGGAAGTAAGTTCTTAAAATATTTTGTAATCGCAGGGACAAAAATCATTTTGAGATAAAAACTGAAATTTTAGATTCAGATCACTTTTTACTTATTCAAATACTTTTGGTAAAGGTCAGAACGCTTTAAAGGAAAGGAGAGCAGAATTAAGAATTAGACCATTTAAAGCTTGATGAGACACACAGCAAACGATACTTGAATCATTTAACGTTTTTAATAATCTACAAATGAGGTGTTGGGTAGTAGTCCTTAAATTCGGCTTCTTTAATAAAGAGCTATACTTGCTTTTTCTACTTTCTTTATAGTAAGTGGAGTTGCTCAGTCGTGTCCGACTCTTTGCGACCCCATGGACTGCAGCCTACTATAGCCTACCGGGCTTCTCCATCCATGGGATTTTTTCCAGGCCAGAGTACTGGAGTGGGTTGCCATTTCCTTCTCCAGGGGATCTTCCTGACCCAGGGATCGAACCCAGGTCTCCTGCATCGTAGGCAGACGCTTTACCCTCTGAGCCACCAGGGAAGCTCTTTAAAGAAAGCTGTTTTTTCTTTATACTTGCCTCTATAGATGAGGGAAAGCAATGGAACTAATCTCCACTCTGAATAAAGTAGCATGGCCCCTTAACTGGAGCTTCCCTGGTGGCTCAGATGGTAAAGATGGTAAAGCGTCTGCCCGCAATGCGGGAGACCTGGGTTTGATCCCTGGATCGGGAAGATCCCTTGGAAAAGGAAATAGCAACCCACTCCAGTACTCTCGCCTGGAAAATTCCATAGACCGAGAAGCCTTGTAGGCTGCAGGCCATGGGGTCGGCAAGTGTTGGACACTAGTAAGCGACTTCGCTTTCTTTCTCTTAACCAGTGCGGTATGACTGCCACCTAGTGGCAGAATATCCTCATCACAAGCGTCCTGCCGAGCGGACGGCAAGGAGTTGGGTGCTGAAAGCTCCCCGACTGCAGGGCTGATCTGCAAGCTAAAAGCATCAGGTGACTATAATAAAATTAAACTTTCTACCATGTTAACTCTTACAGCTTCTATTTTAAGGTCTATTTTAAGAAATACGTCTGTATTGATATAGTTTTAAAGGGAGTTATGTAAGGACATGTTAACCTTGATTTTCATTCTTAGGGAGTTTATCTTATTTCATACAGGCTTCAAATGGACAAATAATATATATCATATATATATATATATGTGTGTGTGTGTGTGTGTGTATAATATATACATTTATAAAATATAAATCCCTATGAATTTAATTCTAGCCCAGAAGGCACTTTGTGACTTAAAAAAAAAGCCCTAAAGTTTGGTGACTTTTGTATCCCTGGAATGGGTAAAGAGAGAACTATGAGCTAAGTCAGATCCACTCAGCTCCACCAGACCTCAGGCTGGACTGAGGCAAGATTGCTCAGGTCCGACTGCTGGACCTCAGGCCAAGAACTTTATGATGTGCCAACCCACTTGCCCAGCCTATTAAACGGGGGAGTTGAAATAGACTCTCTCCTAAGATGCTCTCCATGAAATTTCTAAGACCTCTCTTGTTGATTCATTTCCTCCCTAAGTGGGACCAAACGTTTTGAAATTTTAGCTGACCTGCTCCATTCCCTCTGCATGCTCCACCCCCATCTTATTATGGGTGATTTTAAGGCTGACCCATTTTCATAACCTAGTTCTATCCTGGAGCCTCCAGGGAAACGAGAATATCTCAGAAATATGTCAGCTGGCCAGCTGGTTCAACAATTTTTCCTCTTTGCTATTTGCACCTATTGGTTCATATAGCAATCTTTTCAGGTAAACTCAGACCAAGAAGACAAAAAGGATTCAAATAAGGCCCACAAGATCTGAAGGTGTGTAACCTGACATGGTTTCATTTTGTTGAGTTAGCAGCTAATTTTGCAAACTGAAAAACACCAGCTTGTGTTCAAGGTTTCATTTCAGTCCTGCTTTCTCTATTCAGCAATCAATGGAAAGACAATTAAGCACGACCTTTCTGTACAGATGGTGCCACACTTCACAAGCAAATAGCACCATCATATTAACCCTCAAATGCAGATATTTGCTTATTTTTGAGACTTTAATAAGGTACAGTGAGTGCTGAAGTACAGGCATTGCAGAAGAAAGCTTAATATCATTTAATCTGCCTGTATCACTTGTGAAAAAGATTGTACTGCAGTTCTAGGAAATCAGGAGACAGGCAAAACAAAGCACTATTCTTAAACCACACGGACATGTGCTTTCTTCAAATTATTACAAACACCGCTCTATCTGAAGGTATGTTGATCCCTGTGATAAGCAGTGTTTGGTTCAATGCAATGGTCCCCGACTTCAATGCAAAGCATGATATGTACTGTGCGTGGGCAGGAGAGCTTCAGCAACTTTGTGGGACTGTGGGAAAGTCACAAAATCTCAAAGTTCAAAGGAATCTTAAAAGCGATTTCCTCCAAACATTAAGAATCGTTTTATCAGTAGCTACAAAGTCAGAGTAAAGGAGAGAGTGAGAGCGATCTAACCCCAAGGATAAAAATTGAGAAACAGTGATAAGCCAGAGTGAGAGACTTTATTTTGGGGGGCTCCAAAATCACTGCAGATGGTGACTGAAGCCATGAAATTAAAAGACACTTGCTCCTTGGAAGAAAAGCTATGACCAAC
>NW_011494835.1:7003783-7008865 GCF_000754665.1 Bison bison bison | reverse complement strand
CCAAAGAATTTATGCTTTTGAACTGTGGTGTTGGAGAAGACTCTTGAGAGTTCCTTGGACTGCAAGGAGATCCAGCCAGTCAATCCTAAAGGAAATCAGTCCTGAATATTCATTGGAAGGACTGATGCTGAAGCTGAAACTCCAATACTTTGGCACCTGATGCAATTAGAACTGACTCCTTGGAAAAGACCCTAGTGCTGGGAAAGATTGAAGGCAGGAGGAGAAGGGGACAAGAGAGGATGAGATAATTGGATGGCTTCACTGACTCGATGGACAGAAGTTTGAGCAAGCTTCAAGAATTGGTGATGGACAGGGAAGCCTGGCATGTTGCAGTTCATGGGGTCGCAAAGAGTCAGACATGACTGAGTGACTGAACTGAACTGAAGAGTACATGCATGCCTGCTCAGTCACTAAATCATCTGATTACTTGCAACCCCATGGAGCATAGCCCACCAGGCGCCTCTGTCCATGGAATTCTCCAGGAAAGCATACTGGAGTGGGTTGCCATATCCTTCTTCAGGGGATCTTCCCAACCCAGGGACTGAACCCACATCTTTGGCTTGGCAGGAGGATTCTTTACCACTGAGCCACCAGGGAGGTCTGACTAAGAACACACTTCTTTCTAATTTTTTAAAAATGGACTTTCAACTTCCTATCTCCTAATTATTAAAGTGGTATTTTATATCTTAGAAGAAATACAAACAATATTAAGAAGGATTTAAGAAATTGTATATAATTTCACATATTCATAGCTGTTTCCAGCCTACCTTTTGGAAAATTTCCTACATTTCCTTCTATCAAGTTTTTCTTTAAATTAGTATTATTTGTATATCTATTCTAAAGACTCCCTGGAAAACTGTATTTTTAAAGACTATATAAAAATCCACTCCATGGCTGGGCCATACATTTCTTAACTATTCTGTTAACAATAGGCATTTAGGCTCTTTCCAGCCTGTCAGTCTTATCAGATGAAGATTACTGTATTATTATTGTATTTGTCTATTTTGGTCTATGTGGTAATAACCACATAGGCCAAATTTGGGTTGAACCAAATTTGAAGCAAATTTTCAACCATTATTTGGGTTGGAATTCCTAGAAATGGAAATACTAGGTCAAAGATCATTAAGAAATTTTTACAAAACTTCCCCAATGGCTCAATGGTTAAAGAATCTGACTGCAGGGACTTCCCTGGTGGACCCAGGGGTTAAGAATCCACCTTGTAATGCAGACAATGCCAGTTGGATCCCTGGTTGGGGAACTAAGATCTCACATGCTGCAGAGCAGCTAAGCCCTCTCTCCACAACTACTGAGTCTGCGTGCCACAACTAGAGAGTCCGTGTGCCGCAGCAAGAGATCCTGCATGACCCGATGAAGATACTGTGAGCCACAGCTCACACCCGACACAGTCAAATAAATAAATAGATATTCAGCTCATTCAGTCGCTAACAATAACAACAAAAAAGAATTCACATGTAATTCAGGAGACACAGGAGCCTTGGGTTCAATCTCTGAGTTGGGAAGATCCCCTGAAGAAGGAAATGGCAACCCACTCCAGTTTTCTTGCCTGGAGAATCCCATGGACAGAGGAGCCTGAAGGGCTACAGTCCTTGGGGTCGCAAAGAGTCTGATATGACTGAGCGACTAAGCACGCACACACAGACTGTAGCCTACTAGGCTCCTCTGTCCATGGGGATTCTCCAGGCAAGAACACTAGAGTGGGTTGTCATGCCCTCCTCCGGGGGATCTTCCCAACCCAGGAGTTGAACCCAGGTCTCCTGCATTGCAGGTAGATTCTTTATCATCTGAGCCACCAGGGAAGCCCAAGAATACTGGAGTGGGTAACGTATCCCTTCTCCAGGGGATCTTCCCGACCCAGGAATTGAACCAGGGTCTCCTGTGTTGCAGGCAGATTCTTTACCAGCTGAGCTTAGAAATTAAAAATAAACTGCTAAATGGCCAGTTTTCATACCCAGAGCAGTGCATAAAAATGTTCCTTTATACCAGACCTCACTGACATTGAACATTGGCTTCTTGTAACCACGCAGAGCTGATGAAACACCAGGAATGGGCTTGGGCACAGAACACATGGTAGACACGAAGGAAGAGTGACTGTAGTATCCCG
Source organism: Bison bison bison (assembly GCF_000754665.1). Taxonomy (NCBI): domain Eukaryota; kingdom Metazoa; phylum Chordata; class Mammalia; order Artiodactyla; family Bovidae; genus Bison; species Bison bison. Next base: position 7,006,743 of record NW_011494835.1, on the reverse strand, counting down.
AGTTAGTGTTCCCTGACGTCTACTCACTTCCAATCACTCACTCAGGCTCTTCCTAGAAGAGGCGGGGCCTTAGCCTTTATCCCTCACATCCTCCACAGTTATTTCTCACTTTCCAGAAACATCGGCTTACACATGCAAAACCAAGTCTCCTGCTCTACTCTTGGTGCCAAGGGTTTTGCCAAAGCCCTTTAGCCCTCGTCCTCCTTAAGGTTGCTCTATGTAGCACAGGACTCCACCTGCTCCCCAGAACACCACTTTTGGCTAAGCCAATCTGGCTCTTTGGAGGCAGTTAGTAAAGTGGACAGAAGCAGGTGAGAAGGGCTGGCTTTTGGCTGCATTTCAGCTGTCTTGTTAGGTAAGTGACTTTGCATAACTACCTTCAGTGGATCTGTGGTATCATTGTTTATAGGATACTCTTGGTGTGAGAAAAAAACGAGTTTGAAGTAGACCAGATGGACCGTTTTGATGTTTTGGTGAGATAATACTTTGTTGTGTTGTGTGTGTGTGTGTGTGTGTGTGTGCTGGGGGGGGGGGGTGTCTCATGCACTGATGCTCACTAGATGCCAATAGTTCCCCAAGCTGTGAAACCAAACCGTCTCTAGATGCTGCCAAACTGGATGGCAAAATTGCCCCTGTTGAGAACCATAGTTTTAAGGCCTATGGACCATGTATTAGGAATCTCCAGAGAAAAAGAGTCAATAGCATATGTATGTATATATCTATATATCTGTCTATATCAGTATCTATTTATCTATGTAACTATCTATATATATAAAAAGATTTATTTTAAGGAATTGGCTCACCTGATATTGGAGGCTGGAAAATCAAAAGTCTGTAGGATGAGCTGGCAGGCTGGAGACTCAGGAAAATTGATGTTCCAGTTTGAGTTTCAAGATTGTCTGCTGTGGAATCAGGGAGAATGATGTTATGGATGAAGTCTGAGGGCAGTCAGCTGGAGAATTGTCTTGCTTTTGTTCTGTGCAGGCCTTCAACTGATTAGATGAGGCCCACCAAATTATGAAAAGCTTTTTTTTTTTTTTTTACTTTACAATATTGTATTGGTTCTGCAATACATCAACATGAATCCACCCCAGGTATACACGTGTTCCCCATCCTGAACCCCCCTCCCACCTCCCTCCCCGTACCATCCTTCTGGGTCATCCCAATGCACCAGCCCCAAGCATCCTGTATCATACATTGAACCTGGACTGGCGATTTGTTTCATATATGATATACATGTTTCAATGCCATTCTCCCAAATCATCCCACCCTCTCCCTCTCCCGCAGAGTCCAAAAGACTATTCTATACATCTGTGTCTCTTTTGCTGTCTCACATACAGGGTTATGGTTACCATCTTTCTAAATTCCATATATATGCATTAGTATACTGTATTGGTGTTTTTCTTTCTGGCTTACTTCACTCTGTATAATAGGCTCCAGTTTCATCCACCTCATTAGAACTGACTCAAATGCATTCTTTTTAATGGCTGAGTAATACTCCATTGTGTATATGTAGCACAGCTTTCTTATCCATTCATCTGCTGATGGACATCTAGGTTGCTTCCATGTCCTAGCTATTATAAACAGTGCTGCGATGAACACTGGGGTACATGTGTCTCTTTCAATTCTGGTTTCCTTGGTGTGTATGCCCAGCAGTGGGATTGCTGGATCATAAGGCAGTTCTATTTCCAGTTTTTAAAGGAATCTCCACACTGTTCCCCATAGTGGCTGTACTAGTTTGCATTCCCACCAACAGTGTAAGAGGGTTCCCCTTTCTCCACACCCTCTCCAGCATTGATTGCTTGTAGACTTTTGGATCGCAGCCATTCTGACTGGCATGAAATGGTACCTCACTGTGGTTTTCATTTGCATTTCTCTGATAATGAGTTATAATAATGATATATATATATTATATATATAATAAATATAATATATATATAATATATAAATATAATAATGATAAAGATGTTGAGCATCTTTTCATGTGTTTGTTAGCCATCTGTATGTCTTTGGAGAAATGTCTGTTTAGTTCTTTGGCCTGTTTTTTTGATTGGGTCGTTTATTTTTCTGGAATTGAGCTGTAGGAGTTGCTTGTATATTTTTGAGAGTAGTTGTTTGTCAGTTGCTTCATTTGCTATTATTTTCTCCCATTCTGAAGGCTGTCTTTTCACCTTGCTTATAGTTTCCTTAGTTGTGCAGAAGCTTTTAAGTTTAATTATGTCCCATTTGTTTATTTTTGCTTTTATTTCCAATATTCTGGGAGGTGGGTCATAGAGGATCCTGCTGTGATGTATGTCAGAGAGTGTTTTGCCTATGTTCTCCTCTAGGAGTTTTATAGTTTCTGGTCTTACATTTAGATCTTTAATTTATTTTGAGTTTATTTTTGTGTATGGTGTTAGCAAGTGTTCTAGTTTCATTCTTTTGCAAGTGGTTGACCAGTTTTCCCAGCACCACTTGTTAAAGAGATTGTCTTTTCTCCGTTGTATATTCTTGCCTCCTTTGTCAAGGATAAGGTGTCCATAGGTGCGTGGATTTATCTCTGAGCTTTCTATTTTGCTCCATTGATCTATATGTCTGTCTTTGTGCTGGTACCGTACTGTCTTGATGACTATGGCTTTGTAGTAGAGCCTGAAGTCAGGCAGGTTGATTCCTCCAGTTTCATTCTTCTTTCTCAAGATAGCTTTGGCTATTTGAGATTTTTTGTATTTCTATACAAATTGTGAAATTATTTGTTCCAGCTCTGTGAAAAATACCATTGGTAGCTTGATAGGGATTGCATTGAATCTATAGATTGCTTTGGGTAGTATACTCATTTTCACTATATTGATTCTTCCGATCCATGAACATGGTATATTTCTCCATCTATTAGTGTCCTCTTTGATTTCTTTTACCAGTGTTTTATAGTTTTCTATATATAGGTCTTAAGTTCCTTTAGGTAGATATATTCCTAAGCATTTTAT
>NW_011494835.1:6999848-7003134 GCF_000754665.1 Bison bison bison | reverse complement strand
GAAATCATCTGCACCTGGGCTTTTGTTTGTTGGAAGATTTCTGATTACAGTTTCAATTTCCGTGCTTGTGATGGGTCTGTTAAGATTTTCTATTTCTTCCTGGTTCAGTTTTGGAAAGTTGTACTTTTCTAAGAATTTGTCCATTTCTTCCAAGTTGTCCATTTTATTGGCATATAATTGCTGATAGTAGTCTCTTATGATCCTTTGTATTTCTGTGTTGTCTGTTGTGATCTCTCCATTTTCATTTCTAATTTTATTGATTTGATTTTTCTGCCTTTGTTTCTTGAGTCTGGCTAATGGTTTGTCAATTTTATTTATCCTTTCAAAGAACCAGCTTTTGGCTTTGTTGATTTTTGCTATGGTCTATTTTGTTTCTTTTGCATTTATGAAAAGCATTTTACTTTACTCAAAATCCACCAATTTAAATGTTAATCTCACTAAAAAAAAAAATGCACTCACTAAAATACTCAGAATATTATTTGACCAAATATCTGAGCAACTTGTTGCCCAGTCACGCCAACACATGAAATTAACCATCGTAGATATATAGCTCACATGCGTATGAAGACAGAGATCACATTCTGGGCAGTGACCCAGAGGATAAACAAGTGTTTCAGTTATTGATCAGTGGGTAACACACTACCCCAAACTCGGTGGCTTAAAACAGCAGCCATCTTATCATGTGTGTGTGTTCCTTAGATCTGAAATTCAAACAGGGAGTAGAAGGGAGGGTTTATCTCTGCTCTTCAGTGTCTGGGACTCAGCAAGACACATATCCCTGAGACTGACAGCTGGATGGAGGCTGGGGTCATCTTGTGGTTCTTCAATACTGTTTGGAACTGGGACTGAGTTAACTTGAGTTGGGTCTCCTGGGACTGTAAACAGAGCACAGTCAGGAAGCATGGCTTCTCCCAGTGTTACTGCTGGGTTCCACAAGGGAACACTCTGGAAGGAATGTCTGGAGATTGGATGTTCAAAGAAACCAGGCTGAAGCTGTGAGGCTTCTGATTACCTCCCCTCAAAAGTCAAGGAGTGTCACCCCATCATATGCCTAGCTGACATCTTCACTTGTCTGCTTTATAATTCTCAACAACTAAAATTTATCTCCTAATATGTAATATTTCCTAAGCAACTTAGAGCCCACACCATGGGTCTGCTGATTGTATTTTTTCAGAATTTTAAGTTACCCAGGAAACCATGTTTTCTCTAGGAGTGCACTTGGAAAGTAAAATCCAACGTGTTTATATTCTTCCTTTCCCTTTCAAGAGAAAGTGTCTTTTATTTGTTTCCAGTTTCCTGCTCTCCTGAGAAAGGAAAGGGAAGAGTGGATTTTATACCTTGATGTTGGTGAGTTACGGCCATATGCGTGTGTGTGTGCTCAGTCGTGTCAGTTGTATCTGACTCTATGACCCCATGGACTATAGCCCGCCAGGATCCTATGTCTATGGGGATTCTCCAGGGAAGACTTCTGAATGAGGTTGCCATGCCTTCCTCCAGGGGAATCTTCCTGACCTAGGGATCAAACCATCTCCTATGCCTCATGCATTGAGGTGGTGCTGAGCCAGTAGGGAAGCCCAAGTTATAGCCACTTACAGACAGCTTTATCCAACAAAGAATCTAGTACTGCTTATCTAGACAAGAGAAGAAAATGAAAGGGTCCCAGTTAATTCACATGACCTTTGATATTGATCACACAATTGTGGCAGAGAACACAGAAATGGTGGCTTGAAATAAAACTCCAACTGATGTACTTTTAAAAGCAATATGGCAGCCCTGAGCTTGCCACAGGGTTAGAAAGAGAAGCCTTCCTTTTGGAAAGCTGGCCTGCAGCCGAAAAACAATGGTTAGTTCTTTCTTCCTCTATTGTTCCTCTCTTCCAACTTTATATGAAATGATACTTTCTTCTTTTTCATGAGTGGGAAGAACAGCCAGTAATAAATAGGGTGAGGGTCCCTCAAGCCCAAGCTATGGTAACCGCAGTCCATGGTAATCCCATATATTGTTCCCTTTTCCAGAATGTATTATTTATTTCCCACCAACATAAATGATGGAGAAGAAGAGATCATGCCTATGTAACAGTTAATCAACCAAAGGAACCAAAAAACCATTCCCCTTGCACTCTGAAGAGCATGGATAGAGTTGCCATTTCCAGGTAACCAGGTGCAAAGAAGCATTGTACATTTGAGCTTTCCATAGAGAAAAATAGATTAGGAAAAGATTTAAAAGTTTCTTCAACCACATGGAGTCATTTCTTTTGAAAAACTTCTTAGAGTAATCCCAAATGTTAGAAACCTATTTTTCTAATAAATAAATTCAAATCTGGACAAAATAACTCTCCCTGAATCCTCTTAATGAGAATATTGATGATTAAAATGTGATAGTCTTCCCGACAAAGGTTGATAAAGAAAATAATTTTCCGTCGAAGAATAAGATGTTCCAAAATTGTCAAAACAGCTCAAGACTGTTTGTGCCCATTTCTATGTCCAATACAGTGTGGAAAGAATTCAGTTCTATGAACCAGCATCATTGAAAAGAGAATAATGAAATAAATATGAAGTGAGCTATGTGCTTTTAAAAAATATTCTTTGTGCTTGTTTGGAAGGTGTTTGAAAGCAAAAGTTACAGTTTCTTTAATAAATATATATACATGTTGTTGCTATTATTTAGTCACTAAATCATATCTAACTCTTTTGTGACCTCGTGGACTGTAGACTGTCAGGTTCCTCTGTCCATGCGATTTCCCAGGCAAGAAGTGGGTTGCGATTTTCTTCTCCAGGAGATCTTCCCAACCCAGGGGGTGAGCCCATGTCTCCTGCATTGGCAGGCTGATTCTTTACCACTGGGCCACCAGGGAAGCCCAAATATATATTATATGCTATTTATATATGGAGTAGCCATCATGGTCAACAGAAGAGTCCAAAATGCAGTACTTGGATGCAATCTCAAAAACGACAGAATGATCTCTGTTCGTTTCCAAGGCAAACTATTCAATATCACAATAATCCAAGTGTATGCCACAACCAGTAACGCTGAAGAAGCTGAAGTTGAATGGTTCTATGAAGACCTACAAGACCTTTTAGAACTAACACCCAAAAAAGATGTCCTTTTCATTATAGGGAACTGGAATGCAAAAGTAGGAAGTCAAGAAACACCTGGAGTAACAGGCAAATTTGGCCTTGGAATACGAAATGAAACAGGGCAAAGACTAATAGAGTTTTGCCAAGAAAATGCACTGGTCATAACAAACACCCTCTTCCAACAACACAAGAGAAGACTCTATACATGG
>NW_011494835.1:6995729-6998277 GCF_000754665.1 Bison bison bison | reverse complement strand
AAGCTCAACATTCAGAAAACTAAGATCATGGCATCCGGTCCCATCACTTCATGGCAAATAGATGGAGAAACAGTGGAAACAGTGTCAGACTTTATTTTTGGGGGCTCCAAAATCACTGCAGATGGTGACTGCAGCCATGAAATTAAAAGATGGTTACTCCTTGGAAGGAAAGTTATGACCAACCTAAATAGCATATTCAAAAGCAGAGACATTACTTTGCCAACAAAGGTTCGTCTAGTCAAGGCTATGGTTTTTCCAGTGATCATGTATGGATGTGAGAGTTGGACTGTGGAGAAGGCTGAATGCCGAAGAATTGATGCTTTTGAACTGTGGTGTTGGAGAAGACTCTTGAGAGTCCCTTGGACTGCAAGGAGATCCAACCAGTCCATTCTGAAGGAGATCAGCCCTGGGATTTCTTTGGAAGAACTGATGCTAAAGCTGAAACTCCAGTACTTTGTCCACCTCATGCGAAAAGTTGACTCATTGGAAAAGACTCTGATGCTGGGAGGGATTGGGGGCAAGAGGAGAAGGGGACGACAGAGGGTGAGATGGCTGGATGGCATCACTGACTTGATGGACGTGAGTCTGAGTGAACTCCGGGAGTTGGTGATGGACAGGGAGGCCTGGAGTGCTGCAATTCATGGGGTCGCAAAGAGTCGGACACGACTGGGCAACTGATCTGATCTGATATATACAAATATATGTAAGTGTTAGGTAGGTAGAATAGGGAAAAGGAGTCCAAAATGGCGGTGGCTAAAAGACAAGGAAGGTCCGAGGACCAGAGTGAAGACTTCAGGCAGAACAAACAGAACAAACAGCACTCCTGGCTAAGCCCAATTTGCATAGGGCAGGCCCAGGTGGAGGAAAAAACATATAAAAGGAGGAGCCAAAGCACTTTCTCTCGGACTCCCTCTCCCGCGCGGGCACGCACGTGCTCTCTCTCTCTCTCTCTCTCCCCCTCCCTCCCTCCCTACGCACTCCTCCACTCTCTTCTCTTTGAGTCTTGGATTCTCCTGCTGTCTTCTAAATAAAATGGAGCTGTAACACTGATTTGCCTAAGAGCTGTAGCACGGTTTGTCTAAGACCTGAGAACTGTGACACGCCGAGGGCTTTACCGTCCGTCGCTCCAAATCTTTGTTGTGACGAGACAAAGAACCGAGGAACATACACTCGTGTGACATAAGCCTATATATATATGGTGTGTGGCCAATTTATTATAAAAAATTACAAATATTTTATGACTGTTCAGCATTTTGTTGAAACCATCTAGTGATGCTGTGGGAACTGGTCTCCCTACAATGCTTAATGCCAACTCAGTGGAGCATGGGGACGGTAGGGATGAGGGGTCCTGGAAAACATGGGATACAGGACCCAAAAAAGTATGACATCAAAGGCAAGAGCAACGGATGGGACAGCAAGATGAGAAAGGGAGAGGGGAAGGAAGAGTGAAAAGAGGAAGACAGTCATCTTAGTGAACGCTGCTACTTTCCTAAAAATTAAAAAAAAAAAAGATTAAGTGAAAGGAAAACCAGAATTTGCTAAAATGGGATCAGAATAGATACTAAAACCCTGAACAAAAAGCAGTAGAAAGAGAATAGGAACTGTGCCTGACTGTCCCCCTATCTCTGCAATGTTCACATTCAGCGCTTCCCTGGCCAGGACTGGCCTCTGTTCTGAGTGAACACTGTGCTTCTCTCTTAACAAACTGTAGCTAAAAGAATTTTAAATATGGATGTACCACTCATTCCTGTGTGTTATCAGAGCTTACCAGGCCATCTCTAGACACATAGGAATCCCTCCCCAGCAGGCAGGGTAAGTCAAGATCTCAGACAACAGGGATGAATAGATGCCAGAGGGAAGGCCTGGGGAAAAGCTAGAATAATGTCAGGTACAGACTGACCTCTTCTTGCTGGTGGTGGTTTATTCACTCAGTTGTGTCCATCTCTTTACAACTCATGGACTGTAACCTTTTGGGCTCCTCTGTCCGTGAAATTTTCCAGGAAAGAAGACTGGAATGGGTTGTCGCCCTTCTCCAGGAGATCGGAATCTTTTCAACCCATGGATGGAACCTGGGTCTCCTGCATCGCAGGCAGATTTTTTTTTTTTTAATAATTTAATTAATTTATTTATGGCCGTGCAGGGTCTTCGCTGCTGCATGGGCTTTCTCTAGTTGTAGTGAGTGGGGGCTACTCTAGTCGTGGTGCCCTGGCTTCTCACTGCAGTGGCTTCTCTTGTGCAGCGCAGGCTGTAGGGTGCTAGGGCTTCAGAAGTTGCAGTGCATGGCTTTAGTTGTTCTGCAGCATGTGGGATTTTCCTGGATTAGGGATTGAACCTGCATCTCCTACATTGGCAAGTGGATTCTTTGCCAACGGAGCCACCAGGGAAGCCCTTCTTGCCGTCTTGATTTCCTATAAAGCAGTCTCCTCAAACTTGAAAGCACTACAGAGTCAACTTAGGGATATTGTTCAAATGTAGACACTGGTTCAGAAGCGCTGGGATGAATCCAAATGCTACATTCTTACAAGCTTCTGGTGATGCGGCTGGGCTT
>NW_011494835.1:6994497-6995629 GCF_000754665.1 Bison bison bison | reverse complement strand
AGCACCCTGACGAACCCTGATTGAGTCGGGTGTCACAAGAGGAAGGGAGAGAATGAGAGACTCTTTCCTGCAGGTTCCTATAGACAGTATGCGGGAAGCAACATATGTTCTTTGTTCCCTTATTACAGTACTTTGTCCGTTTCCCCAGGATTCAGAGTGATGACAGTTTCCCTTTAGAACTTTTAGGGAGCTGGCATTCTCTACCCATGAGACTGGACACAGAGCAATACCAGGTGTGAGTCACCCAGGGAAGGAAGTGGAACTCAGAGATTATGGGAGCTCTAACCTGTCCTTTGAGCTGGGCACCTGGCTGGCCTCTGCAGCTCTTCTACTTTGTTCTCACTTAATCCTTCTTCCCTGGAGGAACAATAATTATCTCTGAATCACGCTCAACCTGAACATCGAGTGTATGTTGGAAAGCTTGAATAATGGAAGCAGCAATATTGAGAAAGTGATAAAAATCAGACTTCAGGACAGAGGCTACTGGTTCAAATCTGACTTCTTTACCTCCTTGAGAGATGTTTCTGACCTAGAAGCTATCTCCGTGCTCCTTGTGTGTGAGACAGAAGCAGAGGTGATGGAATGCATCCCCTACAAACCAGAGGCAAACAGCATTAAGAAAAACCATGGTTTGGCCTCCCGAGGAGAGTCGGAGTTACTACTCAATCTCAGTTGGAGTATTTCCTTTGATGCCCGAGTCCAGCCCCGGTGGATCCAGGGAATTCAAAGAGGAAACGGCATTGGCGAGGATCAGAAAAAAATTGCTTAATTAAACATTAATTAAGGATATAAAGAGTGGTTAAATAAGGATAGCTCAGTGAGGAAATTCAGTGGAGAAAAGAGGCTGAAATAAGGATAGCTCAGTGAGGAAATTCAGTGGAGAAAAGAGGCTGAATAATTCAGCCAGAAGGTAAGAGAAAGAACGACATGGTGAGACCAAGTTTCGGTGAACAAGGCCCGCACTTTATTTTTCAAAGTAGTTTTTATACCTTAAGTTATGCATAGAGGATAATGGGGTAAGGGATAGAGTCAGGCAGTAAGCCAGGCTTTCTTCCTGCAAACTTGTCATATGCAAAAGTTTAGGTGATTTGCATCATCTTCTGGCCCGGAGGCCTGTTAACATTTTAAGACC
>NW_011494835.1:6990673-6994390 GCF_000754665.1 Bison bison bison | reverse complement strand
AAAGTAGGCAGACTCTGGTTTTGGGGGTAGATGTTCGAGAATTTCCAGGGGGACTCCTGAGGCTCGATCCCGCCTTTGCGTATGCCGAGCCTCCTTCCTCATGACCTTTGCCATGGGCGGAGCTCCTGCTCCCAGCACTTTGACAGTAACTGCGTGTTGCGTGAGGCAGTGTGGGTGTCCTCAGGGGTGGCTACCTAACTTTGCATGTTTCCTGACTGACACAACACTCCTGCCAGTGCTTTGGGGCTGGGGTGGTGAGTGTCAGTGGGAGGAGTAACCAAGTTTCACTTCCTTGCTGGTTGGAGACTTGCAGCTACAGCCGGCTTGAGTCTTACTAAGGAGGGGAGACTGTGAGGAACAGCAGAGCCGTCCCTCTCTGCCTCTTACCCAGAGCACCTTGGCAGGGGCTTTGTGGACGTGAGGGGTGTGAATGGGCAGAGCAGAATCTCTAGAAGGGAAGATGAGCACCCAGGATCCTTCAGATCTGTGGAGCAGGTCGGATGGAGAAGTGGAGCTGCTCCAGGACTTGGGGTAAGAGGGCAGGTCCCCTGCTCCAAGAGCTTCTTGGGTGAACCTTAACTCACTGCTCCTACCTGAATGCTCAGCTTGATGAGTGATTATCCTTAGTACTGTCTCTTTCTGAGTCTCAATCTTCTATCCTTTTTACTCAAAGGACAGTAGATACTCATCTCTGTGTGGGGCCAATTCCACTGTGAAAGCACATATCATCTTTGTAGATCTAAAAATAAATAGGTGGAGAAAATGGGACAAAAATAAAATACTGGAAATTCTTTGAGATTACGGACAGAATTGGGCTAGGGTCACTGATGTTGCTGGGTTTCCTTGCTGTTATTGATCTGGTTTATAAATAAATGTACTGTTAAACAGTTCTGAGCTCCAAGCTGTGAAATAAACAGAAAGCCTAGACCCTGCTGTAAGGGAGAGGGACTTTTTCAAAAGAGAAAGAATGAGGAAGTGTGTGCAGCCGTGTCCCATATATGTTTCTTTCTCCCAACACTGCACTTGTGACCTCTTGTATGCATGCATGTCTGGAAGGTCAACTTTGAGCCTTTCAAATACTAACAAGTCAGGAAGGGGATAAACTTTCTGCTCCAAACAGGCTGTACATTTAAGTAGGTGAAGTCATCATAGTCCTGTCTTTAGAAAGGGACCAGATAAGACAGTTCATCAGGATACTCAATAAAAGAAGCAAGTATTGCACAAGAGAAGGGCGGGGGATTTCCTAGAGAAACTGCTCCTTTCCCCGGATGCACCAGGAATAGACTGGCGAGGCTGGTTTTGACACCTGTGATTCCAGAGAGGTAAGCCCTGCACCTGCTATCCTACTAAACAGCTCTGATCTTCACAAACACCCAAGGACAGAGGACCTTCACTCATCTCCATCTATCAAAGGAAGGAAACAAGCACCAAAGGGACTGAATAAGTTCCAGCGGTTACCAATCAATTACGAGTCAGGTTTCCAATCTGCCAGGTCTGTGTTCTTAATCAGAGAAAAACTAAAGTAGGGATGAACTCTCTCTCCATGAAGACTACAGAGAGTGTATCTTTTGGAGTTGTATTACTATAAGAGTTCTCAACAAGTCCTGTCTTTATTAATAGATTTTAAACTTGAGGTCTCAGAATTGAACTCTACCTTCATAAGGTAAATCAGACATAACAGCTAGACTTTTCAGTAAAGGAAACTCCCCTTAAGGGGAGTGGAGTCAGAGCTCCAGGACCAGAAGTCAGAGCTTCTAGCCTCCTGGACCAAATCCCCAAACAGCAGAGGTAAAATGCCCCCTGAGCATCCAAAACAGTCATCACAAAGCCGAGGCACGAAAGCGGGAAGCTGGGCTCTCACTTAGATCTTTATTAACTTATTAAACTATCATTCTTTACGCGATGGGTTATCTAGATTCCCAGCCCACAACCGGTAGGAAGCCCCAAAGGAGAAGAGACAAAGGAAATACTCAGCTCTACTCCCTTAATTCACCAATCCTTGAACCGAGGCTCTGTGATTGAGTGCCCTTGGCACTCACTTCAATGACAAAGATGAGCTAATGCTGTCTCTTCTCCTCACCTTAGTGCCCATAGCAGGAAATGACTACAGGTAAAACCCACAAGGAAACAGGTGTCTTTCCTCTACATGTGGAGATGGACATCCACTGCGACGCCCTATTACCCCCAAAAGGTGCTTTTATGTCCAGACCTCTCTATTTCAGGAGGCCCGGATATGTCTTTAACATTGGAGGATGGTTTCTGCAACAACAGGCCAGCCACAGTTGTCTAGGGAAATTGCTCTACAGTTGTGTTTCTTAACCTTGGCCATGAACTAGAATAACCTAAGGAGTTTAAAAAAATTCCCTGCCCACGCCACCCACCAGACAAATGACATCAGTGTCTTGGGAGGCAAGCATTTTCTTTGTAGAGTTTCCAAGTGATTCCAGAGGGAGACTGAAGTTGAGAATCCCTGCACAGAACAGAAATCCGTCAGAAGCACTGAGTCAATGTGCCCTTGTTTTTCATTTGTTGAGTATGTACACGAGGAATCTTAAAGCCATGAATAAATAGATACTGATATTTCATTTGTGGGTTTGGGAGCATTTTGTTTACCAGTTTTTTACAGACGTATTTAATAGATAATAGAATCCACTCATTTCTAGTGTACAGTTCAATAATTTGTAGTGGCTTTAAAGAGTGCTACAACCATCACCATAAACCAATTTTATAACATTTTCATCATCCTGATAAGAAACCACAAGAGCATTTTTTTTTTTAATACTCAGTGTTGGGTTAATATATCACCTGGCTGATGGATGGCCCTGTTTCCCAGGTATAAATACTCTGACCATGGGCATTTTCAAGCTGCCAAAGGTTTAACAACAAGCTTACAAAATCCCTGAGAATTTAATAATGGACTTGAGCTCTTGTCCCTCTAAGACAATCCTGATACACTTCTCGTTGGTCATAGGATCTGAGAAAACTTGAAAATGACTTCTTGTCTCTGGCGGAATTCTGAATAAAGTGAAACTTCTTCTTTGAACCTATAAGCTACTGGTTAGGTAGAATCTACCTCCAAGTAGAATGTGGAGGCTCAGTGATGTCTGACTCTTTGCAACTCCATGGACTGTAGCCCACCAGACTCTTCTGTCCTTGGAATTTTCCAGGCAAGAATACTGGAGCAGGTTGCCATATATTACTCCAAGCAATCTTCATGACTCAAGGATCGGTCTAACCTATGTCTCTTGCATCACCTACATTGGCAGGCAGATTCTTTACTACTGTGCTACCTTGGAATCCAGCTACCCCTAAACTTCTAATTAATTCAGTTTTTCAAATGCTCCCTAAAAACAAAATGATTTAATGCAGTTGGTAGATAAAAAGGGGCTGATTTTATTGCCTTCATTTTAAAATTGTTTTTAAAAGGATTATTTGAATAGTTAGGTAGATTCTTAATGTTTGTATTTTTGATATAGACAAACAGATAAGGTGATGGTTAAATGGAAGACATGTCATGCATTTTTGTTCTTCGGTCCCTATTTTCCTCCGGGCTCTGGAATCTATCAGCTCTGCAAACTAACCCCTGAATTGCAGCAGCTCCATCCCCTGCCTTTCTAGGACACACATGACCTGCACAGAAGATGCATTTATTCTCTCTAAAGCAACTTGGATGCAGTTCTGCGTCTCATTTGTCAAGTGTCAGCCTAAAAACATTTT
>NW_011494835.1:6964429-6990573 GCF_000754665.1 Bison bison bison | reverse complement strand
TCTTCACCCTAAACATATTCACGCAGCCAGAAGCAAAGGGGAAATAACACAATCTGCAATGGTTGCTCAGCTTCACTTACACACCGGCCGAATGGGGGTTGGGGGGAGGTGGGAAGGGAGGGGCAAGGGCCGTGAGGATGGTCCGTGTGAAGGAGAAGGTGGACAGGGAACAGAGGGCAGGCTGTGTGAGGCTTTCAAAATCAAGTGATGGGGAAAGGAAACAAATAATGATGATTCGAGACACCACCTAAGGAGCAAACTATGCTAGAATTGCTCATCAGTTTCGTGTTGTCCAACTCTTTGGGACTCCATGGACTAGGTCCGCCAGGCGTCTATGGAATTTTCCAGGCAAGAATACCGGAGTGAGTATTCCCTTCTCCAGGGGATCTTCCCCATTTAAAGGCTGCCCTGGTGACTCAGACGGTTAAGAATCTGCCTTCAATGCCTGAAACCCAGGATCAATCCCTGGGTCGGGAAGGTTCCCTGGAGAAGGGAATGGCAGCCCACTCCAGTTCCAGGCAAGAATACTGGAGAATTCCAAGGACAGAGGAGGAGCCTGGTGTGCTACAGTCCATGGGGTTGAAATGAGTCAGACAAACAAAGCGAATAACAGTTTCACTTTCATTTTAACCATTTAAAATTCCCACAATTCTTTTATTATAACAAAAATTCCTACAAACAGTGTAGGAATGGTGTAGGTTTGTAGTTTGTTTAAGGATGCTCCCTTGCAAATGGTATAACTACTACAGACACAAAAGGGATACAATGAAATAAAAATATTTTAGGATATTTTAAAACTAAATATTCATGGGGACTTCCTGGTGGTCCAGAGATTACAAGGGACGTGGGATCCCACGTGCTGTGGGGCAAAAACGTAAAAAGAAAAGAAAAAATCATTCAAATTATCTAGTCATACATATTCTTTCAAGTGAGAAATATAGTAAATATTCCTTTAAAAAATATTCTTTTGTTTTATATATATACTTTCCCAAGTCTCAAATTTGATAAGAAAGTATCTGTGTTTGGCTGTGTTTGTCGAAGTCAAGAAAGTAGATTCTAAGCTCTGGATATTAAAATAAATTAATTAAAAAGTCTCTCACTTCTCACCTCTAAGAGAAGGTTAGACCAGATGAAGGGTCAGCAAACATTTTTGTCCAAAACCCAGGTTATAAATATTTTAGACTTTGCAGGCTTTATGACTTATGCTTCAGCTACTCACATCTGCCCTTGTGGGGTAAAAACAGCCATAGATAACACAAAAACAAATGACTGTGATGGTGTGCAAACACAATGTTATTTAAGGACCTACCCTAAAATTTGAATTTCATATGATTTTCATGAGTCACAAAATATTCTTTTTTCCCCCCTAACTGTTTAAGTATAGAACTCCACTTGGCTCACAGTAGAAACAAAATCTTGTACCTTGGCAGGAATTGGCCCTCGGATGATGACTTGCTGACCTAGGGAATGAGTAATAACAACTAAAGCAAGTTCTCACGGCAAGGCAGGCATTTTACATACACTCACTCTGGTCTTTGAATGATACTGATGTTCCAGCTCTACATCCAAGGAGACTCATCAGCAGAGCAATCAGACTGCCTGGCATCCTAGAGAATCTGGGTCCCCAGTCCATGCTTATCCCATGGAACCAGGTTGTTCTCCTGTTCTAAGAGTCACGTGCCAGCCCCAGGCCATTCACATCATTTGACCTTCACAATACCACCATCAGCACAGTGTGATTATGCTCATTTCATAAATTCAGGAGGTGACTTCAAGTCAGTCAGGTGAACTGTCTCTAGGTCACAGACCTCGATGTTGGTGCCCTGACAGTGCCTAGGAACTTGCTCCAAAGCTGCTACTCCTTCCACGAGATGAAAGAACGTAAATGTTCTAAGAATGGCAATTAGTCATTGCTGGATGCTCACCATATAGCAGGCATTATTTTAAGCCCTTTGCTTGTGTGACTTATTAAATTCACACATCACTGTGGGATAGATACTACCACTTACGTCATTCTTGTTTGCAAACGGAGAAATGAAGGACAGAGGTTTTATTATCACACGCCCAGGTTTACAAGCTCACAAAGCTTCAAATCCAGGAGTTTGGCTCCAGAGCACACATTTTTGTCCACTAATATAACTTCCTAATTTCTGTCCAACTTCTCTCTTCTTATTATACCTGCACTATTAGTGCTGGTGAGAACTGAGAGAAAAAAAAAGTTCTGTGATGACTACCACCAAAACTTTTTTTTTTTTAACTAAAAGACATTATTCTTTCACATTCTTCATATAATAAATATGCACACAAAGCCAGATCAATATGCTAACTCATCAGAACTTTTAAAAATTGAGGGCAGATTCCTTTCTTCTAGGCTAGACAAATTGAGTAGGCTAAGAAAAACATGGTAGAGTCAAAGCTTTAAAGGAACCTGTTTACTTGATACCAAGTAGAGCAATGAAGCTTGTTCCTCTTCTGGCACAATTCTGTAATCTCGGACTCTAAAAATGAGGGTGATTCTCTTGTGGCTGAGCAAGAGTACGTAACTTGTAGTGCACAGTTCGATCTCTGCTCGAAGCAATCGAATTTCCTCTTCTCTTGCTGTGTTTCTGTTCCTCTATGGGTAACAGTGACTTCCTCCTACTTACATGTGGAAGTCTGGCCACACAGGTTCTCCACACTGAGTGGGGTCACTTTGCTTCATTCATTCTCCCTTCTGTTCCTTCATAGATCCGTCTGTTGAATGATGACATTATGCAAGGCAGTGTGGGAGATGCTGGCAGCAAGAAGTGGCTATCCCCTGGAGGAGTTTACAGGGCAGAGGACAGGGAGTGCCCGTGTGGGTGGAGTTAGAAGGCAGGGTGGAGGGGCCGGGTCATCACTGTGTCTGCACAAGGCACACGGCAGATGGCCGGCAGGAAGGAGATCCATAGGATTTCTGTCAGGTGAAGGCAGAGAGAGAGACATTTTCTAAAGAGAAAATGGCATGAATAACACAGTAGAAGAAAAGCGTGTGGATATTCAGAAAATGAAAACCGTCCACGTGGACTCGGACCCTCCCAGCCCCTGGGAGGGTCATTACTCAGCATTCAGCCTGACTCTGGCCTTCACCTCTGAGAGACCCCACCTTCGGCTACGTTCTTTGAGAACGCTTCCACCTGGTTTCTTACCCTTTTTTTTTTTTTTCAAACCTGGGTTAATTTCTTGTTCCCACCAACTCCCTCCCCACAACCATCCCATCAGCTAGGATAAACTCCTGGTCTGAGCCCACACACTCCGGCTCCTGCTCCCTGATGTGGGCCCATATCTGAACCCCACTGCAGCTTGGTAGCTGAGTCTTAGCTGTCGCTTGGTCACCTCTAGGCTCCCTGTAGTCCTGTGCCCCCAACTCCCTGCCCACTAGTGTCTGCTCCCATTGTCTCTTGTTAGAACTGCTTTGTTTAAAAATCTTTAAAGTTTAAAAATCGTAAAGGCAAGAGTTCAATTTGTTTTGAGAAAAATATAGCTATGTCAGACAAGGTTACTTTTTGGAGGCACGTGCCGAATTACTTAAGATTAAAGTGCTGTGATATCTGTAATTTACTTTTAAATGTTCACCCAAAAACATAGGAAGAAAATATGGCAAAAAGTTAAAAATTATTTTACCTAAAATATGGATATTATTTAAATATGTGGATATTATTTATACTATTTTTCTACTTTCTTATATATCTGATATTATTCATCACAGTTTAAAATAATAATAAATGCATTAATTATTGATGATTTGGGGAACAAAGAAAAGCACCCAAAATGACCCCCCAAATGACATATTATTCAACTTCTTTCCAGTCTTTTAAAAGCAGTTTTCTGTAAATACACACAGATGGAATTGCGGTCATACCATGTATATCATTTTGCTCTGAATTTCTGGTACCGTATATCTTCTTCATCTACTTTTGGTTCTTTCTCAAAGTGGATTCTGGGTCTGGTCTCTCCTTAGGCAGCCTGTTTCTCTATTTTAAAATCTGAATATTTAGACTGGTCCAAATTCCAGAAAGCCTTAAATAGATTAGGAGTTTGGACTTGGGTCAAACTTCATTTGACAGTATGGAAATATTGAACATTTACAGGAACGTGGAATTGTGTGGCCACCATGCTTTGTTTTGGGATAGATTAACCTGGGAGTTGAGCATGATGCATAGCAATGAGTTCAGAGCCAAGAAAGCTAACGAATGAGGGAGTTTACAGATCTGTGAATAAGAAACTAGGGAGAGGATCTGGGAATAGTAAGGAAGGAACAGGGTTAGATGCCAGTAATTCCTCTGAGCTAAAAAAGGGATTCATACCCAAATAAGAATGAGTTCTGCTTTTGTATAGTTTTTCAAAATGACATCAAAAAATTTTTGACAATATTACTGTCATGAATGTCTTCTAATTCATCTATTGTTTGCTCTATCATTATAAAAATCTAAAGGTGCCTGGGTCTCATTTTACTCCTCAGAGCATTCTGACTCACCACCAGTTTTGTCTATGTTTTGGATTAATCCTCCACATAGTCTTAGAACCATTTCCAGATGATGTCAGTCCTAAGGCCCTCAGAGGTTTGGACATCTGCTCCAAGCTGAGCACTGAGTATTCCTTTTGACAATGAGCAACCTAGGGGCAGGGCTGTAGGTTACACAGCTTTGTCTGTTCCGTCCAAGCCCAGCACTTGACAAAGAGCAGAATTCTAAATATCTGAATTGCCTCAAGTTGGGTCAAAACCAAGACAAGAACTCAAGGTCCCTGACTTCAGTTTTCCACACCAACACTGGTGATGTATATATTACCCTCAGACTCACTCAGTCCTCTTAACAAATGGTTTGTCTGCTGGGAAAAATTGACCTCAGTTGGAGGCATCACCTAAACAATGAAATAGACAGGAGATAATGAAACAAGGATCTTTCTTTTTTTACATTCCCCCAAAGTTTGGGACCTTTTCCTATAGATGTAGCTTCCTGAAAGTGACAGTCTCTGTCTCCCGTCCCAGCCCACGATGGTAGGTTGTCAATGACAACTACAGTCTGAGGACACTTACCCCCTCTGAAGCAGCATTTCATGATGTTTAGATTGTAAGGGTAACCAGACTAAGTGCAGAGTCAAGCTTGCTTCCACTCAGATATGAGCCTTCTTGAGAGACCCTCTGGTTTGGGATGTCTGCCCAGTCATTCAAGTCCCCCTCAAGCTCTTATCCATGACATAGTTTTTCTAGTCAGTCTCTGAAATTTGGTTCGCAGTCCCAATCACACATTCCCCGATCCCCAGCCACGGGGAGAACAATGATGCTCTTTTGGTTTTACAGCCGTTTGTGCACGCTGCAGGCGGACCAGGGGACTGGGCAGGATCTCCGCTGGGATGAGATGCAGTTTGCCCTCATCCTCCACCCTCCCCATTCCTGGTGGCTCTGCCCTAGGGTCTCACATGTCTCTGACCTTCCTGTGTCCACTGACCCAAGTCAGGCTCTGTGGGTCTGCGTCCTTCTGGCACTTGGGGTTCTCCACTTCTGTGTCCTGGATCACTGTACTGCGTCCTGGATCACTCTGGTGGGTCTCTGTTAGTCCCTAGGTGTTTCTGGCTACCTATGTGAGCCTCTACGTGTGCCTTTCTCGGTCTCCAGGTCTTTGTGTCTCTCTTTCTACAGTTCTTGGCTTATGTGTCTCTGACCCTTTGTGTCCCTCTGTGTCTCTGGATTTCCGAGTCTCTGGCTCTCTTTCTGTGTTTCCACCTCTCAGGACTTCTTGTCTCACTGCTCAGGCTCCTTCAAGAACAAGTTTGGCCTGGTTTCCGACTCCCACAGAATTATCAAACCTGTTCAGTCTGTTTCCTTTTACCTGGGCCTTGGCTCCACGAAAAAACACTGGAGGCCCCACCTTCAGTGCACTGTGTGACCAGAGACATACTCTGGCTCTGTCATCACTCAGGTATGCCCCATTTAGCTCTGCTACTATCATTTGTAAATGTGGGCATTTAGAATGGCAATGGACAATGCCTCGGACCAGCCGGTTCCATCACAGAAACCTCCTAATTGGAAAGACTGTGGTGGGTCTTTCTACAACTGCCCCATGTATCACACTATGATACATAGAGCTTTCAAACTTCTTTGCCAAGCCTCTGCTTGGTTCTGTTTTTTTTGGATGGGATCCTTTGCTACAATCAATGGAAAGATGAGCCCACATCTGTGAACAGCGGACTCAACATGCTCATGTGGACAATACCACATTGTCACATAAAATATGCCATAGCCTGACTATGGTACCAATTTCACTACTGACATCTTCTGAGCTGATAAGACATTTCCTTTTCCTTAACCCATGATTTCTGATGGCCAAGTGCTTCATTTTTTCAGGAAATCAAAGTATCTAACGCTGCTGCTGCTGCTAAGTCGCTTCAGTCATGTCTGACTCTGTACGACCCCATGAAAAAATGAATACAAAAGCAATCCCATGGAGTGACTCAAGCACAGAGGATGAAATAGCCTGAGTTAAGATGGCTTAGGTTGCGATTGCCTAATAGATTTATTTTTTTGTTGTTCTATCACCATTGTGTTCAGAAGGATTCTGAGGCCAAGCATAAACTTAGCAAGGAAGAAGACAGAGAGTGCAGACTTCCCCTGTGGTCCTGTGGCTAAGACTCCATGCTCCCAGTGCAGGAGGCTGGCTCTATTCCTGGTCTGGGAATTAGATCCCATATGCTGCAACTAAGAGTTTGTGTGCTTCACTAAAGATTTCAGATGCTGCCACGAAGACTGAAGATCCTGAGCGCCTCAACTAAGATCTGCACAGCCAAATAAATTTAAAAAAAAAAGAAAGAAAAGGGGAGTGCATCATATGTTATAAATTTGCCATCTTTGGTCTAGAGAGTTCAGAAAGCATGTCAGTGCCATTCAAAAGTGAGAATAATTTTCAGAACTGTTTCTTTTGCATTCTAAAGCTTCTCAAATATAATATATTTAAGCTTTTGATTAAGAAGGCTTGCCATCTTACTTTTTGTCTAAAAAAAAATGCTTGTCATGAACACGAAAAAAAGTGAGCGTAATTTTGAAAATGAATAAAAAGTGAAAATTCTCTAAAGAAGAGTGCTTTTGTTGGCCATTCAACTCCAGAGCCTATAAGCTGTTTTCATACAAGCAGGAATTTCTGTTATTGCTTTGGGTTAAAATATGTCCTCGTAAGTTTGAAGGGACAGAATCTTATTTCTGTGTAACTTCTCTTTGGCAGGAAGGGGGAAAATAGGTATTTAAATATGTGAATAATCTGTAGACGTGAGTTAGGAAGAGATTTTCTCCCCAAGATGTATATAACCAAAACTGGATGTATGGCTCATGTTTTAACATGCAAGACTGGTTTCTGTGTCCACTTGTTCCTCCGGTGTTACTTTGCATGATTCTTCAGTATAGACCGTCTGTTCCAGGTAGGCATTGTGTTTTCTGTAGACCCATGCATACGTCAACCCCAGTGCCTTTGCTTATGCTACTGCTCCTGTTGGAATGCTCTTTTCTCTTACACTTAATGAATTCTGTATCTATTCTTCAAGTTCCAACTCATGGTCTTCCTCCTCCATGAAGCTTTCCTTGATCATTTCATTTCCTCAGGAGCTCCCCCTTCTATATCATTTACTGTCCATATCACTAAGATAGCAGCTATCTGGGGATTTTTTTTTAATTAAATTAGCCACAGACCCTTCTCTTTCCTTCCTAAGTACTGTAAAGCCACTTAGTATACTCTTTGCTCTCTTTGTCTCCCTCTTTAATACTACATACATTACACTCAAACCATCAAGATTGTTGAAGTGAATTAAAGTTTTTAGGACCAAGAGTCCTTCAACTCTGTGCTTCTCAAACTCTAAACTCATACCAATCATGTAGAGCTCATGATGAAAACAGATTATAATTCAGGGGGTCTAGGAATGTGAATGTGCTAATGTGAATTCCGACAAAATCTCAGGGTTCTGAATGACAAAAGACCTCACATTGTTTTTCAAACATCAGGTACAACCCAAGCATGTCCTTAAAGTTAATTTAGGGGACCACAGTCAATATTTGTTAAAAAAGAAATAGGAAAGAAAATAGTAAACAGCATTTAAAAGGATAGTATTTTTCCCTATAACACTTTTTGGATTTTTTTGTATGCATGTTTATAATGTAACTGTGTATACACACACACACACACAACACACACACACACAGAGATACAAAATATATTTTATGCTGTTGGTTAATTCAAAGAGCTTGAAAACTTCTCTTTCAAAGGACAGAGCAGAATGAGAAATAATTGTATCAACAAATTAAGTTAAGACAATTAAAATCAAAGGGATAAGAAACCATGAAGACTCCAGTACAGTGGGGCAGTTTCCCAGAAGGCTCTAGCGCAAAGGGCACTGGAATGAGAAAAGAGGCGGAACTGAGGATGGGGTTTCTGGATGGAGCTCGTCTGTTTTGTCTGTGGTTGAGCTTATTTCCTGTATCTCACTGAGAGGCAGCTATGAAAAGTCTTTAGTGGGTGGATGTTTCCTAATTTGTTAATGTATCATGGAAGGGATAACGCCACAGTTTCCTTCAAGGCCAGCTGCAGGTTTGATAAGCTAGTAAGCCCAGTACAAATATTCTTTGGAAGTTTGTAAGCTTTTGTTGACTCTATTACCCTTGAACCATTTATGACAACATGTGGGCCTTGGGAGAAAAGAAAATACAACATTGCTTCATATGTGTTGTTGTAAAGAGTAGTTTCTGGCTCTTTTTCACTTCTTCAGGAACAATGAGACAAAATTTTGTTTTTTTTTAAGTTTCTGGAAAATGAACCTTATCCCAAACAGCAGAGGAGTTATATTCCCAGCAACCAACACAATGCCTAGAATATTCATAACTGTTGTTGTTCAGTCGCTCAGTTGTGTCTGACTCTTTGCAACCCTATAGACTGTAGCACTCCAGGTTCCTCTGTCCATGGGATTTCCTAGGCAAGAATACTGGAGTAGGTTACCATTTTCTTCTCCAGGGGATCTTATGGACCCAGGGATCTAAACCTGCACCTCCTGCATTGGCAGATGGATTCTTTACCACTAGGCCACCAAGGAAACCCCATGTATGTTGTATAAATTGCAAAGATTGTATCTTGCTCTCTTCTGCAAAAGTTAAAGAATCATATAAGAGGTTTATTAAAGAAGTCAATGTTCCAGCATGAAAAAAGAGAGTTTTCCTACCAGGTGTTATTATTAGTCACCTTGACAGATGAGAAAGATGAAGGTTGCTACTTGCATGGGGTCATAACCAATGTGTCAGAAGTCACTGGGGCAGATGGACTCATCACTGAGGAAACGAGTGGAGATAAAGGCATGCTCTTGCCTCACAAAATTTTCACGGCTACTGCATGGGTGTTTGTGAGCCAGGTTGACTGCGTATTAGCACTCTTTTTCGCTTGGCAGTTCCCAGAAGTAAAAAGGTTTTTTATTGCACTAAATTCTAAAAACATCATCTAATGCAGCTGGCGGAGATGTGGGAGAGCCACAGAGGAACAGGACTTATTTGGGGGTTTTAATCAGCAGCAAGTCCAGCATGAATCAGCAGTGTGATGCAACTATTAAGAAACGAATGCAATCTTGGGCTGCCTTGCCATGTACCTGACAGCTGGAACAGGGAGATCCTCTGGGCTTTTGGTTTGCACATCAAATCTTACCTTGAAGATAGATTTTAAATATTTGGAAAGTATTCAGAAGAGATAAGTTCTCTGGGTGATCAAGGGACTGAAAGTCTGTCATAAAAGGAGAAGTTGAAGATGATGAAAACAAAAGCGAGAACATTTTAAACACTTTTAACTATTTGGGTAAGTGACATCTATATAACTCCAAGAAGTAACTTTGAGATCATCTGTTGAAAGCTGTATATCAGGAAACAGTAACCTGATGTAGGCAAGAGTTTTCTGGCCATAAATCATAGAAGTATGTACAGGTTTGCCTGTACAAGCTGTGAGTTCCCCATTACGAGCAATATGTAAACAAAGATTGGATAAGAATCTTACTAGGGTTGAGACTTTGCCCACACACTGTACAAAAATTAGAAATATAAACCAAGCTGTTGGCAATTAGGGACTAAACGTAGCTTTTATTTACTAAGTCAAACATTTTAATTGTTTACTCTAAAAAAAAAAAAAAAGCAGATGTGACTTTTATAATCTGTGAGTTTACTGTGAAGCCAATGAAGCTTCAGCTTCAGGGCCTCTGTCTTGCACAGACCCTAGTGAGGCAGTTAAAATAAATGCATCAGTTGGAAAAATATTTAAGAGTAGTCCCTGAGCATTAAAATTTTAAATACACTTACAGCTCATTTATGAAAGAAATTTGATAGAGGTTCTCAAATTTTCCAACAGTCCTAAAAACGTCATTATCAACATCACATTATGAAGTTGAAAATAACTTTTCTCTGCTATCAATAATTTAAAAAATTATAGGTGAAAGACTGAATTATTCTGTTCTCTCTATAGAAAATTACAGTAAAACATTGTTTTACATGAAAAAATAACTAAAGATGACCTGGCCAAAAGTGTAGAGAAAAAAGTATGGAGGTGTGTTAAACAGGTATTTAATGAATATAAGTTGTTTTCTCAGTTTATCAGCTTTTAATTTTTTTAATTTGTGATATAATTAACATATAACATTATATTTGTTTCAGGGGTACAACATAATGATTCAATATTTATGTATATCGCAAAATGACCACCACAATAAGTTCAGTTACCATCCATCACCACATGGGTAACAAAACATTTTTTCTTGTGATGAGAACTTTCAAGAGGAAATTTGTGCCTTTTGATATTCTGTATTCATTTTACTACCCCCTCAACATGCATCTCCAGCATTCACCAATCTGTTCTCTGTATCTGTGAACTTGGTGTTTTGTTTGCTTTTTGTTGTTTTATTTTTTCTTATTTTTCATAGTTAAATGTTGGTGTATTTCATTCTTTTTTAATTGAAATATAGGTGGCACAGTGCTAAAGAATCTGCCTGCCAATGCTCAATCCCTGGGTCAGGAAGATCCCCTGGAGTAGGAAATGGCACCCTTTATTCTCCACTATTGTTGCCTGGAAGATTCCATGGACAGAGGAGCTTGGCAGGCTATGGTCCATGGGGTCACAAAGAGTTGGACATGACTGAGCAACTGAACACACGCACACATATAGCTGACATACACCATTATGTTAGTTTCAGGAGTACTACACAGTGACTTGATATTTGTATACATTATGAAATGATCACCACAATAAGTAACCATCTGTCCCCTACAAAGCTCTTACAATATTATCACCATTATTCCTTATGCTGTATATTACATCCCTGTGGCTTATTTATTTTATAACCAGAACTTAGTACCCTTTAATCGCCTACACCTGATTCACACACAATCCTTTCCTTTCTGGAAACTATACATTTGTTTTCTGGATCTATGAATCTGTTTTGTTCTGTTTGGTTGGTTGTTTTGTATTTTAGATTTCCCATATAGGTGATATCATACAGTATTTGTCTTTTTTCTGTCTGACATTTTGTTTAGCACAAGGCCCTTAAGGTTCACTCATGTTGAAAATGGCCAGATTTAACGCTTTATGGCTTAGTAACATTTCCCTTATCCATTCATCCATCAATGGATGTTTAGGTTATTTCTGCATCTTGTCTACTGTAAATAATGCAGCAATTAACATGGGTTTTATTTTTTAACATATATGTTTTCTAACCAGTGCTTTAATTTTCTTCAGATAAATACCCAAGAGTAGAATTGCTGGGTCATATAGCAGTCCTATTTTTAATTTTTTGACAAACCTCCAATCTGTTTTATATAGTGGTTGCATCAATTTACATTCCCACCAACCTTTTTTTCCACATCCTCACCAACACTGGTTAGTTCTTGTCTGTTTGATGACACCATTCTAACAGGTGTGAGGTGATATCTCATTGTGGTTTTGATTTGCATTTCCCCGTTGATTAGTGATGTTGAGCATCTTTTCATATATCTGTTGGCCATCTGTCTTCTTTGGAAAATGTGTATTCAGATCTTCAGTCCATTTTAATATTGGATTGCTTTGGATATTTTTTTTTTTTTTTGCTATTGAGTTCTTTCTCTAGTCTGAATATTAACATCTTATTGGATATATGATTTGCAAATATTTTCTCCCATTCAGTAGGTTGCCTTTTCATTTTGTTGATGTCAGCTTTTAAAATTTGCAATCTATTATGATCTCTTACTCTAAAAAACTTTTCTCTTTTGGTAATTTAATATTAATTTTTCTTAAAGAGACTTCCAAATTTTACAAGCTTCAAGTCCCTTAAAATTCGAATCTTCCATCTAAAGTCAGAATAATCAAATAAAAACACTTTAAACACAGCCCCAGTTATAGGAATTTCGGCCCAGGCAATTAGTACTCTATGTAATGAGCTGTTGTGTATGCATTTTAAGCCGTAAAAAGCTCTGTAGACATCAGCCAAGGAACAGTCAGCATCCAGAGCCAAGCATAAGATAGCATCAATATTCTCCCAGGCTCATCTCACCATGCCTGGCTGCTGCCCTTGGACACTCACCTGGATATTGCCCACCCCACTATGCAGGGCTCTGACCTGATACATACCTGGTGTCTGCCTGCTTCCTGGCCTTTGCTCCTGTTATTCCCTTTGCACAGATAGCTTCCTGAACAATTGTCGCTCCAAATTCCACCAGACTTTAAATAGAGAAAGTCTCTCTCCCCCTCTCCATCCAAGTACTAGATCACTTCCAGAATTCAATAAATAGTAGTTGAATAGGTAAATAAAATAAAATAATTAAATACAATAAGCATTACCAGGGCCCTGGAGGTTGGATTAAGGTAGAAATACTGTCTTCTCTTTTTCAAATTTTAGTTACTCAATTAATATATGTATTTTTTTTATTAGAACAAGCTAAATTAGGAAAATTTAATCAAACTAAGGACTCTTAAAAATACTCTCAATCATGGTTCTTTCCATTAAGGACCATTCTTATGAGTTTGGAGTATATTTTATTAGCTTCCCATTTTGTGCTTTTATGTACTTTTATATGTGTATGTGTTGTATTATTTGGAGATGAGAGAGTTTTTCTTTAGTGGTTTCATACTGTACCTGATAGTACGTTTTGGGATCTGTCGGCTCTGACATGTGTGGACATAAGCATTCTGTGTTTTCCCATGGGGGTGCAACTGGCATTCTGAGCGTGCCAATTCTCAGTTGCTCAGAACTACGTCAGTCTTCACAGGGTGGTAAGCATCTTGGCATTCCCTCAAGGAGTGCTGGTTGCACCCGACCTTCTGCCCCAAGCATTTGGTGACCAACACGCTCTCACCTTTTCAAATTCTGATTAACTTTTTTTTTTTCATAGCTTTAAAAAAAAAAAATAACTGGAGGATAATTTCTTTACAAAGTTGTGCTAGTTTCTGCTGTACAACAATGTGAAACAGCTATACGGATGCATATATCCCCTCTCTCTTGAGCCTCCCACCGCAATCCCACCCGTCTAGGCCATCACAGAGCGCCAGGCTCTATCGTGTGTGTGTTTTACACACGATAGTGTATACATGTCAGCGCCACTCTCTCAGTTCACCCCACCCTCCCCTTCCCCACTGTTCCAACTGTCCATTCTTCACATCTGCATCCCTGTTCCTGCCCTACAAATAGGTTCATCCGTACCATTTTTCGAGATTTCATATACAACATATGTGTTAATATTAGATATCTGTTTTTCTCTTTCTGACTTACTTCATTCCATGTGACAGACTTAGATTCATCCGCATCACTACAAATGACCCAGTTTCGTTCCTTACCTGATTAAACTTTTAATAAAATCTCATCCTCTGAGCACTCAACTTTATCATCTCACTGTTGGTGGAAAATAAGGATGGCTCCTAATTTTTATTCTCACAAATGCTCTACGGTAAACATCTTCATTCACACTTCCTTCTGTGTACTTGTGAGTGTTTCACTAATCAGACATCAGAAGTGGAGTCACTGGTCATGTGGGCATGTCCGGTTATACTAGATATGTAAGTTCCCCTCCAACTTAAACACCTGCCAACAGTAGATGATAATATCCATTGCCCCTAAATTCTCTAATACTTAATACTAACCAGTCTGGTGGATTAAAAAAAATACTACATTATTGTTTTAGTTTGCATTTCTCTGATTAATAGTGAGACTATTTATTTGCAATACATATTTTCTCTTCTGTGAATGACTTTCATTTCCTCTTCTGTATATGTACATATTTTAATTCTTACTATATATGCTTTGTTACCAGAGAAAAAGCACAGTTTTAAAATAATTTGTGTGTTCCTTAAGGCCTGCTTAGATGTTGGGCCTTTCAAAAAATGGTCTTGATCTTTACTCTGTCTTGGGTGTAGTTCACAAAGTACTTCTCTCACCCTCTTGACTAGATTAATGGTTTCTTGAAGCCCAGCCTGGGTTTTTATTCCCTTTGACCTGCCTAGTATAATGCTTTGCACAGATTTGTACTCAGTAGGGAGAAGGCAATGGCACCCCACTCTAGTACTCTTGCCTGGAAAATCCCATGGATGGAGGAGTCTGGTAGGATGTAGTCCATGGGGTCACTAAGTTGCACGACTGAGCAACTTCACTTTCAGTTTCATGCATTGGAGAAGGAAATGGCAACCCACTCCAGTGTTCTTGCCTGGAAAATCCCAGGGACGGGGAAGCCTGGTGGGCTGCCGTCTATGGGGTCGCACAGAGTCAGACACGACTGAGGTGACTTAGCAGCAGCAGCAGTACTCAGCAGACAAAGATTTACAAAGTCAAATGATAGAAAGTAGAAAAGGTTAACTATAGGAAAACTACTGACTGACCAAGACTATATTTTCAATCTTTTGATCCTTTTTGAAAAAACTGTTATTTATTTATTTGTTGTTTTCTTTTTGGCTGTGCTGGGTCTTCACTGCTGTACTTGGGTTTTCTCTAGTTGCGGCGAGCAGGAGCTACTCTAGTTGCAGTGCATGGGCTTCTCTTTGCAGTGGTTTCTCTTGCTGTGGGGCTCAGGCTCCAAGGTGCACGGGCTTCAGTAGTTGATGCGCACAGGCTTGGTCGCCCCACGGCATGTGGAATCTCCCTGAACCAAGAACCAAACCCGCATCCCCTGTGTTGGCAGGTGGATTCTTAACCACTGGACACCAGGAAAGTCCCTAACCTTTCACTCTTTATGAACACAATCTTGAACCATCCTTAGCAAAGATGGACACATTCCTACAAAGGATATGTAATGCTGTTTGGCTTTATAATCACTTCCCTGAAAGATAACCTGATCTAAAGTTTCTGGGAAATGATGCTTAACTCAATGAAGAGAGGAAGTTTAGGCATTTGTGGAAGAGTTGTTTGGGGAATGAAGATCCTCATTGCCATGCAGACATGGTGAAGTGTAGGTGGCTGCCTGGCAGGCTCTGTCTTAGATTTGCCTGGGCCCAGGACTCCGTGAAACCTGTCATGGCCATGCTGACTCTACCAAGCTGCTACCAAGAAATTAACAACTCTACCAAGAAATTAACAACCCCTGCGATGTTCCAAATTACAGCACAGTGTAATGCTTTATATTCAAGTATTTCTTATGTGCTTATGATATATAGTTCCTGTTTAAAAAATTACCATAAAAAAGTTCTCAACTGGGACTTCTCTGGTTGTCCAGTGGTTAAGAGTCCATGTTGCCAATGCAGGGGATGCAGGTTGGAATCCTGGTCGGGAACTAAGATCCCACATGCCCTGCAGCACAACCAAGGGATTGAAACAACAACAACAACAATAAAAACTGCTATCAAGCTGTAATTATCAGAATTCTATAAACGCTTTAAACAGACATCATTAGATCTTGTTTAAAAGAATTCCAATGTCCAAATTCTTTACATTTTAGAATTTCGTTGCTTCAGATAAGTAATCTATTAACTTAAACTGAAATGTCCATTCAAAATAAAATTATTGGCAACATTTCAGAACTTGTGACCTCATAAAGATTTCATTTATCAAAAAAATTAGTATTCTGCCTGTAACTAAACCTGAAGTTTTTGATAGCCTCACTTTTAGCTCCTCCAATTTTCCTTTTTTTTTTTTTAATTCAAGTATCATTGACATACAACATATTAGTGTTAGGTTCCAACATTTAAAGAATTTGATCCTAAGAAGATTTGAGCACATTTGGGAATTAGTCCAATGAAGGGGTAAATAACTCAATGGGATTTCTTATAAAAATGCTTTTCCTTGCCATTGTTTTTAGTTAGCAAGTACATTTCTAACTCAGGACGGAGGCATCTCTGCCCCACAGAAATGTGCTAAAGAAGCAGACATTAGGACATGCTGATTTAGAAAACATAGCTCAGAGACCTATATAGAAACTCCCTCTGCTTTTGGTCTTATGTTTACTTTTTATTATCAGGCTAAAATATCATGGCACAGCACATCCCAGCAGATCCATCACTCTCAGAGAAAGGCACTTCCTTGTACACCATGCACACCTCTGTAATAGTACTGAGTTCACTGACATTATCAGCAATATTTGTGTAGCTGCTCCGGTCTCCTTCCCCTTCGCTGCCCTGCACTGTAGCTCCTAATAGCAGCTGCTACCCACCATGACCTAGCTTCCCATATCTGAAAGAAGCTGAAAGTAATCAACAAGTATATCTGAGCAACAAGAAAATCACACCTCAAAGGCAACATCACAAGTTATGGCTTTGGGGATCTCAATGGCTTCATGACAACTAATGTGCTTTGAGCTCAACTGTTTGCCAAGACTGCTTTGACCATAGCAAGCAGAACTTACTGCTGGCCCATGAGGCACCGCTGTTATTAATTCTATTTTAGAGGTGAGAAAACTGAGGCTTAGATTGGTTATATAACTTGCCCAAGGTGTTACAGCTATAAGAGGTTTCACGCGGATCAGGACTCCGGCAAACTGACACCAGAGACCACAGTCCTAATCACCACACTGAACTGCCTCTATTGACTCATTAAAAAGAATGGGAAAGGAAAAAGGAGTGAGGTGCAGAACAGGGAGCCTGGGATGCTCTTGTCTCCATAGAGCTGGGATTGGGGACATGCCTGGATGCCTCTGGACACAAAGGATTCCTGTCAGGAGGAAGCACAGAAAATGGGTAACATTGGGGTCCTCTGAGGAAAGGAACAGGGGTGATGTGGGTTAAAGGGGAGAAAAAAACTTCATTTTCATTATGCCTTCTTTTGAACTATATAGATTTTTTTATACCATGTGTTACCTTTTCTAATGTGTTTTTGGAGTTTATTTATTTATTTTTTTAAACACATACATTAGTCTGAATATCCTTGGGACTTCCCCAACTCTGCAGGTATTTGTGAGTTTTAAACAACAGTGAACAGGGCTTGCATCTCTGTATAAAACGTCTGAATTCCTTGTGTTCAACTTCATTTCCCTCATGACAGTGGACTCTGGTATAACAGCTCAGTGGTTTTACACATTACAAAACATGGTACCACACTTTTAAAAGACAGTGTGATAGATCAAAAGAAAGAGAGATAATTGGCCCAAGCCTATTCTTATGGTTATTTTTGACTTGAAATTTTAAAAATCTTTCTGTCTACAAAGTAATGTGTGTTTGTTTGCTAGGACTTGCATGAGTAAGTACCACAAAATGGCAGTACTTAAACAGAGGAAACTGATTGTCTCGTGTTCTGGAGATTAGAAGCCCCAAATCAAGGTGTCAACCCCAAGTAGGGTTGGTTCCTTCTGAGGGCTATGAGGGGGATCTGCTCCAGCTCATCCTCCTTGACTTACAGATGGCCGTCTTTAGGGAGAGTGTTCACAAGGCACTCTCCCTGTGTGCAAGTCTGTCTCCAAAAGTCCCTTTTTTATGGTCCTATTGAATTAGGACCCACCTTGAAAATGGAAGTGTTAGTCTCTCAGTCGTGTGTGACTCTTTGTGACCCCATGGACTGTAGCCCGCCAGGCTCCTCTGTCCAAGGGATTCTCCAGGCAAGAATACTGGAGTGAGTAGCCACTCTATTCTCCAGGGGATCTTCCCATCCCAGGGGTCAAACCCAGGTCTCCTGAACTGCAGGCAGATTCTTTACCATCTGAGCCACCAAGGGAGGAGACCCCTAGGACCCACCTTAAGAACCTCATTATAACTTGCTAAAGACCCTGTCTCCAAATAAGGAAGCATTCTGAGGTACTAGGGCTCAGCACTTCAACATAAGAGTGTTCAGGACACAATTCAACCTATAACACTCTGGGATAAGGCAAATCCCTCCTTTCCCCTTCAGCCTCATCCAGCAATTTCCTTTTCTTGATGTCTTGGCTCAGAGTTTGGTCTCAGGGCTACCAGGGTGGAGAATATTGCTGAGGTAATCTCTGAGAGGAAAACCCAGTGCAGGAAGAGTCCCCCGTAGTTCACTCTGAGTGAAAGTGCTGCTCTCTCCTCCCCAGGTGGTACCATGGCAACCTCACCCGCCATGCTGCTGAGGCACTGCTCCTCTCCAATGGATGTGATGGGAGCTACCTTCTGCGGGACAGCAATGAAAGGATTGGGCTCTACTCCCTCTCTGTGAGGTAGGATTCATAAGAACTCTAATGCATTTAGTGGGGCCCCATCTCTTACTTATATGGGCACTGACTTCAGCATCACAGGCAGATTGCCAGAAAATGGAATTCACTTGATTCTTGTTAGATCAACAGGTCCAAGGATGCCAAGCTCTGAGTGGTGAGACTGCAAAAAACATGCCTGCTCCTTCCATTAGCAGGGAAAATATTATTAGAGCTGGGACAAAATACAAATGTAAAGCTGAAGGAGATTTTATGAATTATTTAATCCAAAACTCTTGCTTGACTGATGAAGAAACTGAAGTGGTAAAGTGTCTTCCACCCAATAAAACCATGCTAGAAACAGCACCAGAATCCTCATCCCTGGAGCCTGGCCCAGTACCCTTTTCACTGTTCTTTGCTTCATCTGGAAAATCAAAATGACTTGTGGCTATGCAACTTTCATAACCACAAACTCAAGCAGGCAATGTGCAACTTTTAATTTTTTTCTATAAACAGAATTTCTCAAAGTTCCATTTCCCCTCACTGTTAAGAAAGTTAATCTAGTCCCCACCAGATAGGCCTGGCTCAAAACAGTCATTGGCCAGCCCTGTCAGGGTTTCTCTCGCACACTTTTTCCTGGCTGACTTCCCTTTCAGAGAAGGTGACCTAGCCACCTGATAATCAGGGGGAGTCATTGGTTATCTGTTAACATCTGTCACCTTGGCTTCCACTGACATATAGCAAGTCTCACTGGGTTCACAGGCAGTTGCTAGGATTTGAGGATTCCATGAAATTGCCCTCGGCCACCCATCCATTAACCTCAAACCGTTATTGTTTTATTTTGTTTATAAATTTTTCTAAACAACATCTTTGGGAAAATTTTTAATCAAAAGTGGAATTTTGCTTGAAGTAGGAATTTAATCTGGGTTGAAGCAGGAATTGTGCTTTCTCGAATCAACAGCAAATGTTAAAATTATATTTAATGGTTAGATTGTTGATCCTTTATTGCATGGATCACTCCAAAATCTCAGACAAACCTGTGGAATTGTTGGCTCAAAGAAAGTTAACTTTTCACTTTTACATGTTTCATAAGGCTTACAAAGAGATAACACATATATTACACCTATATACAAATTTAAAATATAAATTGTTAATTTCCATTACAAGCACTTGGAAATGCTTTAAAAAGTAATAACCACCAGCAAAAGTGAGAAGGACCAAAGACCAGCTCAGGAGAATGGTTGTTTTTATTCATTTGTTCATTCACTTCCTTAATAATATTTCAGAGCATCCATTCTGTGCTTACCACTTTGATAAGTGTTGTAGGAGATTTAAAGACCTTGTCTTCAGGAAGTCTAGCCTCACAGGGGCAATAAGGCCACATATAAATACTTTACTACAAAGGAGAGTGCTATAAATGACGTGAAAGACGGCAAGGTAAGTGTGTGGATTGTTGAGAAGAGAAAAAACAAGTAACTCAAGCCGGAATATCATGCAGTATTTGATAGAATAAGTGGCATTTGAACTGACACAATCAAAAACAAAGCAGAAGAAGTCACAGGTGAAGGGAACAGTACAAGCTAAGGGACAAAGACAGAAGCTCCTAGGAGAAAAGCACAGCTGGCTGGACTATGGCAGTTGCCAGAATGTGGTCCCCAGACCAGTAGCATCACTTCAGAGCATGTTAGGAATACAAGTCTTGGGCCCAGCCCTGGACCTACTGAATCAGGAATTCAGGGGGTAAGGCCCAGAAACTTGCACCCTTTGGGTGATTCTGACTTCTGGTTTTTGCTTAAGGTGGAAAGTTACCTGAAAGAGAATAATAGTGGAAGTGAGGCCATGTGTGTGTGTGTGTGAGTGTGTATGTGTATATCGTTATAGATATATATAAATTTAAATTTTCTGCCTTATTCCAAAAATGGCAATGTAGGAAAGTTGGTATTTTATTCAGCAGGGAGTGAAATAGGTGTGGGAAGAAAAGGACTGGGCTCACATAACTGCTTAAGTGAAAAGAGGCAGAATTTGTACTGACTCCCAAGTAAGGGAGGAGGACCAGGCACAGAGGAGAATCTGGGGAGAGGGTGGCCTGCCGTTTCTATCATCTCTCTTCCTGTCTCTCTTACACTTATGCCTCCAGCAAAATACAAACAACCCATTTGAAAAGCGAGCAGACCTTAATAAATGTTTCTCCAGAAAAGACACACAGATAAGCACATGAAAAGATTCTCAACACTACTAATTATTAGAGGAGTACTATTCTTTAAATGCCAGTGGTTTTGGTGATTGTGTCATAACTCCGTTTTGAGAAGGGTTTCATGGTGATACTAATGCCTAAGGTTACGTTTCCCTTCAAAAAATACTTGTTTCTTAAATAGCATTAAGGTTTTTTTTCCTTTTTTTTTCTTTTAGAGCCAAAGACTCAGTCAAACACTTTCATGTTGAATATACTGGATATTCATTTAAATTTGGCTTTAATGAATTCTCATCTTTGAGGGATTTTGTCAAGCATTTTGCAAATCAGCCTTTGATTGGAAGTGAGACAGGTAAGCTATGCACATATAGTTGACCTGAGAGATATTGTTTCAGAAGGGAGGCGGGACAAAATGGATTTCAAGTAAATGGTTGTCACTTCTATTGGATTATGTGCATACTATATACAATTGGGTATGTTTAGAAACATTTTTTTTCAATTACTGTGCCATAGGCTACATAAATAAAGTATATATAAATAAATTATATACAGACATTTCAGTATTATCCTTAGGAGAAAACAAGGTGCTTTGTACAAAATAGGTATTTTTCTCAGGATATATTATTTAGTGGATTGACTAAAAGCACACATTTAAAAAAAAATGGCCTAATGATGTATACAATAAAGAATAGAGGAAAAAAAAAAACTTTTTGATTCATCAGAAGTTTAGGTATGGGCAGTTTGCCTATCTGGGAGACACAAAATGTTCATTTTGAACAGTTTTTGAGCATTTTTAAAAATGAAATTTACACTTAAATTTCCCCAAAGGTCATTGAATAGTGAAAATACTGACTAAAAATTGTTCTCCTAAGTCTTGGTTTCTTGTAAATTTTTAAATGGGGCTTAAGTATGCCTGAAAAAGTTTGAAATTTCCTTTTTGGGTGGTTAGAGTCAAACCAGAAAATTCAAATTAAAAACAAAATACACTCTCTTGACTTTTTAATGATCTAGCTCATTTGTCTGTACTATTTAAAGTATGTAAAAGATTTCCTTTGTATTTGTGTAAAAAGAATCACAATTTTGTATGTCCTAAATGATGCTAATTCTCAGTTAATCAAAAGTTGGACAATTCCAAGAATCAAGCACAAAAGGAACTCAAGCATTAATAACACAGTCAGTTGCTGAGAATTTGTACACACTCATGTTCATGGTAAACTTGGTTAGCGGGCTTTTTGTTAACCACTCTGGGGAGAGATACGATTGCCTTTTCCTCTTCTGCTATTTCTGTGGCCCGAACAGACCCTGATATGAATCATACAGTGTTGAGCAGAGACGGAAACCACAAAATAGTTGCCTTACCTTATACTGACCGTGCAAGATCTTTAATAGAATATTCCAAACCGTAAGACTGAAGCGATCATCTTTTTTTTTTTTCTGGTGGAAATTCTCCTAATCAACCCTGAAAATTACCATTTAACCAGCAGTAGTTCTCTTAAATAAAGAGCAAGTGGGGATGAATTTATTTCCATTGCTACCTTGGCCCTGTTGTTCAGTTGCTAAGTTGTGTCTGACTCTTTGTGACCTCATGGGACTACAGCAAGCCAGGCTCCCCTGTCTTTCACTATCTCCCAGAATTAGCTCAAATTCATGTCCACTAAGTTGGTGATGCTATCTAATCATCTCATACTCTGTCGTCCCCTTCTTCTTTTGCCTTTGATTTTTCCCAGCATCAGGGTCTTTTCCAATGAGTCGGCTCTTCCTATCAGGTGGCCAAAGTATTGGAGCTTCAGCTTCAGCATCAGTCCCTCCAATGAATATTCAGGGTTGATTTC
The DNA here is from genome assembly GCF_000754665.1 of Bison bison bison. Taxonomy (NCBI): domain Eukaryota; kingdom Metazoa; phylum Chordata; class Mammalia; order Artiodactyla; family Bovidae; genus Bison; species Bison bison. The sequence goes on along the minus strand of NW_011494835.1, from coordinate 6,968,000 downwards.
CTTTAAGATTGACTGGTTTGATCTCCTTGCAGTCCAAGAGACTCTCAAGAGTCTTTTCCAGCACACTACAGTTCAAAAGCGTCAATTTTTTGGTGCTCAGCCATCTTTATGGGTCAACCCTCACATCCCTAAATGACTACTGGAAAACCATGGCTTTGACTAGACGGACCTTTGTCAGCAAAGTGATGTGTCTGCTTTTTAACATGCTGTCTAGGTTTGTCATAGCTTTCCTTCCAAGAAGCAAGAGTCTTTTAATTTCATGGCTGTAGTCACCATCTGCAGCAATTTTGGAGCCCAAGAAAATAAAATCTTTCACTGTTTCCACTTATTTCCCCTTCTATTTGCCATGAAGTAATTGGACTGGATGCCGTGATCTTAGCTTTTTGAATGTTGAGTTTTAAGCCAGCCTTTTCACTCTCCTCTTTCACCCTCTTCAAGAGGCTCTTCAGTTCCTCTTTAATTTCTGCCATTAGAATAGTATCATCTCCATATCTGAAGCTGTTGATATTTCTCCTGGAAATCATGATTCCAACTTGTGATTCATCCAGCCCAGCATTTCTCATGATGTACTCTGCTTATAAGTTAAATATGCAGGGTAACAATATACAGCCTTGATGTAATCCTTTCCCAATTTGGAACCAATCAGTTGTTCCATATCCAGTTCTAACTGTTGCTTCTTGTCCTGCATATAGGTTTCTCAGGAGACAGGTATAGTGGTCTGATATTCCCATTTCTTTAAGAATTGTCCACAGTTTGTTGTGATCCACACAGTCAAAGGCTTTAGTGTAGTCAATGAAGCAGAAGTTTTTCTGGAATTCCCTTGCTTTTTCTATGATCCAATGGATATTGGCAATTTGATCTCTGGTTCATCTGCCTTTTCTAAATCCAGTTTGTACATCTGGAAGTTCTTGGTTCATATACTGCTGAAGCCTAGCTGAAGGATTTTGAGCATTACCTTGCTAGCTTGTGAAATGAGTACAGTTGTGTGGTAGTTTGAACAGTCTTTGGCATTGCCTTTCTTTGGGATTGGAATTGAAAACTGAACTTTTCCAGCCCTGTGGCCACTGCTGAGGTTTCTAAATTTGCTGGCATATTGAGGGCAGCACTTTCACAGCATCATCTTTTAGGATTTGAAATAGCTCAGCTGGAATTCCATCACCTCCAGTAGCTTTGTTATTAGTAATGCTTCTTAAATCCCATTTGACTTGACTTCACACTCCAGGACGTCCAGCTCTAGGTGAGTGACCACACCATGGTAGTTATCAGGGGCATTTGGACATTTTTTGACTTCCTTGGAAGTCACAGAGTCAGCACTGTGACCTATGAACAGTTCTTCTGTGTATTCTTGCCACCTCTTCTTAATCTCTTCTGCTTCTTAGGTCCTTACCATTTCTTTTCTTTATCATGTCCATCCTTGCATAAAATGTTCCCTAAATATCTTCAATTTTCTTGAAGAGATTTCTAGTCTTTCCCATTTCCTCATTCAATCATTTTCCTCTATTTCTTTGCATTGTTCACTTAAGAAGGCCTTCTTATCTCTCCTTGCTATTCTTTGAAACTCTGCATTCAGATAGGCTTATCTTTCCCTTTCTTCCTTGCTTTTTGCTTCTCTTTTCTCAGCTATTTGTAAATCCTCTTCAGACAACCACTTTGCCTTCTTGCATTTCTTTTTTGGGGGGATGGTTTTGGTCACCACCACCTGTGCAATGTTACAAACCTCCATTCATAGTTCTTCAGGCACTCTGTCTATCAGATCTAATCCCTGGACTCTATTTGTCACTTCCACTGTATAATCATAAGGGATTTGATTTAGGTCATACCTGAATGGTCTAGTGGTTTTCCCTACTTCCTTCAATTTAAATCTAAATTTGACAATAAGGAGTTCATGATCTGAGCCACATCACCTCCCACTCTTATTTTTGCTGACTATACAGAGCTTCTTCATCTTCGGCTGCAAATAATATAAACAACCTGATTTTGGTATTGGCCATTTGGTCCTATACATGTGTGGAGTTGTCTCTTGTGTTACTGAAAGAGAGTGTTTGCTATGACCACTGCATTCTCTTGGCAAAAGTGTTAGCCTTTGTCCCGCTTCATTTTGTACTCCAAGGCCAAACTTGCCTGTAACTCCAGGTATCTCTTGACTTCCTACTTTTACATTCCAATCCCCTATGATGAAAAGGACATCTTTTTTTTTTTTTTTTTCTCACCTCTTATATTAGTTCTAGAAGGTCTTGGAGGTCTTCATAAAACCATTCAACTTCAATTTATTTGGCATTAGTGGTTGGGGCATAGACTTGGATTACAATGATGTTGAATGGTTTGCATCGGAAACAAACTGAGATCATTCTGCCAGTTTTGAGATTGTACCCAAGTACTGCATTTTGGACTCTTCTGTTGACTATGAGGCCTACTCCATTTCTTCTAAGGAATTCTTGCCCACAGTAGTAGATATAATGATCATCTGAATTAAATTTGCCCATTCCTGTCCATTTTAGTTCACTGATTTCTAAGATGTTGGTGTTCACTCTTGCCTGGAAAGTTTTTAATTTCTCAAATCTCTTCCCTTCAGGCTTATTTCCTACTTGTGTCCCAACCTGCACTTATTTTTGTTCAATTCTTGGGCACTGGCAATGGGCAGTAGATGTTGAAGCTAAGGACTCTGTTTCACCTACTTTGATTTTTGTCCTTCTCTTTGTCCCCCAGGTACTGGGACAGTGAGTGATACTTTGGGTGAGTGAATGAGTGAATGAATGAATGATGACTATGAGCTGCAGCTCTTTGTGTCTTTCAAAGCCAGTATCATTATTGCTTTCAGCCTTCTTTTCTCTCTCCAAGCAAAGCTGACTCCCTTCTTTTAAACTCTCCCTCTAGATTCTATTTTCAATCTCTCTGGTCATTCTCCATGCTCCTGTCTGGATTTTCTCCAAGTTAGGAAAGGGTACATATTCTGCATACCAGCAGATTTCAAAAATCATTTTTTTTTAAGTTTTTTTTAACTGAAGTGTAGTTGATGGATAATACTATATGTGTGTATATCAGTTCAGTTCAGTTCAGTTCAGTTGCTCAGTCGTGTCCGACTCTTTGTGACCCCATGAATCGCAGCACTCCAAGCCTCCCTGTCCATCACCAACTCCCAGAGTTCACTGAGACTCACGTCCATCGAGTCAGTGATGCCATCCAGCCATCTCATCCTCTGTCGTCCTCTTCTCCTCCTGCCCCCAATCCCTCCCAGCATCAGAGTCTTTTCCAATGAGTCAACTCTTCGCACGAGGTGACCAAAGTATTGGAGTTTCAGCTTTAGCATCATTCCTTCCAAAGAAATCCCAGGGCTGATCTCCTTCAGGATGGACTGGTTGGATCTCCTTGCAGTCCAAGGGACTCTCAAGAGTCTTCTCCAACACCACAGTTCAAAAGCATCAGTTCTTTGGTGCTCAGCCTTCTTCACAGTCCAACTCTCACATCCATACATGACCACTGGAAAAACCATAGCCTTGACTAGATGGACCTTTGTTGGCAAAGTAATGTCTCTGCTTTTCAATATGCTATCTAGGTTGGTCATAACTTTTCT
>NW_011494835.1:6954875-6964321 GCF_000754665.1 Bison bison bison | reverse complement strand
GTTTTCTGAATGTTGAGCTTTAAGCCAACTTTTTCACTTTCCACTTTTACTTTCATCAAGAGGCTTTTGAGTTCCTCTTCACTTTCTACCATAAGGGTGGTGTCATCTGCATATCTGAGGTTATTGATATTTCTCCCAGCTATCTTGATTCCAGCTTGTGCTTCTTCCAGCCCAGCATTTCTCATGATGTACTCTGCATATAAGTTAAATAAGCAGGGTGACAATATACAGCCTTGACGTACTCCTTTTCCTATTTGGAACCAATCTGTTGTTCCATGTCCAGTTCTAAATGTTGCTTCCTGACCTGCATGTAGGTTTCTCAAGAGGCAGGTCATTGTACATATAGTGATTCACAATTTTAAAGTTTTATTCCATTTATAGTATTACAAAATATTGGTTATATTCCCTGTTCTATACAATTATCCATGAAGCTTATTTTTATACATATAGTTTATACCTCTTAACCAACTACCCCTATGCTGCACCTCCCCTTTCCCTCTCTCCACTGATAACCACTAGTTTGTTCTCAGTATTTGTGAGTCTGCTTCTTTTTTATTTTATTCACCATGGTGGTGGTTTAGTCGCTAAGTCGTGTCCAACTCTTGCGACCCCATGGACTGTAGCCCACCAGGCTCCTCTGTCCATGGGATTTTCCAGGCATGAATACTGGAGTGGCTTGCCATTTCCTTCTCTAGGGGATCTTCCTGACCCAGGAATCAAACCTGGGTCTCCTGCATTGCAGGCAGATTCACTATTTTTTTCTATTTTTTAGATTCCACATATAAGTGATATACAATATTTGTCTTTCTCTGTCTGACTTACTTCACTTAGCCTTATGCCCTCCATCCATATTGCTGCAAATGGCAAGATTTCATTTTTTATGGCTAAGTAGTATTTCATTGTGTGCATATGTATGTGTTTTATTTGAAACGAACGTGTTGCAGTAACTTCTGGCTGAACCTCCTCTCACTGATCCAATCACTAGGTGGTTGGGACAATGTTGGGACATTGGGACAATGTTAAGCTTTTCCAGCAAATACAGTCATCTGAATAAATGTCTGTGGCTAATACAATAGGGATTATAAAGATCTGTAACCCAGACTCCTATAGTAGATTTCTCCAAATCTAAAGCTTGCTGCATCTCTTGTCATTACTATAATATTTATTTTATTTATTGCAATAAAACTTGGGAAACTGAGATTTTCATCCTCTCCATTGCCTCTCCTCTCTTCTATTCATTACCAAGTTGGGAATTTGCTACTATTTAAACCTCTGCTATAGACTCCAGGTGATGATAGATTTGCACTTCACAGTCTGGCTTCCAACCCTTGAGTTATATTCCAGGAACTATAAAAATTCCTCTTATCTGTCCCTGCCAGCTGAAGGCAAAGCCACCAAAGCTAGGAACAAGAGGCAAAACCCATAACTTGTGAGTGTTCCTACTTTGTCCTCTGGGAGTAATAGGCCTCAGGAAATAAGATAACATGCACCACACGCAGAAGCTGTGATGGCTCTTAAATCCCAATGATTCTTGGAAGTCACAGAGTCAGCACTGTGACCTATGAACAACCGTGAACAGAAACTGGGATTCCATCTCCTAAAAACCAAACTCTTGTTCATTTAAGGGCTGGCTCTTGCAAAATTGTAATTCAAGAAGATACATGTACCCTATATTCATAGCAGCCCTATTCACAACAGCCAAAACGTGGAAACAACCTTAATGCCCATTGGCAGATGAATGGACAGAGATGTGATATACATGTATATCACACACACACACACACGCAGGAGTACTACTAAGCCACAAAAATGAAACATTGCCATTTGCAGCAACAAAGATGCAACTAGAGATCATCATACTAGGTGAAATAAGTCAAAAAAAGAAAGACAAATACCATGTGATATCACTTACACACAGAGTCTAAAACATGGCACAAATGAATCTGTCTGTGCAAGAGAAACTGACTCACATAGGGAACAGACTTGCGGTTGCCAAGGGCAGGGGGCAGCAGAAGAAGGGTGAATTGGGAATTTGGGGTTAGCAGAAGAAAGCTATTATATATGGAATGGATGGGCTACAAGGTCCTACTCTATATTACAGAGAACTAATATTCCTGGTCCTGTGATGAACCATAATGGAAAAAAATATAAAAAGAATATAGAACCATAATGGAAAAGAATATAAAAAAGAATATATATATATATACACATATATATGGCTGAATCACTTTGCTGTGCAGCAAAAATTAATACAAATTGTAAATCAACTATACTTCAATAAAAAAATTTTAAATTAATAAAAAAGGAATGGCTTCTAGTGATCAGAAAACCTCCAGCTAATGATTCCTTGCTCACTATCAGATGAAGTGCAAATTCTTATTAAAATTTTTGCTTGGTTAAGGATCACCTGGGGATGCATTTTCCTGCATTGTGGATGAGACCCTGTCAGGGTCCTGACATCCTGATCTCTGGAATGGGAAGGACTAGAGCTGGGTATTTCAGGCGTCTCAGTCAGAGCCCACTCAGGCCAGCCTCAGTCTGTAGGGCCTGGGAGTGAGTTTATTTAAGAGAGACTTTATCTTTGAGGGCAATGGGAAAGATAATCAAATAACCAACAACTGTAAGCTTTTGCTTTACAGTTTTCGGTCTGAATAATGTCTTCGGTAGAGTGAAACCAGAATGCTTGGTTCTGGGTCATCAGAAAATATTCGCATTCAAGATAGGTAAAAGTGTTAACCTATAGGGATATATACTCTTTTAAGATTATTTCCCCTATTTTATTCTTATTTTCTTTTCTTTAAACTCCCAGGATTTCTGTTTTGTTAATAAAGAATGAAGATTCTTGTGAATAAGATCTAACCCTCCTAATAACTTCAGGATTCTATTATTCTTAAGTCTCCTTTTCCCTTGCTGTAATATCTCTAATCTCCATTAAAGTTTCCATTCACTGTAATTTCTTCTTATTTCTATCTTAAGATACTTCTCCTTCTCAAAACCCAGTCATCTCCCAAGTATATCATAGAGATATACAATGTACCCATTTGCTTTTACTCTATTCAGTAGCCCTTTTACCTTTTAACATATTTTTATAAGATATTTCAACTGTTTGATGTGGACCATTTTTTAAGTCTTTATTGCATTTGCTACAATATTGTTTCTGTTTCATGTCTTGGCCACGAGACACATGGGATATTAGCTTCCCAACCAAGGATTGAACCTGCACCCCCTGCATCGAAAGGTGAAGGCTTAATCACTGGACTGCAAGTGAAGTCCCTATTTTTAACCCACTTATTTTTTTAAATATCTTCACACTCATATATAAAGTCTATGAGAAGAAGGATTCTTGTCATTTTTTTTCCCTGTTATGCCCCATCACCTAAAAGAATAAACGCTAATCATGACCCACAGCATTCCTTGGGTAGTATACCAATACCAACGTCCACATTGCAGCTTTGGGGACAACATAACAACTAGCAAGCTGCTGGCAATTTTTACTTCCAAAATATGTACAAAGCATAATTTGAAAATGATTTGTGTTGTATGCATGCTCAGTAATTATTAAATTCAGACTCTGCCTTTCATTTGTAATAGCAAAGTGAAGTGGCTCAGTCATGTCCGACTCTGCAACCCTATGGACTGTAGCCCACCAGGCTCCTCCGCCCATGGGATTTTCCAGGCAAGAATTCTGGAGTGGGTTGCCATTTCCTTCTCCAGGGGATCTTCCCAATCCAGGTATTGAACCTGAGTCTCCCACACTGCAGGTAGACTCCTTACCATCTGAGCCACTAGGGAAGCCCTGTAATAGTAAGATGTTATGTGAATCTTCTACTCATATTTGTACATGGCTTCTAAATTCAACTCAAATAGATTTGAAAATATGAGTTTTTTTTAGTATGGACATGTTTGGTTCATTATTAATTTTTAATGAGTCCTCGAGTATTTGACTCCAGAGAAGACGATGGCACCCCACTCCAGTACTCTTGCCTGGAAAATCCCATGGACGGAGGAGCCTGGTAGGCTGCAGTCTATGGGGCTGCACAGAGTCGGACACAACTGAAGTGACTTAGCAGCAGCAGCAGCAGCTTGTATTTGACTAAGATTTGTCTTGGAAAATGTACCCAGCATTTATCTTTATGCTTACATGTCCAAATAGTATTAAAATAAAAATTGCCTTTTCCATTATCTTTTCTCTATATTGCAATACTTTTGTACATGAAATTGTCATCTACAATTTATTATATAAATTACTGTGTTGTGACTTTAATCACCTAACTAGCATGAAAAAAAGAATAAGTGCTGTGTTTGCGCTTACCCTTTATAGTGATTGGTTCTCAGTTTTGAAGATCCTATCTGGTTCTTTGTTAAATGTCAAATTTCCACTTCTCTTTTTGTTCTGATATGGGGATTCCCAACCTTTTGATAACTGCTACGGTTATTATTATTTTATTTTGTGACTCTGGCCATTTCATCCAGGTGACATTTTAAAATAATTAAGTTAAAATTAATTTTAATTTGAGAACTATGTGACACTTCTGAAAATAATTGGTGATAACTTAGAATATTGTCAAACCACGACCAGGAGTCACTTCTTTTTTTTTTTTTCCTTTAATATTTATATTTATTTATTTACCTTTGGCTGTGCTGGGTCTCCATTGCTGCTTGGGCTGCTCTCTAGTTGGAGGGCACAGGCTTCTCGTTGCAGTGGTTTCTCTTGTTGCAGAGCACAGGCTGTAGGGCATCTGGGCTTTAGTAGCTGCAGCACGTAAGCTCGGTAGTTGCTTACTCCTGAGCTCTAGAGCACAAGCTCAATAGTTGTGTGCACAGGCTTAGCTGCTCCAGGGATGTAGGATCTTCTTGGATCATGGGTTGAACTGGTGTCTCCTGCATTGACATGTGAATTCTTTACCACAGAGCCACTAGGGAAGCCCAGAAGTCACTTCTTTAGTTTATGTTTGCCAGAAACACAAATCTTCATTTGTAGATGAGGCATGTTTGGAAAAGTAAAAAGCAGGCAAGGAAGAGAATGAAACAAAACTTTGCAGAGTTTTACTAAGTTCCAGGCATGCTATTAGATATTTTCACACATGCCAAGTTATTTAATCTTCTGGACCACCCACAATAATGGGTAAAGTCATCCTATTTTCAGATTAGGAAATAAAAACTCAGAGATTTTAATTTATTTGCCCAAGTTGCAAACATAGAAAACATTAGTGCTGAGATTGGAATCTAGGCTAACCTGGTTCTAAAGCCTGTGTGCTTTCCACTCACTTTGTGTTCTCCTAAAACTGGTGTCCCAGTGACACTACAGGCAGTATTGCCACAGCACAGCATGGCTCTGAATGGATTAGGATGGGGATTAGGAGTCCCCACGTGGATTAGGAGTCCATGCCACGTGATGCACAAAATGCTTGTAGGATATGGCAGGCCTACAGTACATGGTTTAGTCCTCAGTCTCCTTAAAGCCTATAATAATATTTCTGATATGATATAAAATCCTTGTTCTAAAGAATATGACTCAGTTTGAACTTTGGATTTATTGTTATTCTTAATTTATTAACATGAATTTTTACTGGAGAAATTATTCTAGAAAATCATAAAACACAAAAAAAGTTGACTAGGGCGGTCCAGTGGTTAAGAATACACTTTGCAAGGCAGGGGACATAGATTCGATCCCTGGTCGGGGAACTAAGATCCCACACGCCATGGGGCAACTCTGGCCGCATGCTGCAACTACTGAGCCCACGCACGCTAGGCGCATGCTCCACAAGAGACGCCACCGCAAGGAGAAGCCCACCCTAGCAACTGGAGAACCAGCAATAAAGACCCAGTGCAGCCAAAAATAAAATAATCAAATACATTAAAAAAAAAGTTGACTAGAACACATCCCCCAAATACTTAGGCCCTCATGCATGCCTCTCCAGAAAGGATATAAAACAGCCTATGTAACTACAGTAAAGTTAAATAAAATTTAAAGTGTGAAGAGAAGGGGGAGGAAAAGAAAAATGAGAGGCAAAAATAAAATGACATCAGAAGTGAAGTACATCAGATGAATATTGCACATTTACTGAAACAGGATAAACATTTGGTTACTACACATCCTAATATTTCTTCACCTTCAGTTGGGCTTGTGCAGTTAACCAGATTTATGCAATGTTGGAATTGGAAGGGAGCTCAGAGACCTTTTAATTACTCCTTTACAAATGAAGAAACTGAGGTCTGGTGAGAAACGTTGAAGTAAAAACTCTCATTTTCTTTTCTTAAGTTGCATCTTGAAGAATCCATTTCATCAAATTTTGATTGATACACGTGATTCTCTTGTCCACAATAACCAAAGTACATTTCACATGCCATAGAGAGTTTCCATGGTGGTGATTAACACTAAGGCTAAGAAAAATGGGTGGTATGATGTGTAAACATGTGAACCTCAGGTCTAACTCCAGCCTTTGCTATGTACCAGCTGTGTGTCTTCAGGCAAATTATGTAACCTCACTGAGCTTCAGTTTCATCATCTTATAAAATTGAGCTGATGGTAATAGTTGATACTTTAATGACTTGCTGTGAAGACTGAATGAGATTAGGCATGTAGCATAATGATATTTATAATAATTCTTAGCATGGCAGAAATAATCATTATTAATGTTACTTTAAGAAGCCTTTTTATAGTAATTCATTCCAATAATTATATGCTTCTGCTGCTACTGCTAAGTCACTTCAGTCATGTCCGACTCTTTGCAACCCCATGGACTGCAGCCTACCAGGCTCCTCTGTCCATGGGATTTGCCAGGCAAGAGTACTGGAGTGGGATGCCATTGCCTTCTCCAAATTATACGCTAGAGCTATATATTTTTTGACATATCATGAAGCGTTGGTTGAGGGACAATTGGATTAATGTTTTCATTAAATCTTTGAGATGTCTTCTTCAAATTTTAAGTCAGTTCCATAGTGCACTCATACGAAAGGTAGAATCAAGTACTCCAACTGATTTGCCTTGGATATTATAACAGAATCTTCTCTTGCCCTGGCTGTCATGTCTGCTTTTCTTAACTCAGTGTATTTCTCCCTATGAGACTAGAAATCAAATATTAAAACTCCTTCATGTGTAAACAAACGTGATTTTACTAGCACTATTTTATGATGAGTTCAAGTCCATTTGCAGAGCAGGTAGCAAAGAAGAAAACAGAAAGATCTTCAATATTCTTTTAACTCCCCTAGAAAGTTACCCTGTATTAGCCGGAGGAGATGGAGGAATCTGCCATGCATATGCAGCAGGAAAGCCTGTTTTCTGAACCTGAGGGCAATAATGAAACATAGATGGATATGATCTATTTTAATGTAATTCATAATTAATCATTTGTATTGAGAATCAGTTATGAGCTGGGCACTGCTGGCCACTGATAATATAGCAATGAAACAGGTATCGTCCTTGCCCTCCAGCCGTCTTCCAGTCTAGGTGGGGAACCTGGTGGCAGCGCTCACTTCAGTGGAAAAAGGAAATATTCTAAACAAAGTTTCCTTTTTGGGAGCTATGTGTGCCCTGCACTATACTCTAGTTTAGATATCAAACCAGTGCCTGAGGCTTGAGACTGTCCTTACTTATTTTCGGAATTCCTGCTGGAATATAAGATAAGGAGTCTTTCAATGCAATCTCATAGTACTATACCCTAAGTAGGTGTCTGTAAGTTACAGTTCAAAAATATTCCCCCACCAAGAGTTTCTGATACCAGGTTTCATGTCAAAGGCAGGAAACAACAATCTCCTTCATGTAGTTCGGAAACTGAAGTGAAACACAGCCAGGGTTCCAACCTGTAGTTGCAGATCTTTCTTCTCTCTCTACCAGCCCCTGCCTCCTTTTGTTGCCCTTTGTCAGAATCTTCTAAGTCCTGGAATTTGTTTGGTCTGAATATCACTAACCCAGAGTTCTTTCTTATGAAGTCAGCATGCTGTCATGAACCTTGAATCTTCTAACTTAATAAGTCTGTGATGTCTACATTAGATAAGTTTCTTTCAATTGCCAATGACAGAAACTAACCCTAGCCAGCCGAACTTCTCTAAAAAAAGATACGGGGAGAAAAGTGGGAATTTTTTGGAAAGATATTCGTATTCCCATTCAAAATTTAAGGGCAAGAGAAACAGAAAGAGACAACAAGGAATCAGCCAAGTGATCATGAGGCTACTCTGAAGCTTTCAGCACATTGAAATACCTGCCTTCCTCATGCTCTGATCAACTCAAAACTGTGCCTTCATGGAGTTGCTTCTGAAACCAGCTTTCATGTCAAAGGCAGGAAACAACAGTCTCCTTCGTGAACAGAAACTGAAGTTAGTGAACCATCTCTCCAGAGAAGTGATTAAGCAGATCCCTGGGTCAGTCCAATGAGTGAGTCCAGGTTAGGTGTTTATTGGGGACAGCTAGGATCTCTGGGGGTCTACCTCTGTGTAAGGGGATGGGATGGTGTTTAGAAAAGAGGAAATCATTGTAAGCCTCGAAGCCATGCCAAGAAGTCCATATATTGGCCCTTTCTTGGGGAGAATGGTTGGCTAAGGAGACATGTCTCTCAGGAGACCAGATTTGTATCAGTGGAAGCTTGAATTTTATAAGTAGCTTGTTATTTTCTTCATGACACCGTTCAAACTAGCCTCAAGCATAGTCTTAGTAGTTAAAATTAATATGTCAGTTCTGCTTTCCTGATTGACTCAGTATCATTTACATTAGTTTAGCTACTCATTGATTAAACTTCAGAGGAAGTTTTCAAAATAGAATTTGAGTGCTCCCAGTGGAGATATGGGGCTTCCCTGGTAGCTCAGCTGGTAAAGAACCTGCCTTCAATGAAGGAATCCCCAGTTCGATTCCTGGCTTGGAAAGATCCCCTGGAGAAGGGATAAGCCACCCACTGCAGTGTTCTTGGGCTTCCCTGATGGCTCAGTTGGTAAAGAATCTGCCTGTAATGCTGGAGGCCTGGGTTCAGTCCCTGGGTGGGAAGATCCCCTTGGAGGAGGGCATGGCAACCCACTCCAGTATTCTTGCCTGGAGAATCTCCATGGACAGAGGAGCCTGGCAGACTACAGTCCATGGGGTCACAAAGAGTCGGACATGACTGAGCAACTAAGCACAGCACAGTGGAGATCTGGAGAGCTGAACTTGGGTTTGTTGTCCTGTCCTGTCCTTGCCCTGGCCAAGTTAACTGTGGACCTGGAAGCCTGGTTCATTTCATGTTCTTCCCTGCCTTACACCTGAATTACTGTGGCATTTGTTCATTCATTCATTCACTCATTAAGCTTTCCCTATGTCAGAAACTCTCAGAGAAGGCAATGGCACCCCATTCCAGTACTCTTGCCTGGAAAATCCCATGGACAGAGAGCCTGGTAGGCTGCAGTCCATGGGGTCGTGAAGAGTCAGACATGACTGAGCGACTTCCCTTTCACTTTTCACTTTCATGCATTGGAGAAGG
>NW_011494835.1:6938697-6954775 GCF_000754665.1 Bison bison bison | reverse complement strand
ACCCCATTCCAGTACTCTTGCCTGGAAAATCCCATGGACAGAGAGCCTGGTAGGCTGCAGTCCATGGGGTCGTGAAGAGTCAGACATGACTGAGCGACTTCCCTTTCACTTTTCACTTTCATGCATTGGAGAAGGAAATGGCAACCCACTCCAGTGTTCTTGCCTGGAGAATCCCAGGGACGGGGGAGCCTGGTGGGCTGCTGTCTATGGGGTCACACAGAGTCGGACACGACTGAAGTGACTTAGCAGCATGTCAGAAACTGTATCAGGAGGTAGGAATACAAAGATAAATTTGACACCATACCTTCTCTGAAAGGACTCACAGGGCTTGGAAATGTGTGTGTTGGAAACGCAACGGCTTTATGGTCCCAAGTGATTACAGCACTGCAGGCTCAGGCAGCAACCCTGGCCCAGAGATCCTTACACTGCCGCACAACAGGACCCTGAGGCTAAGCTTACCACCCAGAAACTGATACTGTAGTAAACAGAATAATGATGCCTCCCCACTTCAAAGGTGTTCATATCCCTCCCTGGAAGTGTAAATGCTATGTTACATGGCAAAAAGGAATTAAATTTGCTGATAGAAATAAGGCTACTAATTATCTGACTTGGAGATGCAGAGCTTATCCTGGATTGCCCAGGAGCATCCACTATGATCACAGGGGTCCTTATAAGATGGAAGCAGAGAAGGAGACCTGGAGAGACAGCAGCATGAGAAGGACCTGACCCACTGCTGCTGGCTTTAAAGATGGAGGAACGGAGCCACCAATCAAGGAATGCGGGCAGCCTACAGAAGCTAGAAAAGGCAAGGGAAAGGATGGTCTCTGAGAGCCTCCAAAAGGAAAGCAGTTCTGCCAATACCTTCCCTTTAAATTATGAGACCCACTTCAGACTTCTGACCTCCAGAACTCTAGGATAATCAAGTCAAGTTACGTCACTATATTTGTGATGATTTGTTACAGCAGCAACCAGTTCACTTCAGTTCAGTGGCTCAGCCGTGTCCGACTCTTTGCGACCCCATGAACTGCAGCACGCCAGGCCTCCCTGTCCATCACCAACTCCTGGAATTCACTCAAACCCACGTCCATTGTATTGGTGATGCCATCCAGCCATCTCATCCTCCGTTGTCCTCTTCTCCTCCTGCCCTTGATCTTTCCCAGCATCAGGGTCTTTTCAAATGAGTCAGCTCTCTGCATCAGGTGGCCCAAGTATTGGAGTTTCAGCTTCAACATCATAGGAAACTAGTATAGGCAAGTATATACCTGGGTGATGCTTGGTTCTATGCAAAAGGACAGAGGATTGACCAGGGGCATCTTTCTAGGGCATCATTTAAAATATTATTTTCATATTAAGCATATGAATAGGATAATAATTTAGCATCAACTTTGAATTTGAATGGCAACCCACTCCAGTATTCTTGCCTGGAAAATCCCATGGACAGAGGAGCTTGGCAGTCCACAGTCCTGGGATTGCAAAGAGTCGGACACAACTGAGCGACTTCACGTCACTTGAAGATGAAGCATAAGATTTCACATTTCTTTTCTAATTTGTGAGCTGCATTGAGACCCGAGCTCCGGTCTTCTCCTCCACTGTCAGACGGAAGTGTTCAGAGGCGTCTGTCTGAGTGCTATAGTCAGTGACTCTCTAGACTACTGCCATGGTTATTCTTAGCACATAGTTCCATTTAGGTCTTTTTTACCTAATTTTAAAATCCATGTTCCCAAAGATGGCGCTCACTGGAATTTCACTTAAGAATTTAAAAATATATCAGAACGTAACAACATCTAACATTTTTATAATCCTTTCATAAGCCCGTCTTTATTTGGAGCTTAAAACAGCTTCATGAAGAAAGGGTAATCATTCTCACTTGTCAGAGGAAGAAAGAGAAGCTTGGAATAGAATGTCCAAAGCAACAGGGGCCGAGTGCCATGGTGGCTCTTTCCACAAAGCCAGGGTGGCTGCCAGAAAGTGTTTCTCTCAGGCAGGTCCCTGAGTAACCGGTCCCCAGTTCAGCAAGCCTCTGCCATGTCACAGCTGCATCCATACGGGCCCTGCACAACGGCTGCTCTGGGTTTAGGTGTTGCTGCTTTCACTATGACTGTAAACCTGTAACCGGCCCCTCGTCCCAAGATGACTGGATCTGTTCTCATGAAAGAATCTCCTCAACAGAAAGGAGTGCAGGCAGTGTGCAAGAGCGGGACTGGGCCTTCTGAGAACTGCAAAAGCCACTTTTCACTGTGATCCCAGTGCTCCCAAGATGAGTTGGGTGCAGAGCGAGGAGGAGGCCACTGTTTGGGGTGCCCCTCTTTGGCTGTTCTCAGTGACCCTTTCACTTTCCAGCAGGGCCTTATCTGGGCCCCTGTGTCAGAAGACATTGTTCTGTTTTTGCAGTCAGTTCACTGTCTCTACTCAAATCTCATAGAAAGATTTTGCTTTGTTTGTAGGTTTATCATTATTATGTTGTTGTTTTTTTTTTAACTGCAGAAGAGGTATTTTCCTTTCCTTGTTGCGTCTTTTTCACTCCAATTCAAAGTCTATACTTTCTGTGAGCTTTCTGTCACCCATCAAAGAAGATTTCCCTGACCTGATATAAATACCACGCTACCCAGACCCCTTTCTCTTTTCACTCTTCATTCCTTCACTTTGCTTTGTTAGGGTTTTCATAACAATTCTCTGACTTCTCTTTTTTCCCCAAAATGTTTCTGTCTCTGTGGCCATGAGAGTGAATGCTGTGTCTCCTTGGTCTGCTGCTATATCCCCTGGGCCTACACGAGTGCCTGGCACTCAGGAGAGCTCAGGAAATATGTGTTGAATCAACTACTGAAATCTTTGCATCTCACCCAGTGTCTGGTACAATCCTGGACCTTCCGTATGAAAGACCCAAGTGAAAAAAAAAACAAAAACCCAAGAAGCCAGAGCAAAAGGGAGAAAACCCTTAACTTACTCTTTTTGTAGTCACTTTCTAGTTTCTCACTGACTGATTGATCAGGGGAAGGGAAGGATGCAGAAGGGGGAAATATCAGTGTTGAGTTGAAAGCTCTCAGCCCCCAATACCTGGCCCCCACAGGCTGGGGGTGGGGTGGGCTTTTTCTGCCTGGACCACCTCCTTCACATGGAAGTGAAGGTAATTACACAGTGGCCTTAGCCTATTCACTTTATATCCACCAAAGAAAAGCAAAGCCTTCTTTTCCTTCAGCTGTCAATGGGGTGGTAGGAGACAGTAGGGAAAATGCTATGAGCTCATATTTTTTAGGTCCATGGATTTGTTACAAGCTGTTCTGAAAATAGTACAAAATAGAACAGTGGAATAAATCCTCCTATACCTGGTACATTGTGTGGTTTTTTTTGCACAACTTTTATAAAGCCCACCTGGAAAACCAACAGTTATTGCTAAGGTCTAATGGAGTCTAATGGTGTTGCCTCCCCTAGGAAAACATTTCTAGAGCATTCCATAGAACTGCACTTCTTATGCATGATCTTTTTTGTCTCTGTGGTACTTTTTATACCCTGCCACCTACAGACATCTCTCCTAGAAAGCAGAGTTACCACATGCACAACCAGCATGCTTGGTTCACACTGCCAACGGTGGTCTCATCACCCTATTCAGTTAAATGACTATATTCATGGCTAATTCTGTCCTAGACTAGAAGGGCAGAAATTATCTCACAATGCTTTATATCTCCAGTGTTCAGTTTAACAGCCTGGAATGTAGTTTGTACTTGATAAATGTTGAGACAGTGAGTCAGTGAATCCATGTAAAACAAGAAACTTTATGATCCAGGCACAGTGATCTGGTGTTAGCATTTGGACTCTCTTTTTAGGGCTTATATTCGATTTCTTTTTTTTTTTTTTTTTTGGTCTACATGCAGGCACTCTGATTGTTCTGAAACACCCCTATCCCAAAAAAGTGGAAGAACCATCCATTTATGAATCCGTCCGGGTTCACACAGCAATGCAGACGGGAAGATCAGAAAATGACCTGGTGCCCACTGCGCCTTCTGTAAGTGGCCATCCATCTGCCCACCGGGCTCACTGTCCAAAAGCAATAACATGCAATAAGTTACACACATTTTACAGTACTTTTGTTCACATAAAATTCTACCTTGGGATATAAAACTGGAAAAGGAACGTAAAGTTCTAAGCCTATGGCTCATGTGGTCCAGGGTAAAGTGTAAAAAAAAAAAAAAATTAAAATGCGATAGTGATAGGATTTTAAAGATTTCAAAAATGGCACTTAAATCCTGTCCTTACTTCACCAAACAAGTTCATGGTAGAATGTGCGAAAGATGTTTATGGTCACACAGTTGTCTAAACGGTTATTCTATAAATTCATTAAAAAAAAAAAGTTATTTTACATTTCAACTTTCTCTGGAAGAAAATGATTCTCCACCTTTACTATAAATTCTCAGGATATTATTTTCTTCCCTGGCCTTTTTATTGCTTATGTTTTTCCTTCACTAAATGAAGGATCCAGACAGAAGCATTTGGACTCCTTTTAGCATGTGAGCCATTGTCCACTTTCAGTGCAGTGGGAGCTTTCATTGCTCTCTTTGGAGTCCACTGACGTTTGTTCTGTGAGCTGTGACCCTGCAAAGATTCCTCTCCAGCACCTTCTTCCCTTCACTGTGCCCAGGGCGCCCTGATTCCTTTCCTCTTTCTCATTGGCTGCATGCTCTCCTATAAGGTATCTGGCTGTGTCCTCATGATAAAGAGGATCACACCTAAATGAAATGTCAAGCACTAGTTCTAGATAGCAATCATTATACGTATTTAGCTATAGATTAAATGAAAACATGCATGACTTTTTTGTCTCTGCGGCCGTACTTCTTCTACCCTGCCACCAGAGACATCTCTCCTGAGAAGCAGATTTACCGTGACTTCCAGCTTAACAGTTTTCGGCGGATGGCCACTGTCTTCATCCGCCTGGATCCTCCTCTTCTCCCTGGCCTGACCTTATGCTTCTGTCCCACATTCACGCTGGAAGACCCCGCGTTTCTGAATGCTCCTCCTCTCCTCCCTGCATCTGAAACCCTGCCAACATCTCTGCTGTTCCCTCATCCTTAGAGGCTTGCATCTGGGATCAGTCTCTTCCAGAAAGCCCTCTTGACCCCTTCTAGCTTCCTCTAACACCCCGTCCTCTGTGCATGCTCTGCTCACCTTTATCCTAGAATCATCGGACAGGAGGCTGGCTACCTGCACGGAGTCCCCCCTTCCCAGGAGCCTGAGACTTTACCCGGAACTGGAATCATAATCAGTAGCTTTATAGGCTAATCAGGTTCACGACACATTACATTGTTACTACACTACGTCCACTCAAAAATAAAAATCCTGGAAATTGGCTGAGGAAGATGTTTTAGCTTTTTCACAAAGGGACGTAGAAGACCTCTGAACTAGAGAAACTTAGGAACACAAGACAGTAAATAGTCTCAAGTCGAAACAGACCAGACAATACATCATGATCCAACCAAGTCTTTGTTTTCCGGTCGACTGTGCTTTTCCGGGAGAAGGCAATGGCACCCCACTCCAGTACTGTTGCCCGGAAAATCCCATGGATGGAGGAGCCTGGTGGGCTGCAGTCCATGGGGTCGCTAAGAGTTAGACACGACTGAGTGACTTCACTTTCACTTTCCACTTTCATGCATTGGAGAAGGAAATGGCAACCCACTCCAGTGTTCTTGCCTGGAGAATCCCAGGGACAGAGAAGCCTGGCAGGCTGCAGTCCATGGGGTCGCACAGAGTCGGACACGACTGAAGCGACTTGGCAGTACTCTTCCTGTCCTTTCTCTTCACCATCCTACCCCACCACCAATCACTTCACCATCATTTTCATTTGTACTCTCAGTTTTACTTTACATTCTTCTCTGTTACCTTCCCCTAAAGATATCCACTCAAGGTCGATCAAACCAGACCCTACTGCGAGCGTCCTTTTTCAATAGTAGAATGCAGATACGACCGCACTTGTGGAGTTGGTGTGAGCATGAGACATGGGGCATACTTAGGTAGAAACAACCTTCTTGGGATCAAATTCTGCAAGCTTTATTGCTTGCCTCCTTTGCCCACTCCAGGTGTCAGATGGACTCATCTGCCCAAGGATCCAGCAATGAACATACGCAGGTTCTGCATAATGGCATTTTAAAAACAGTGCTGGAATTCCCTGGGGGTCCAGTAGCTTGGGGGTCCTATAGTTAGGACTCAGCCGTTTTCACTGCCCAGGCTGGGTTCAATCCCTGATCAAGCAACTAAGATTCTGCAGGCCAGGGACAAGGCCAAAATTAACTAATTAAAAAAAATGAAACAATGGTGAGTGGATAAGTTGAAAATGTCTTCACTCACACTGTATAATGATAAGTCCATGACATTTGTTGTGCATTGATATGGACAGAAAACTAGAAAGATTTTCTAGTGGATTCTTGTGTCACAGTACTCCTCACTACGGAATGAACCAGCCAGCTGGGGAACAGTCACCATCTTATCAGGGACTCTCTTCCCCTGGCTGAACACAGGAGTTCACAGCTTTGATTGAGGGCTTGCTTCTGGGCTTCTGCCTGCTCTTGTGGAGATGCCCTTCTTGCACAAGCACTGGCAGTGGAGGAAGGTGATTAAGTACTATTTACAGGAAAAAGAACTTCTTGCTTGAAGTGAAAATGAAAATAGGTGTCCTATCACCCAGAAATGTAGATGCTTCTGTAAAACTGTTTACCATCCTTTGGCAACTGCATTTGGGGAAATGATTGTTTATATATTTCATACACAACATGGGGTTGGGCTTCTGAGATAGGATGAATTTAATTAATTCGTTTGCTTAGCAAACTTTTTAAGAAAGTGCCTACAATGCACTGAGGACTGTTTTAAGCACTGGAGGGTTGGCAATAAATTAGGCAAATGCTCTGCCCTCATTGAGCTCACACTGTAGTAGGGGGATCATGACAATCATCAACAGAATTCTAACCCAGATTCTAATAGGAAATTAGCATTGATGCAGTGCCACACTCCCATCCGCAGATCCCATTTAGGCGTCAGTCATCAGTTTTCTTAGTAAGGCGCCTTAGAGCATAAGGATGCAATCCAAAATCACAAGTTGCCTTTATCTGTCCCGCCTCTTGAGTAGGCTTCATTCTGGAACACGTCCTCAGTTTATCCCACCTGATGGCTTTTGACTAAAATTAAGGCAGGCAGGGCTTCCCAGGTGGTGCTAGTGGTAAAGAACTTGTCTGACAATGCAGGAGACATAAGAGATGCTGGTTCGATCCATAAATCAGGGAAGATACCCCGGAGTAGGAAATGGCTACCCACTCCAGTATTCTTGGCTGGAAAATTCCATGGACAGAGGATCATGGAGGGCTACAGTCCATCGGGCTGCAAAGAGTTGGCCATGACTGGCATGAGCACACACAAGGCAGGCAGATAGAAAGGATGATAGCCGGGCTAATGCTTTAATTTTAAAATATTTAGGTTGTTTCCAATTTGGGGCTATTAACTCTCTTCTTCTAGATGAGAAGACTTAAAAAATAAATCTGCTGCTGTATAGATATTTCCTTTCTTACCTCCCAAGACCATAAATAAAATTGGTATGCTCAGCTCTTTTCTCTGCAGCCTTTCACTTATCTATCAAAACCTTAGAAAAATACTAGATTTATCATATGTTGTTTGGATGGAGGTAAGATGGAGTCAGTAGCATGATTTCTTAGTGTGATTTCAATTCTATCAGTATCTTCCACAAAATAATTTATCTTTATTTTGCCTCTGTAGACTCAATAATCCAAAATGGTAATTTTTTTCTGTTTCCATAATATAATATCCAAACTCAATTCAGTCAGTTCAATTTCTTCTAATGTCAAAATGAATCAAATTGATTATTCAATATCATATTCACCAATGCTATTAAACATTATTTAAATGAATACCTGGGAATTTCATTGTTACTTCAATGCCCTAAGAATTTTAAAGGAAGTGGTCATAGTCATATGTTATTTCTGGCTTTAAATCTTTATTTTGATGGTTGCTGTTCCTCTTTTTCCTTGGTAGGGAGAATTCATCTCAGGAACAAATACTGTGGAAACTCCCATGAAAAAACATTGACATCAATCAAATCATTTCCCAATTTTTATTCATTTTTTTCTTACTAATATATGATGTATTATGATATCATAGAACAAAATAGCCTACCATGAATCTAATTTCTTCAGGAACGTATGAATTTTGACATTTTTTCACCTGAGGGTCCTGGTTTTATGCAAATTGCTATTCATACTGTTCCCACCATTCCTTATACTTCATAGGTGCCAGCTATGTGTCATATTGTTACCCTTGAATTATTGATAGGTGAGATAAAAGAAATGACTCATTCTCACTTTAAATCCTTTCTGGATGAATTAAGTCTAAATAGATATGCACTCTTGAGAGTCTATCCCATGGAATATAGGTCTCAAGAGATAGTCTGTGAAAAAAACAAAGGGGTGGGGTTGGAGAATTATATGATAAATTGTAGAAAACGTGCTTTCTAATTCACAAAGCAGTTTAGCAGAATACAGACTCCGGGAAGTACAGAAATACCTCTTCTTTGCTTTATCCAAAGTTGCCCATGTATTGAGCTTATGGCAGTGTGTGTGGCCGTGTTTATGTACATAACACCCCAGCAACAATCCGAGCAGCTGGGATGCACAGACATCCTTTGCCCAATGCAGGCTCTTAGAAATGGTATAGCTTATATAACCTGGTTGACTGCAAAGTGCTAACTCACGTCAGAGGAGAATCTGTGCACTGTTCTCTGTTGCTGCAAAATCACACCGGACTATCTGGTCTGAAAACAGTCTTTACCACACGGGAAGGATTTTCAAGTGCCTCAATGAAGAAGGAAAGGCAATTACTAAAGATCAAAGGCAAATTCGTTTCATTTTGAAATAGGACAGAAATAGACAAAATTCAAGTTGTGATAGTCCTGGGCTTCATTTGAGTGTTTATTTCTTTTTCAGCTGGGCACCAAAGAAGGCTACCTCACCAAACAGGGTGGTCTGGTCAAGGTAAGGAAGCACGTGGCCTCCAGCATCAGCCACAAAGAGAGAGAACGCATCCTGGGGGCTCAGTTCTCATTTTGACTTTTAAAAAGCAGAACTGCCTACTCATTTTGACCCAGCTATAACATTTACCTGTTTACAGAATTCATCTTGATGGCTAATGTTAGTCAAAATTCTATAAAATCACTTGACTATTCTTTGGCAAAGTGACATGTATGAAAATAGCCTACCTATCATTAATACTCAAAACTTAAAATCCTTTTGATGCAACAATTGAGGATTAAAGTAGCAAATTAACTCTAGCACATATCTTTTTTTTATTCAATAATTTTTTTACCATCTCAATCATTTTCTAAGCCTTTAATTTTATATTGGGATATAGCCAATTAACAATGTTATGGTAGTCTCAGGTGAACAGCAAAGGAACTCACCCATTCATATACATGTATCCATCCTCCCCCAAACTCCCCTCCCATCCAGGCTGTCATATAACATTGAGCAGAGTTCCATGTCTAGTACATACCTTTGCCTTTTAAGAATTTTTTTAGTAAAAAAAAAGTCAAAATTTTATGAAATGTTTACTTAACAGTAGACAAAAAAAAAAAAAAGAACAACAGGCCAACCATCTCACTGGTACTAATGTAACTATCTTATAAAATCCCAAATAAAACAAAATTTAGGACTTTACTAGTTGGGAGGTATTCAACTGTTTTGTTTATGTGACTGTACCTTTAAAGGTACTCAATTTCATATTCATGGGCTAAGAAGGCCTTCATGGAGTGTCTGTTCTTTCCCATTTAAAGTGTCAGGGCACTGATCTCTCAAGGGTACTGGCCTGCTTGAATTTAACCTAAATATTTAGTTATTTTGTCCCGACTCAAGTGTATTGTTCCTGGGAAGAGGAAGTATTCATGTTCGTAGCATTATTTTTAAATCCACTGTTACTTCCTTTAATTGGGAACATTGCCACCAAAGATGATGAGTGTTCAGTTAGTACAGAAGAAGGAGACCAAAAAAAAAAAAGGGAGACAGAGGGTAACAAGACAGTGGGTAACATTTTTCCACCAATGACCTGGAATTTCTAGGCAAGGTTTAGAATAGCATGTGGTTTGAGGTTCCTAAACCTCAGTTTGTTTGTTTGTAAAACAAGAATAATAATATTTGGCATTGTATGAGGGCTGTCTATAATGTATATAAACCTCCAAGGATAGTATGAATTTTCAATAGGTGCTCAAAAATTATATCTATTCTTACCATAGTTTTATTAAGATTATTAAGTCTTACTAAGATGGAAATTTTAGTGGTTTATTGTAATGTAAATCACCTTAAATATTTATGATAGGTTATTTCTTTTTACTTGCTTAAAAATGTTAATGATATCTTTGCCTCTGTTATGAGCTTAAGGCATGGAATCATTTTAATTTTTTAAACTTTAAAATTGTAAGGCTCACTTTGAAAGTTTTTTTTTCTCAGAAATAACACCACAAGAATATTTCATTGTATCTAATCTTGTAGGTACTTTTACAACAAAAGGAAATTATCCGGTCCAGATATTATAATCGTGTATGCAAAGCCTACATGTTTCATTTTTTTTTTTTCAGACCTGGAAAACGAGGTGGTTTACTTTGCACAGGAATGAACTGAAGTACTTCAAAGACCAGATGGTAAGAAACATGATCATATATTTTCCCTTTAAAAATGAGCTCTCAAAATGAAAAGAATATCTGCCTTTTAAAATCCCTGAAATTTATAGGAAACATCCTATAAATGACTGGAGATGAGAGTTCTTGATTCCTGATATGAGCAGAGCTTTCTTGCATAAATGAGACCTGTATAGCAGACACTGTTCTCAGTCTGGCTAACCTCTAGCTCTCAGGGGCATGCCACCTGCTATGTTTAGAGCAGTGGAATTGTTCCCTTACCACATTGGGTGGACTGTCTCTGTAGCAGTGTTCTCCTCTATTAAAAATATGTCCATTTATCAGGTCTAACTCATTAAGCAAATTTAAAATTATTTCATCTCTTCTCATTTTTCCTGCACAAAATTTCTGAGAAAGTGGATGTCTAAAAACATAGGAGAAACATATGCCTTCCTTCCACGTGTTAAAAATCCATCTCCACCGAATTTGAATTGACAATGAAAGTGTCTTTCTAATGTCCAATTTCATGAAAAGCCAATCCTCAGATAAGCATGTGGATTTCCTTAGGAAGTTTTTCTATTATCAATTCCTGTAGTGGAAGTAAAGTTAACAGTCACTCATAGTGGAAACTTGTTTGGGGAATGAGTGAGGAACAGATTTGTGTGTGTGTGTTTTATCATGACATAGTTTGTCCTTTTGTTTTAAGTCACCAGAACCAATTCGGATCCTAGATTTGACGGAATGTTCAGCTGTACAATTTGATTATTCACAGGAAAGGGTAAACTGCTTCTGGTAAGTTGTTTTATAGAGGAAATGTTTTTTAAAATCTTCTTGCCAGACACTTATTTTAGCAGAATAAAAAATTGTATGTCTAATGTACACAGATGTTTTGATCTGAGGCGGTACATGCATATTAGGAGTCCTTTCAGCTGAATGTGACATAAAATCTCATTTGTTGTTGTTCAGTCGCTAAGCTGGGCTTCCCAGGTGGCACAGCGGTAAAGAATCTCCCTGCCATGCAGGAGAAGTAAGAGATGGGGGTTCAATCCCTGGGTTGGGAAAATCGCCAAGTTGTATCTGATTCTTCTGTAACCCCATGGACTGTACCCAGCAGGCTCCTCTGTCCATGGGATTTCCCAAGCAAGGATACTGGAGGGGGATGCCATTCCCTTCTCCAGGGGATCTTCCCAACCCAGGGGTCAAACCCACATCTCCTGCACTGGCAGGTAGATTCTTTACTACTGAGCCACATGGAAGCCCTATACTCATTTAAAGCCGTATAGACAAATAAGCAGTTCTGCTGGGTCTGATTCTTTACATTGCACACTGCAACAAGTATGATGCCCATGGCAGGATGCTAGTCACATGTTAGACAGCTTTCATTCCTTTGAGATGTTTTATTCAATTTTAGTTATAACTTTGCTGACTCCAAGAATGAGTGATTTGTGTAATTATGACAATTCTTGCAGATGGCACCAAACTGTTTTATTCTAACACTATCAGTGTGTCATGATAATTTTCCAACTGGGAGGAGTAAAGTGTCTTGAGAAAAAAGTGTTTTATTTCCCACCATTTATTTTAAAGTTTTTAAACATATAAAATTTGAAAGACTTACATGGACCTCTGCTCAATGTTATGTGCCAGCCTGGATGGGAGAGGGGTGTGGGGGAGAATGGATATATGGACATGTATGATGGAGTCTCTTTGCTCGTCATCTGAAACTATTATAAAATTGTTCATCAGCTATACTCCAATACAAAATAAAAAGTTTGAAAAAAAAAGAATAAAAAAAGTTGACTTATATACCCATATACCCTTCACCTAGATGCATCAATCACTAATATTTTGCATATTTGCTTTATCTCTATCTATTCACTTTCTTTCGTTGAACCAATTGAAAGTAAATTGCAGACATCATGGCACTTTCCCCGTGAATATTTAAATTTGTATCTACTAAGAATAAAAATATCACCTGTAGAACAATATCACTGTCCTACCTAAGAAAATTAACATCAACTATTGTTAATTAATGATTGGATAGTATCAGCCAATGATGGAAATCTTTTTTAAATTCACATAAAGGCACTGTACACACTAACAGGGGTTTATATGTCTCATATAACAACCAATCGGGAGGCAGACGGCTACACTGACAAGGTCCTGTCCAATGTCTATATAGTTCTTTTGGTCTTTTCCTCATGCTTACTACTTCAGGGGCCAAGAGAAATAGTCTAGCTGTAGGTCTCATATTTTCATGTAAGCCATGAAGATAGATGCTGGGATGGGAGGAGCCAGGTCTGCCCTATCAGGAAAGCAGACATTTTCTCAGAAACTCTCCTATCATATTTTCCCTCCTATCTCATTGGCCAAGACTGCAGCCAATGGCCATCGGCAGCAGCAAGGGAAGCTAGAAAAGGATACTAGTATGATCATGATTGCGCTTCCCAGGTGGCTCAAGTGGTAAAGAATCTGCCTGCCAATGCAGGAGACACAGGTTCAATTCCTGGCTCGGGACGATCCCTTGCAGGAGGGCGCAGCAATCCTTTCCAGTATTCTTGCCTGGAGAATCCCATGGACAGAGGAGCCTGTCAGGCTGCAGCCCATGGGGTCGCAAAGAGTCGGACACAACTGAGTGATTGAGCATGCACACATGATTATAATTGGCTCTAATTGTAATTTATTGCCTGGGGTTCTGTTAGCAAGAAGAAAGGAAAAATGATCTCTATTAACAGGTAGTTAATCATGTCTCTCATAAGGAGTACCAAACAATGACAATTCCAGCAATCAGTCACACCCCCTCCCCAATTTCCCCTCTGTCTACTAGTTGCCCAAGGGGACTTCACATCAAGGTTTACCTTTCATACACAGAGACTTACCTCTTGTCTATTCAACATTATTTACTGGTGTAAACAAGATACGTCGCTTTGGTTTTAGAGTATAGAAACCCTTCTGGTTTCAGTTCAAGGCTTTTTTTATTTTTATTTTTTCACGAAAAGGACAAAAAATTTTTTTTAGTGTTTTGTGTCTCAACTGTTAGGATAGGAAGTGTGGGCAAGATATAAATCAGATGATTTTTTAAGTTAATTAATTAGACTGCATCAGGTCTTATTTATGGCACGTGGGATCTTTTAGCTGCAGCGTTTGAACTCTTAGTTGCAGAGTGTGGGATTGAACCTGGGCACCCCTGCATCGGGAGCTGGGAGTTTTAGCCACTAGACCACCAGGGAAGTCCATGAGTCAAATGATTTTGACTCTATAACCCAAGACACAATCAAAGGAGGAGTTAATTCTGTTCCTAAAACAGTCTTTCATGCCAGTAGGCAAGTTTGTCTTCCCTTCAGCAAAGATTTTCATGGCAAGAAGGAGGCAAAGTGAATAGTTGAAGAGATTTATTGTCTCCTTTGCCGCTCTGAAAAGTTAAAACTGCCTTCATCCACAGAGGCCGCTGTCTTCCTTGTTGCAGCCAGCTAACACAAATGAATTCCTTCAGCAAACTCTCTTATTTGTGTTGCTTGTTCTTTGAATTGTAGCACAAGTTCTGAGCCATGTAACAAATCAGCGGAATAAACACATGTGTGTATTCAGCCTAGATCATGAACAATGAAAGGATCTGGGTTTGACCTGGACCTCTTCCCCACCTCCATCCCACTCTTTGGACTCATTAAAATATATAAATATGCCTGTAAAAATAATAATGTGAATCTACAACATCCTCAACATTTCTGCAGTTTGCCAGCAGGCCTAGCTCTCTATATACTGAGGTTCTTACCCAAGTTCTACGTCAATTCTTTTTCCACTTGGAATACTTTAATGAGTGCTCAACTAATAAGATGTTCAATGGTCTGGAATATCTTACATTCTTTCTTTTGTCTTATCAGCTTAGTATTTCCATTCAGGACATTTTACCTCTGTGCAAAGACAGGAGTAGAAGCTGACGAGTGGATCAAGATATTACGCTGGAAGTTGGTAAGTTATTCGTGTCTCTGAATGCCTAGTACTCCCAAATCACATGTTGATGATTTCAAACTTATTTCTACTGCAAGAGTCAGGGAACCCCTGAAAACCTATGGGAAGTCAACATGCAGGCTTGTGGAAGAGTCTCTTCATTCTTCTCGAACATGGAAGGGTTGAAGAAAGGAGTAAGGACAGAAGAATGAGGCTGCACCGGGGTCTCATTGCCAGAGCCTAGCCTAGTGTGTATCAGACTTCTGATGTCTGTCAGACTTCCTGTTAGTGTATGGGTGGTCCAAGTTGGCCTGGAGGAGGACGTGTGGTACCAGAAGGACAGATAAGAGGAATGCTGACATACCTCTGTAGTAGAAAATCCTTTTATACTGTCAGAGAAGGTGGACTTGCCAGAAAGACTTAGCTTAGTGTCCTGTATAATCGTTACTTTGTGCAGGTCAAGGACAAAAGGTATTCTAATTTATCTGCTTTCCATATACCTCCTGGGAGGAAGACAAAGTGCTTATAAGAACATACTAGTCTCATGCAATTTTTGTGCGTGTGTGTGTTTGCAAGTTAGTCAGTTGTTAGCCAAGAGCTTGTCAAAGCTTTCTCAAATTTCATATAAATACCACCTTGAATCCCTTGATGTTTTCAGCTATAGACAGTAATCTCCAATTTTCAAAATGAAATTAGCTTATATTTAGAATCTTACTGAATAGTCCTTTCTAAATACTAGGATTTTTGCCTTTGGTTGTCTTTTCAATTTTAGATCCAAAGAGCTATAGCCCTCCTTTTCAGATAGTTCCAATGTATTTGATATTCAGTGGGGAAATATTTTGCCATATGAAGTCTTTGCTCAAATATGAATTATTTTTTATTGTTTCTGTTTGATAACTTTGAAAGTGACACATAATCATTATAGAAAATTTAAAGTAAAAACAGCAAATGAACATTTCAGATTTCTCCCTTTGCATATAAACATTTAAAACCAACTTTAATCATTCTGTAGTGTTCTTCATCTGCTCACTTAACAATATATCATGAACATTTTTCCATATGAATACATTTAGATTTATATCTTCATTTTGATTCATTAGTGTTGCTATTACTAAAAGTGCTAGGCCGGTTCCCAATTTGTGTATGTTTTAGCAACCACTTTATAGTATTTCTCCTGAGAAAAAAACAGAAAACAAGAGTAAAATTGGGGAAGTGGGGATATGATAATTACTTGTTGTTTCATACTTTTCTTACCGGTCAGCATTTTGTATTTAATATTGGTTAAAAGCCAAAGTTTGTTATCTTAAAGTTGCTCAATAGTCCATACAGGTGGGTGTGCTTTCTTACAGTCTCAAATAAGAAAACAGCTTGATCAAGGGGATGGCACAGTCCGATCTCGGTCGTTCATCTTTCAGTAGACAGATCCCCCTCGGTGAGGGAGACCCTGACGCAGGAGCAGGGTGGAATGCTCCCAATGCT
>NW_011494835.1:6910224-6938597 GCF_000754665.1 Bison bison bison | reverse complement strand
CAATGCTGGGGTCCTCGGCACATTTCACATGAGAACTGACTGAGGGCTTTTCTGTAGAAACAAATCAAAAGCAGAGGCAGATTTGGACCGTCCAGAAGACACCACATTTGCTGACTCAGGGAAAACTGCTGCCCTTCAGGATCCTGCCATCTCCCTGAGACTACCGAAGCGTCCTCGTTCTGACAGGAATGGACAGACCACTGCAACCAGGCATGCTGGCTCTTAGAACATGCAGTAGGAGATGGTTCTGTATTCCCTCATTGTCGTCCCCAAGCTGGTTGACATTGGTTACCCGGAGTCCCATCCTGCATCATAGTCAGCTCATCTGAGTCCCAGACTGTGTGTTTAACCAGGAAGGAAATGGCTATTTATGTAGCCTGAAGCGTAAGACTGCTTCTTCAGAAAGTATATTGGGATAGAAAACGTCCAAGATTGGTGGGAGGGCAGTATTTTTGTTTTTAATTTTTTCCCTCATTTATACAAAAAACAAAGCTATTTCCAAAACAAAAATGTAAAATATTTTTAATATTTATTTTCTCTTTGTAAACAGCTCAGATATCTACTGGGTCCTGTTTTCCTTCTAATGAGAAACCCGTGAGAACTAAATCTCCTATGGGCTATGAGGCAGAATGATAAAGATAACAGGAGGTACAATATTAAAAAATCATCTCTTTTAGTCATTTTGGGGGAAATATAGAATTCTTATATTATTAATATTCTTATTCTCATTCTTATAAAGAATGAGAAAACAAATAGAGGAAGAGTGAGAAAGTATAGGTAATTTCTAGTTTAAATATAATAATCATGACAATTATTATTGTAACAGTAAGAGAGGACTTGTAAGCACTAAGTTCTTCATCCCACACTTCTCAAACAGCCTGAAAGAGACTTCTCAAGGAGAGTGTGTTTTAACAGTGCCTTCCAAAAAGTGAGCAGTAGGTACTGGCCCAAGAGAAGTAAGATGTATCCCGCACTGCCAGGAGCATCCTACACCTTATTCAAGAGCAACTTCTTTTGCCTACTGAGGGAGCAACACTAACCCACATGCGGAGTGTAATGATGTGTTACACAGCATTTTCAAGCCAGAATAAGGGGGTTGAAATTGGGAGATAAGATACCATCATCCAGAGCTCCTAAGTAGATTCTAACTCCTTCTAGAATCTTTATTAATAATGCTTTAATAGGCTGAAGTTTGAAGGGAGATTAAAGTGTAGGAAGAAACCAAATAAAGATGTTGTAGGGCAAAGCTATGACACTGCTCTTACAGTCCAAAGGGCAACTTTGTTATTGAATACATTTCTTCTGTTATTTGAACATCTCTCAAAAATTACATTTCAACAAGGTTTTTAATGTATTTTGTAATGTTTGTATCATATGAGATAAAGCAAATGTCAAGTTAAAATGTATTGTGTCAAGTTTGCAAAGTAAGAAGTTAGACACAAATGTTCACTGAGATGTAGTTTCATGTTTTGTTTTAGATCCAGAAGTGTTTGTGTAGGTAGCATTGTTTCTATTTTTTGTAAAATATGTTATTTATATCCTTTGGTTGTACCAAAAAGAGCATGATTTTGCTGTCTGTAACATTTTGCTATTAAAGTGTTTTTAGTATCTAATTAAAAAAATACAATTTACTAATACCATAAATAGCAATGAAGAATCCACTTTGGTTAGACTACAAGTTACTAAGGATTGAAGGATTCAGAGTTGAATAGTCCCCGTCCTCAAGGAGTTTTTAGTTGAATATAGGCAAGGTAAGAAATACATGCATAATAATGCATTAAAGTAAACACGATAAATGCTGAAAGTGAGGCAGCGCTAGATGATGAGGTGTGCTTTAGCAGGACTGTTGTTCAGTCACTAAGTCACGTCTGACTCTTTGTGACCCCATGGACTGCAGCACGCCAGGCTTCCTTGTCCTTCAGGAGCTTGCTCAAACTCCTGTCCATTGAGCTGGTGATGCCATCCAACCATCTCATCCTCTGTCATCCCCTTCTCCTCCTGCCCTCTATCTTTCCCAGCATCAGGGTCTTTTCCAGTGAGTCAGCTCTTTGTATCAGGTGTTCAAAGTATTAGAGCTTTAGCTTTAGCATCAGTCCTTCCAATGAAAATTCAGGATTGATTTCCTTTAGGATTCAGCATGGAGGAAATCATTCTTTGGGAGGCTTTTGACATGAAAAGGGCAGTCTAACACATACTATGTAATTAGTAATAACCCAGATGTTTACCTGCTCTCAACAGCCCTGGAAAGTGGTCGTGATTTCGCCTCCTGAGGGAGATCAGGAAAAGGGCCTCGAACAAAGGATATTTCGTGCCAATGGCAGGCAAGTGGGGTTGTTTGAGATAATAGCGGTCTGTGTCAAGCTGTCACTAACAGTACATGCTCATTGTAAAGGAAGTACCTCAAGACCCTGCCGAAGTATCAACAGTTGTTCTCAAAATTCCTCCAGGGAAAATCTTGCCCCACAGAAGCACTGTTGCCTCTGGATGAGGGGAGCCCCGCTCAACAATGGGAATGGCTGTAACTGCCTCCAGAGAAACCTGCCCTTATTCCAGGGCCGCTGGGCAGAATGCTCAGTGCTCAGAGCCCTCTCATCCAGCCAGGCGGCACCCACAAGTGGGCTCTTTGATCCTCTCCTCTCTCTCACGCTGGGAGTGCAGCTTAGGGAGTCTGTCGGTTTCAGGAAAGAGCAAGAGAATTACTACAGGGTGAATGTAAATTCTGCTCCCCTCCTCTACTGCTACTTCAGGTCAACTGCAGCAAACCTGAATTTCTGCCCATCTTTCCAGCCACATGCAGCCTTACACACTGCTTACCATGGATTCAGGAGTTTCTTAAATTATCTGTGGAAAAGGGCAGATTTTTTTTTCTTTTTTGATATTTACGATCACTGGGATTTTGTAAAATCTAGTTACTAGAAAACTGAAGAAACAAATACAACTATCACAATCCATTTTTTTAAATTCAATAGACTTGGGACGTCCCTGATGGTCCGGTGGCTAAGACCCTGAGCTCCCAATGCAGGCGGCCCAAGTTTAATCCTTGATCAGGCAACTACATCCTACATGCTGCAACTAAGATGGAAGATTCTGTGGGCCACACCTAAGACCCAGTGCAGCCAAATAAATAGATAAAATATTTTTTGAAATTCAATAGATGTAGTATACCTGCTGTTCTTTTATACCCTGAACTCTCAACTTCTGTAATTTGTCATGTACTAAGAGAACAGCCCAGTCTGTGGACTACATCTCAAGTAGCTCTGGCTAGTGGACTGCCAAGTAAAACAGACCAGAGCCTTCTTGAGGAAGAATTCATCTTGATGTTGCTATAATGTGCTTAATAACATCTACAGCCCCTTGAATTTATATAAAAGAGGTTATCCTCCATAACACGTGTGGGCCTCATTCAAGCCCTTGAAAGACCTGAAGAGCAAACCTGGGGTTTCCACGGAGAAGAAACAGATGGCGGGCTCAGCTCCTGCCTGAGATTTTCCAGCTTTCTTGCCTGCCCTACAGATTTGAGGTTTGCCAATTTCCAAAATCAGGTAACCAGTTCCTTGAATTTAATCTAGTTCATATATATCCGACTGGTTGTTTCTTCGGTGAACCCTGAGTGATACAACTTCTTTTCCCAAATACCTCATCATTTTATATTTTATTGTTTGCTAAAATATTTTATTATTTTTGAATAGTTAAAAATTTAAGAAGTGCAATAAAGTGTACAGTGAAAAGGGTCATTCCTAGGATCTCTGTTCCCCAAGTATCCAGTTCCACTTCATGGAGGTTATCAATGACACCCCATTCTGTGTATCTCCACAGACACCATCATATCAATACAAGCAAGTATCAACATGCACACGTATTTTTTCTTCCTATACATAAATTGCAGCATTGCAGTTTCACTGAACACTATTTTTCATTGAACATTATGCTTTGGAGATCATTCTACCTCAGTACCTAATGTCTTTTTTTTCCATTGAGCCAATGTAGAAATTTCTCTAACCAATCCTCTATATTAGAGTGAACATGTAATTTATCTAAAGTGGGACACTTGAAAGGAACACTAACGATTACACCAAGAACAGCAGGTATAAACTGACGTTTAAAAAAGTCACCTTATCTGATACTTCAGCTGTTTCTAATCCTTTAATGTTACTAAATTGCAATGAATACACTTGTACTATACACTTTTCACACGTCCCTATGGACTGGCAACATAAATATCTAGAAGTGGAATTGGGGGCTTTTGTGTCAACTTCACCAGTCATTGGGTGCCCAAATTAAACATTTGTGCCTGTGGGTTCTGTTTCTTTGGAGAATCTTAATACAATGTGTCAAAGATTATGCACATTTGATCTTGGTATAGATTGCCAAATTGTGCTACTTAAAAGGGTATAACAATTCACATTTCCAACAGTGGGGAATAAAAAATGTGCTTTTTGAATCTTTCCCCATTGACTTATGATGTCATTGTTACAATTTTTTATGTCTTATATGTGTGTACTAAAGTCTGTTTCTGGGTTATTCTACTGATCTGTCTAGTCATACATCTGATGTAGGTTTATACTATCTTTAAAAATAATCTAGTTCTATATTATCTTTTCAAAAATTCCTTAAGTTTTACCTTCCCAATGAACTATAGAATAATTATAGAATCTATTATACCTCTTAAAATGGAAATTTTAAAAGTAGTACTATTCACTATGCAAAGGTTAGTGAAGTGAAATCGCTCAGTCGTGTCAGACTCTTTTCGACCCCATGGACTGTAGCCTACCAGGCTCCTCCCTCCATGGGATTCTCCAGCCAAGAATACTAGAGTGGGTTGCCATTTCCTTCTCCAGGGGATCTTCCCAACCCAGGGATCAAACCCGGGTCTCCCGCATTCCAGGCAGACGCTTTAACCACTGAGCCACCAGGGAAGCCCCTAAGTATCTCCATTTATTAGTTCTCTTTCCTGGGGTGTGTGTATGTATGCACATTGTGTGTATGTGTGTGTGTATAAAATATATAATATATAGAGAAATAAAATCACAATCTTGGTCACCTCATTTATAAAAGACTTTCTTGTTTCATGCATCACTGCACTGGCAAAAACTTCCTGGACACAATTAAGTAAAAATTGGGATAATGGCGATTCTAGATTTTTATCAATGTGTCTAATGCCTCATTAGGTTGTAACAACTAACTATTTATAGCTTGCTGCAGGTAAAACATTTCTCTTGTCCTAATTTCTTTGTAAAGACTATTGTCCTTGCTAAATTTAATGCCTCATCTTGTGTTTTCTATAGCATCCTGTGCACAGCTTCATCGCAACACTTCCTATGCCTGTTTTGTTTACTGAGCTGTACATTCTTTAATGATAGGTACCACGATTTAGTCTCTTATTTGTAGAGGATGGGAGGAGAGTGGGAGGGAAGAAGGGAAGGAGGGAGGAAGAAGGAAGGAGGCAGGCCCAGTGCCTAGCCAATCTCACCACACAACTTAAGGGACTGCACTCAGTCTTATGGCACATAAAATGTATCCTTGGAGCACAGAAATATGACATACACTTGTGTGCCTTAGAATTCTGCAATGTGGTACTTCTAGTGAACAGCACACATTTGCTACTCAATGCCAGGTACCAGTGATGAACTCTGACTGTCAAAGAACCCAGGAGGAAATTAAAGCCTTGAATGATAGACTGCATTCCTAAACATGAAAAGCCACGTGCTAGAACTGAGACCAATTACACAGAGATTACATTAGGCTCCTGGATGAGGTTTATTTTCCAACTGACAACTTATTTAAGGTAAAACAGTCTCCAAACTAGACAAGAAACACTTATTTATGTGGTTGCAAGACTGAATTAAATTACAGAGTTTAAACATTTGAAAACAGTCTGGGGAGGGGTGGGGGGAAGCTATATAGTGTTCAAACTGTACTTTTAAAAATACTATTTATCCTCATGTATGAAAAAAGGGATATACTACCATGCGTACATACATACCAATACTGGAAACAGAATTCAATAATGAATCACACCTAAATTTTACAAAGAATAAACAAACATTAAAAAAACACTGATTGGTTATAGAAAGCAGAATGGAAGAAAAAACCATTAGCTATCATCTTCATTTCCATCAAAGAGCAGCACCCTCTAAGAAGAAATAAATTTGTTAGTAAGACTCACCTACAGTGCACAACAATATATACAAATGAAAGTTAGTGATTGTACTGGTTTCATTCACTTTTCCTAAGCCACTTTTATCTTTCTCACACTCAATGCAAAGAAAATAATATGAAGAAAAATATGTCCTCACTATTCACAATAAAAAGAGTCTGCCCTATTCTGCAGGCCTGGCACATGGTATAAAAGGGAGCACTTCATGGCTCAAGGGGATCAAAGTATCATTTTGATTCTGAGCCACCAAATAGGATCTCACGCATATTTGGTGACTGGACTAACTCCACAGGAGCTGCGATATAGAGTGAACCATTTCTGTGGTATCCCCAGATCTCACTAAATAAGAAACAGCCCTACACAAAAAAAGATAACCATCAACCTGTCCATAAATTCTATCTGTAAGGCTCTTTTTCTAGAGTAAAGTGGAAAAAGGGGGTCCTTGAGTACATGGATACAAGTGTCACTGTGGCCTAAAGATTGCTGGATTGATATTGTGTCTGATATGATGAAGAAAACTCCAGATTAAGAAACTTCCACAACTTGTCTCAATTCTTCAAATAATGGAGCAAGTTCCTTTTCCAGGCTGACAATTAGTCCTAAAGCAAAGAGATTAAGAAATTTGAACATTAGAAAAATGCTTATCAAAATTTGTATACTAAAAAGTAAATGAGACATAGTTCATTCTCCATAACTACACTTAAAACAAAATACTGTAATTCTGAACAAAATAATTGAAAACCCACACTTATTATGAAGTTTACTTTCATCATCTATTATTAATGTAAGTAAATAAAACCATTGATATGCATTAGAAGATGCAAAATAAATTATATATGTGCTATAATTTTGCTGGAGTTTTATGAAAAACTTCAATTCATTTATACCTCATTATTTCAAAATTTGCACCAATTCAGGAATAATACACATGATTTTTACTAAAGGAAAAAAAAAAAAAAAAGACTTTTTTCCTGAGCCAATTTTAATGAACTTTATTAAAAGATAGGTAGATAGCAAAGGAAAAATTAGATACTTATTATATAAATTCAGTAAAGCTAAGGCACAAATGCATATTTCAAAGGCAAAAATATTTTAAAGATGCCTCCTCATAGGACTATAAAATACACACCGAAAGCAGCAAGCTAATCTAGAAATCAGCACATCCAGCTTGTTAGTTTCCTAGGGTAGAAGGCTATATAATCTTAAACACTGCTTGTTTTTCGCTCAACTAAAGATCTTCCTGTCTCACACAGCATTCAAAGCACCTGGGATTCATAAGGAAATGTTCTATGTACTAGAATACAATTCTGGAGATTATCATAATTTATAATAACTGATGATTTTATAGTATGATAGTGATTTACCACAACTGAGGTTTAACATATTTAAAATACCGACACCACTACTATCCTATACATTTACAAAGAGTTTTCACACACAGTATTTTACGGCTTGAAAGCATTTAGAAATGAAAGACACCCAACAGTTCATTCAATCTAAACCCCACATTTTAAACATAAGCAATCTAAATACAGGCTTCAGTGACAGCTGGAAACAAAACTGGCTCAAATATCTTGCAAATAAAAAAACAGAAAAGGAAAGTAAAGCAGTTCTAACAGTGGTGAAATCTGGAGATAGACCTTTAAAAAATTCCACTTAAACTAAAACAGAGTAAAAAAAAAAAATTGTAATTCAACCGAATACTGAATACTGTTATGATTTTACACAAAGATAGCCAGTGAAGACCCCTGGATATAATGAGATCTTACAATGCTCTCTAGAAAGTACAGCTTCCAAGTGTTTGTCCTCAAATTCCTCCACTGTGAAAAAGAACTGAGTATGTTCATCCTAGTCACACTCTTTAAATTCCCAAACACATTTACCTTGCCCACTATTGTTCAAGATTTTATAGATTGGTCCTTATGGAACTGAATTTATCTGTGATCGTTTTTATGTTTTGTTTGGTTATTTTCTCTACTGTTTTTTTTTTTTTTTGCTTTCTGAAACTGTTGTAATATGAGCAAGATACTGTACTAAAGAGGTGAAAATAACATTTAATTTTCTGTTCTATCTTAAATGATATTTATCTATACGTCATCTCATCTGAACTAAAAAATAATAGCACAAGATCAAGAAAGCAGTTCTTAGCTCCATTATACAGATATACATATATATATATATATAAACAATTCAGAGAAGTTATATTTCCAGAAAACAAGGAATAGATGGTAGCACTGGGCCATGCATTAAGGTTTTCTTACTCTAAATCTGTGTTCTTATCATATTAGACTATTCAGATCTGGTATTATAAAGATTAAAAGCTGTATTTAAGGTGATTAAAACATACCTGTATTAGCATTGCTGCTGGCTATGAAACTCACTACCAAAGGTAAACGATTGAATTGAACCACCTAAAAAGAGAACAAGATCTAAAGTATACTGTTATGTAGTGAAAAGGCGGTATAATTCAAATCAAGTATCTTAATCTTTCTAAAAACTTTAAATGTGTAAGATACTAGCTTGACATCATGGTATTATGTCATGAAAGGTGAAAGAGTTGAAAATAAGTATTTCCGTAAAACAGACGTACTAATTATTTCTTAGAGACATTAATACCACTTAGTCTGGAAAGTTTCTAAGGTGGGGCTGCATCTTCCTCATCTTTTTTATATTCTAAAGCCCTGCAAAGTGTCAATGACATAGTAGGGGCTCAATAAATATTTGATAATTAAGGAGCTAAAGGCATTATTTCTCAGTCATTCAAGTGGTTATAAAGTCTCAATCTTTTGCCTCCTCTGTACCACTATAATTTAAATTAACTTACATTTAAGTTAACTTTAAATCAGCTATCTTTTTAAAAAGTTTAGTTTCAACCTAACCTTTACTGACTAAATTAAAGGTCAGATGAGCTGGTTATCTTCTGCCTAATAGACACTAAAATATACAACTTTTAAAATAAAAAATACCATACATGTATCATTGGTAGTGCATGACTTATACCCTGGGAAACACTGCTCTGTAGAAAGCAGTGTGTGTGCTCAGTTGCTCAATACTGGAGTAAGCTGCCATGTCCTACTCCAGGGGATCTTCCCGACCCAGGAACTGAAACAGTGTCTTGTGTCTCCTGCATTGGCAGGCAGATTCTTTACTACTGTGAAGAAGTTACTGATTTATTCTAAAGAAAATGCAGCTGGAGATCAAGAGATCTGTAGCAACTAATTTCTCTCCCACAAATAATAACCTCATTTATTTTATATATTTATATATTTCAAGCCAAAAGATGGGATTAGTAGCAATAACAAATGTAAATAACTATCATTTGACTTTCAAGGAAAATCCTGTATCTGTCACAACAACAACAACAACAACGACAAGTGTGTCATTTGAGAAATCAGTTGTTAAATAAGCTCAGGGCACCATCTACTGGAGGTATTAGTAACAGTGACCTGACTTACCCATTTCAGGATGACATATATTTTACTATTTAATTTTTAATCTAATTGTTCATATTAATTAATTCCTGAAATAAAATGTGAAAAAAAATCTCTACAGTTTAACATAACCAATTTGAAGGTTAAGATGTTAAAATTCCATCACTTTGGAAACCAAAATTTAGAATTATATAAACAAACTATTCTACAAAGAAGAGATAATAATAGTTGAAATCATCAGCAAACCATTTGATAATTATGAACTTACCTGGTAGGTATTATAGTAACAGATGATACTTTTATTTTTTGAAAGTCCGAGTTTGCTTCCTTGGTCTGTTGCAAGGGCAAAAGTTGATAAGAAACCAGGTCTCAAAGCATGCTCTGGAGCATTATCATTGGCCACTGGAAATACAAGTGATTTAAGTAAAAATTATGCAGGATATACAGTGGGAAGAGATTTACAGTAGTTATTTGCTTTTTTTGACAAAAACATAAACTTACAGAAAAAAAGAAGCACAAGAGTTAGGCTTCACAACACTGAACTTCATAATACTAATTGGGTCTCATCAGTTTAGGTGAGAAAAACCATTCAATCAGAAGTTGAGGGATCACAACTAAGGGAATAAATGCTGGTTCTCACAATTTTTCAAAAAATTTCAAATGAATACTAAATATCTCTATTTTCTTAATATCTAACTTAAAACAGGTTAGGATTATGAGTACAATTAATAAATTGAACATTCTGGTTAACTATGAACAAAGTGAGAATACTGAAAAAAAGTTTCATAAACCTTTGCTCTTACAAAACCCACAGAAACATCATTTGTAGACGATGATATTTCTACACCTGGCCACTGATTTAAGTTTTTTTACACTCACTGAAAGGTCTAGATGGAGTTGGTTGTACCGTAAGTGCTGAGCTTAAGGTTTTAACACAGAGATCCTCAAAAAGAACACTGGAACTGAAAATCTGAGATTACTTTGTTCAAAGTCCTCATTATAGAATTGAGAAAAGAAAGTGATTTGCCCATGGTTACCTATGTTCTGTGCTGGGTTAGGAAGCACACTGGATCACGTATCAGAAGATGATGGGTTCTATGACTATCTCGTCACTGACTCATGAGCAACTTGCAGCTGACAATGTACTCTTTGCACCTGACCACTTTCATTAATAAAATGAAAGAACTACATTAGCTAAATTCTAAACTTTGATTGAATTCTAAACTCTGAAATTATCTGACATATATGATAACTCAGGTAGAGAATGTATTATAAACAAAATATGCAGGACATTATTTAACCTTTCTGTCATATCACATATACTTAAAAAAAAAAGCTAAACCTTAGGCAAAAAGAAACCTTTTCTTTTTTTTTAGGTTAACCAACTTTTCTTTAGGCAAAAATTCTTGCTAGATTCTGGTTAACTAAAGTAACTGTGAAGTTAAAAGTTTTTCAAAATCTTATTTCCAATAAGGAAGAACAAGAAAGAGTAAACAGAACAATAAATTTATGTTAATTCAAATGTATGGCTGTTTATCCTAAAACCACCAGCAATATTGATGAAAAATATATGCTGGGGGAGTCCATGGGTGTAATATGTCTAGCTGTATATGTGCTCATTCTCATCATTCAGATTTACTAATCGTTTACGTTATACATAAAATGTCTTTAATGGGAAACCGGGCCTTCAATAAATCCTTACTTAAACTCATGCTATCATGAAATAGTTGATATATAATAAGATTCCAACCTATCCTTCAACACACAAAATCAAACATTTTCTTCCAAACTAAGACTATGTCCTGAATGTATTGAATGGGTTATTTTTTGCTTGCTTTCTGTATTACTCAGATAAGAAATACATTTTTATTCGAAGTCGAACATGGCACTGACATGTAATTGCGGCATTTTACCTTTGATGACAGGCACTCCATCTCTATCTGACACAACAATAGCATGGAGCCCCTCAACACTAGAAAGGAAAAGTTAATATATGATAAAACATTGTCTCAAAATATGTACCTTCAAAATCACAATGATAATTCTCATGTACATTTCTGAAAAACCATGAGGACTCAATCACTGATATAAGCTCCTATAACGTTTGCAAAACTCTTCCACCATAAGAAGCAAAAACAGATCCAGTTGCTGCCTTCACACAACTTACAATCTAAAAGGAAGAGTGGCTATCATTCAGATCACCTCACACAAATGTAAAACTACAACTGTGAGAACTGCCATTAAGAGATGTGTGGGGCCACGAGATAGCTTATAAAAGGAGGGGTAGATTCAGATAGGTGGGTCAGGGAAGGCTTCCCGGAGGAAGTGGTTCCTCAGCTGAGACATTATGGTAATAAGAAAAGTGGAGTGGGGAGATCATTGTAAGCCGAGAGAAGAGGA
Source organism: Bison bison bison (assembly GCF_000754665.1). Lineage (NCBI taxonomy): Eukaryota > Metazoa > Chordata > Mammalia > Artiodactyla > Bovidae > Bison > Bison bison. Next base: position 6,926,609 of record NW_011494835.1, on the reverse strand, counting down.
CAGAAAGAAGGGAGGTCACAGGGCATCCCCTCAACACGTCTACACAAGAAGTAAACAGAATGGTCAAGACCACAGCTCTGAAGTAAGAAAGACCTGAGCTCCTGTTCAGGCTCTGGTGTTTACTGTTTATGCTACCTGGCATCAGTTACAAAACCTCGCTAAGCCTCAGTTAATATGAAAACGGGGATACTTGTACTCATCTGTGTGTGTAAGTCGTTTCAGTCCTGTTCAACTCTCTGTGATCCCATGGACTGTAGCCCGCCAGGCTCCTCTGTCCATGGGATTCTCCAGGCAGGAATACTGGAGTGGGTTGCCATGTCCTCCTCCAGGGGATCTTCCTGATCCAGGGTCTCCTGCGTTGCAGGTGGATTCTTTACTGCTGAACCTTTGGCTACCATGAAGTTTAATACAATGATGCATGCAAAGTGGAGGGTGGCTGGTACATGATTAATATTCAAAAATATGAATTAATATCAATGTTGTCATCTGTACACCCTGAGAATAACATAATTTGTCCCTGCAATTTAAATATGAAATTATTAGTGAGAATTCCTAGAGCCCCAAAATGTTAAAAATTATAATGGGGAAACATTCAAATCATCATCATTTATACTGGGCTTCCACATGGTACAGTGGTGAAGAAACCACCTGCTAATGCAGGAAACATTGCCACAGTCACCCAATCTTTAGCAACCACTTGCCAGACTGGTCAGCAGCCATCAATACTGAGGCAAGATCCTCCACCAGCAAAACATTAAGACTCATTAAAGGCTCAGATGATGGTTAGCACTTTTTTAGCAATTAGCACTTTTTTAGCAATAAGGTATTTTTTACCTAACAATGTACATTGTTTTTTTTAGACATCATGTTGTTACACACTTAACAAACTACAGTGGAGTGTAAACGTAACTTTTGTATGCAACAGGAAACAGAAAAAATTGTGACTTGCTTTATCTCAATATTCACTTTACTGCAGTGGTCTGGAACCAAACCCACAACCTCTCTGAGGCATGCCTGTATCTTAAAATATCTACAAGCTGCAATGCTTGCTGTTCCTACTACATCTCCAAATAAAGGGATGATTGTTATTAGCTTAGGAAAGAGAAGTATTAGCTTAATATTTTAGCTTAGGAATGAGGAGTATTACTATTAACTTAATCTGCAGGTGCATAGCATATCTCTGACGGTAACAATGGGTGTCTCTGAGACGGGAATCGTGTGGCTGGAGGACAAGGATAAGAAGCTCCTCACTCTGTGTCCTTCAATTAACTTTTGCATCTTGAACTTTATAAATATATTGCCTACTCAAAACGTGGCAGTGTTAGTCACAAAGTTGTATCCAACTTTCTGTGACTCCATGGGCTATAGCCATGGAGCGGGTAGGCGTTTCCTTCTCCAAAGGATCTTTCTGACCCAGGGATTGAAGCTGAGTCTCCTGCATTACAAAAAATTGTGAATCACTATACTGTATACCCCCACGTAGATGCAGCAATTAGGTCTTAAAGGCAGTATTAAAAATAAAGGCAAGTTCCTAGGTTTTTTAATCCAGTAAACTGCTATGAAAGAACTCTAAAGTGGCAAAAACTGGGTTCTAGCCCTTCACCATTCACCAGCTGTTTAATTTGAGACAAGGCATGTAACTTCCCTGGGGGATCATGTTGTTTATCTGCAAACTCAAACCGTATCACTTGTGCTACCTACGATTATGTTAGCTATTTGAAAGTGCTAAATAACAGCAGAACACAGGATTAGTCTAAGATAAACAGAAACGAAATACTAAACAAAACACGTTAAGCAGAATTCATTTAGTAACAAAGTAGTAATTTTTTACCTCGGTAATTTTTTATACAGGAATCGTTTTAGATCCTGAAAGAGAGTATAAAAATTATATTATAATAATATGCCCAGTACTGGTTCTCTAGATACTGTCCTAGCCACATCTCAGGTACCTTAAGTATTCATTCACAACCATTCTTGCTTGTGCTTTGTCTTTCTCCTTTTGCTTTTGATGTTTTAAGGAGTGGTGTAACTTGCAACAACTAATCTTTTTCTCTAAGCCTCAGTTTCATTATTTGCTGAGTAAGCATAATTAAAGAACCTACATTATAAGACTGTTACTAAAGTTTATTGAAAACACTCATGTCAAGTGGTTAGCATATCCATCAGTGGAAACACAAATACATATTAGCTATAATATTAGATCACACTTCTCATACTACTGTACATCTTGTTGCTAACTTTGAGTTCACTTGAGAATATATTATGAATACTTATCCACGTCCACAGACTTTTTTAACATCACTTTAAGATCCAAGGTAAGTTAACTAACTTCATGAAACTCAGTTTTCTTACATGACTAAAGACAAATGACAATGTGTGTCAAGCATTCAGCATGGAACATAATTATGACTTTAAAAAAATTAGAAGACTACTTGGTCTCATTACACTCTCATTTGGGGAATTTCACTGACAATCCAGGTAGCAATCATGAGTTCTACATAGGTAAATCAGATATATCTTGTTTTGACCCTCTAATTCCTACTACTCTCCAAACCTGAATGTTGATTTTATTCCATGCTATCACCACCAGCTTACTTTTGCTCTCATCTTAAACACAAAATCACAAAACTCATCATTTTCCATCCAAAATCTGGATTTCCCCAATCTCTCCCTCTGTCCACTAATGGCATTACTGTTCCCTGTTACTTAGCTTTGAAACTTAAGGTAATATAATCACCCTAAACTCATGTGTCACTTTAAAAACCACTTGTGAAGTCAAGTATTTTTAAACTGATGTTCTCCTCTCCTTTTCGGATGACATTACAATTTAGGTTCATTTTAATATTTATGACTTACACCAGCCTCCCAATTGGTATGATGGCCTACCACTTCTATCGCACACATTTCTACACAAAGCCAATAGTCATATAATTCTCCTTCTCTAAATGGACAATTGCAGTGACTCTCAACCCTGGCTATGGACAACACTTGCAGAGTATAAAAAGAACTCTGATGCCTGTATTGAAAATGCTCCCCAGAGGATTTTTCATGCAGCCAAGATCATGAACCAATGTTTGAATGGCTCTCCACTGTTTACCGAATTATGTACAAATCCTGTAGATATTTGAGGCTCTCTACAATATGGATGGGCTACAACACATTTTATAGTCCTGCTTCCTACCACTCCCTGATACATTTCCTCAGCCCCAGATGAAATGGGCTATTCACAGCTCTGCAACACACATCTTTCTGTTTCCTATCTTTAATTTTGCTCATGCTTACATTCTAACTATTAATATTAATACCCTCTGGATCTTAAAAAAAAATGCTACTCATCAATTAGAGCTAATCTCAACCACCAAATACTCCAAACAGGCTTCCCTGATAAAGACAAACTGAGGTAATCCCTCTCTTCTCTGAATTTTCACACAATAATGTATGCATATCTATGATCACTTGCCTACTGTACTTTTTTTTTAACCTTTAAAAATCCTTAAGGAGAGAAATTATACCTTAGTTATCTTTATTTCTCCCACAGCCCTTAAAGAACAATCTTTTCAAGGGAGATGCTCAAAAGAATTCAGCGATTTGATTATGCCTAGAGAATGAGGCCTCAAAAATATACTGGAAGACCCCCAAAAATGGAGTGATAAAGACATAAAAAGTTGCTAAATGTTGAAACACATAATCCTGCAACCTAAAAGAAAAATCAGATTCATATTGTTGAATAATCATTTAGTGTAGTTAAAAGCATGGATTCTGGAGTCTGCCTGGGTTGGTATCCTGACTCAGCAACAAACTAGCTGTGTAATCTGAGGAAGTTACTGGATCTTTCTGTGACTTAGCATCTTCATCTATAAACACAGTGATAATAATAACAGTGCATCTCTCATGAAAGTTATTGTAATAATTAAATGAGTATCTGTTCAACGTTCCAAAGAATATTTAGCATGTATATAAGCAAAATGTGTGTGTTAGTTGCTTAGTCGTGTCCAACTCTTTGCAACCCCATAGACTGCAGCCCACCAGGTCCCTCTGTCCATGGGATTCTCCAGGCAAGAACACTGGAGTGGCTTTCCATTTCTTTCTCCAAAAGGAATTACAGAAAGAAAGTGAAGTCGCTCAGTCATGTCCGACTCTTTGTGATCCCATGGACTGTAGCCTACCAGGTTCCCCCATCCATGCAATTTTCCAGGCAAGAGTACTGGAGCGGGTTGCCATTTCCTTCTCCAATATAAGCAAAATAACAGTATGTAAAATATAAACAAATATAAACATTAATAATATTAATTCCCTGTTGTTTCCAGAAACTAGTACAATAAAGTATCCTAAATTTAGAATTTTAATTATATTGCTGTGTTAAAAAGACAATGGTTATAAATCATCTGAAATTGCTACAGTGAACCCAAAGAGACATAACTGGAAAAAGATTCAGAGCAGCAAACCATCATTTACAAACTGAATGGGTAAATATGAAGAACCTGTCTTATGCCCGCAGAACTGGGGCGTGGGAAAAATAAAATTGTCTCAACCTCAGGCACCTTTAGTGTCTTCTACCCCCATTCCAGGCAGAAACTCAGGGCCCCGAAAATTACTCCTATTAGTCTCTGACTTTAGATCCTAGACAAAGCAATTGGAGGGAAGCGGTAAAACGAAACAAATTTGTATTTGGGAAGCGCTCTCTCTCCCCACCCAGCAGTCTCAACCTACTCTCCACTCTCTCCTTCCTCTTATGTGGGGGTGTTAACTCACATCCGCCATGATGAACCCTTTCCTCCCGCAGGATCAGTCTCCACGCCTGAAAGAGAAACTCCGGGTGACTCTCCCCTCAAGACTTCCTCTCCCTCCCACCCCCAACCTAATAAGCAGTGTCAGTTCTCCGCTGGGTCAGGCAAGGATCCACGGTTCCAGGGCTCCAGCCAAGGAGGCTGATTAGCGTCGGAGTTCCCAAATACTCAGGCGGGTAACCGAGATGCCTGACAGCTCACTAACCCCCAAGATCCAAGCCCAACCGGGAGGCGAAAGCGGCGTCTTCTCTTCCGTCTCACCGCCCGGGCCACTTGCGGCCTAAGCCACCAGGCAAAGTGGCTGCAGTTACCTGGCTTTCTGGGTTGCCTGGTTCTCTGAACTGCCACTTCAGGGACAACTTCTCGGACAGGTTCCTCTAAAAGCCGCAGTCACATGATTTGTGACCTCTTCTGTGCTCCCGGAAGCACTTCCCAAGACTCCGACGCTGGGTGACTCGGGATTTCCGGGGCGGTACTTCGACAAAGGAGCGCGCATTTGCGCGATAATCCCCGGCCCACTCAACGCGGGTGCTTTTTGCGGCCGTGCGGAGTTCCGGCTGTCCCAGACCTCTGCACTTGAGTAGAGCTTGCTTTGCTTTGAGAACGCGGAACCCTGAAGATTTCCCAGAAAACGCAAGCAAGAAAACGTATTTGTTTGGGGAGGGTGCATAAATTTCATTCTTTTTTTCTTAGGGTCCGTTATCTTAAAACCTCTTCTTGTAGATGAATAAATTTAAACGGGGTGGTGTTACATACTGAACAGCAAGCCCCAGGTCCGTCGGTCTCTGATCGCAATTTAATAATCCTTTCGCTTCCCGTGGGAGCTACCCTCGTACTGTGACTTGTCTGGATTGAATCAAGGATCCTTGAGCTTTCTGGAGATCTCCTTTGTGTGTACATCAAGCTTTTACATATGCAGACATGGAGCAACTTTCTTTCATTGGCTCTTTGTTTAGAAGACCGTACTTTTAAGGACTGTCTATAATTTTTTTTTTGGTGCATTGCTTGTTTGCACATTGAAGGAAAACCTACAGTAAGTGGTAGGAAAATGAGTTCTAGGGGAACTTCTTTTCCACAGGTCATCAAGTTCAGTTCAGTTGCTTAGTCCTGTCCGAGTCTTTGCGACCCCATGGACTTCAGCACGCCAGGCTTCCCTGTCCTTCACCAATTCCCAGAACTTGCTCAAACTCCTGTCCATCGAGTCGGTGATGCCATCCAACCATCTCATCTGTCGTCCCCTTCTCCTTCTGCCTTCAGTCTTTCCCAGCATCAAGTCTTTTCTAATGTCACCTTCGCATCAGGTGGCCAAAGTATTGGAGCTTCAGCATCAGCGTCAACCCTTCCAGTGAAAATTTAGGGTTGATGGATTGACTGATTTGAGCTCCTTGAAATCCAAGGGATCCCTGAAGATAGAAGTGCAAAAGGAACCAGCTATAGACCAAGGTATGGTGGAAAGATACTAATTTGCTAGTTACCCTTAGGAGGATGAAATGGTAAGTTACAAAGCACCTAGCTGTTAAAAATGATCTCCTTGTCATTATAAGAGAACTTGACAGTTCCATAGCAACTGACATCATTTAAGACCACTTCCTTTTCCGTTGATTTCTTAGCCTCTGGAACACCGCACTTATTTTAGTTTCTCACCCAATCTCCTCACTCTTAAAGCTTGTCTTCAATTCTTCTGCTGTTTTTCTTTCCACAGTATCCTGAGAATGTGATTCCTAAATCTGCACCTTTCCTCTGAGTTCGAGGTTCATATTTTCAGCTGCTGGTTGGATATTGGATATTTCTACATACTTCTGTCAGTTCTAACCCAAAGGTACTAAAAACTCCAGTAAACCTGTTTCCTGATCTATGTCCTTGTTGGTTCCATGATTCTGTCAGGTATCATGTTTTCTCTTTCCTTTCTCATGTCCTTTTCTCACTTAACAATTGATTTTTTACATTTATATTTTTTCAGCTCTTCATTCAACCCTTATTCAGCAAGACTTGTATCAGTAGCCATTTAAGGAAGCCCAGTTAAACGTTTCTAAAACAATGTACATTATTGCTGACCAAACAAATCTTTAGTTACATACCATTGCAGACAATAGTTGATAGTCTTTAATCATTTTACTTGTAAATGCAATCTAATGTGAATCCTATTTTTCAGCCAAATTGATTATCTCACCCTTCCATCAAAATGGCTATTATCCCAGGCAGTTGTGGAAATTCCTAAATCTGAAATGTTTATTTCTCCTGTAGGAGAGGAAAAACTTCCTTATACCTTATTAGATTTTGTGGCTGGGCTAACAGTGAAATTGACAGACAGATTGACAGGAGCAAAACATAGAAATGCATTTACTACTTTTACATGTACATGAGAGTCTTCAGAAGAAAAATGGAAGATCCAAAACTTGGTTAGGCCCAAAAATTTATATGCCATTTTACACAAAGAACAATAAACTTGTGAGGATGAGACAAAACAAGGGGCTTAGGCTAAGAGCAGTAAATTGTATGACGGTGACTATTAAACATGGAATAAACTAGTGGAAGATAAGGGTTATTTTAGTAGGTTTGTTTATATAGGTCCATATCAGTGTCAGTCCCATCTCTGGTGATAAGAATGTTCTTCTCTTCCTGGTAGAAGGAGGGCACATTTCCCATGGGAAGTTTTATGACAAGCCTTTAAGTGAAGGTGGGAGGTCAGAGAGCCTTTCATGCATTTGCTGTGGCATATTTCAGGGTGACATGTTCTAAACCCCTTTATTTTCTACCTTAGCTATTTAAATCTTGTTTCCTTATAACACCTTCTCATCCATCATATTCTCTTGAATGTTCCTATATATTACCAAGAACAACTGATACTTATTTGTGCATAATTATGTGTCATAGCTTTAATTTGCTTATCCAATGAGACCATAAAGTCTGGGAGGGGTCATGGTTTCAATTTTTTTTTCAGTTTCTTACAATGCTTGTTTCTTGCACTCTGTAGGTATGCATTCAACATTTGTAGAATGAAAGTGATTACGAGAAGTCATTAGTCTTGACCCTGACTAAAACTCATTTCCCCACTGTTTCTCCCCTTCATTTGCCCCTAAGTTTGGAGTCAAATAAAAATATGAACTCTAGCAAGACTTCTAATTTCTGGAAGCATTACTTTTCATTTTAACAAAATTATCCATCTTAATAACATTATTACATAGTAGTTGACCTGGAAAACATTGCTGATTTTTTTCTTCCTCTTGAGTGGCAAAAAGGGAGAGCACAGCTTTCCAAGATCTTCAGATACCAAATACCACCACTAACGTCTGCAAATTGAAAAATCTAGTAAGATTTTTAATTTCCAAGCATGGTGGTTTCTAAATTATGGCACGTCAGTAGAGCTCCTTATGTACTCAGACTGATGTGTTTGCATTTACCCTTCAATAACACTGCTGTTGGTCCAGGACTAAGGGAAATATTTACTGACCTAAAAGATTATCAGCACGATATGCCAGTTCTCCAAAGTGGGATGTAACAGATGATTGCTGAGGTTCAGAAAGAAACAGACATTGTATGCATGCCTATGCACAGAAAATTTTTATCTCATTATACAAATTTGCTATTTTGCATAAGAGTACATTATATAGTTAACAAATATACACATGCTCTGACTTTGTTATATTAGAGCCTTTGTTTTTGCTTCTCTTGAGCTTAAATTTCTCTCAGCTGTTGAATACAGCTTTAAAAAAATTTTTTAATTCTCACTTTTTAAAAAAATTTTGGTTTCCTATCAAAAAATAAACAATCATCTGAATTTAGGTTGGTTCCACTGTCTGTGTAAAAATTCTAGCTGGTATGCAAACTCAAATGGGAAGGAGAGGCTTGCTGATTCTCCAACATACAAAAATAAAAATTTTATAACTTACACTGGCTGAATTGTAAAATGTCTTATAAATTTTGATTCTGCCTGTGGCTTGGAATTTAGCCCATGGAAAATACAATTTAAGATCTATACAATAACTTTCTCTACTGTACTCACCCATTGTTGTCACACACCAGTCACTTCAGAAATCACTAATTCCCTTGATCTCTGGCTTACATCTAATAGTGAAATTACTCACTTGTCAACATCTTACACACCCCTGCCATCTTTCCTGCCTGACATAACCTCAAATTTAGATGAGCTAAATTTAGATGAACTATATATATATATGTATATGTGTGTGTGTGTGTGTGTGTGTATATATATAGATATATATATAGATAGATAGATATATCTATCTATATATATATATATAGCCTCATGGGATTTGGCCCTTAATTCTCTAACCTGGTCTCGGTCCCTAGGTCATAATCTTACAAGTTTGTTTTCACTTCTGTAAAGTTTCTATGACCTTATCTACTTAGCACACTCTGCCTGAAATACTTATCCAGCATTCACCTCACTCTGACTTATCTTATCTTATGGGTTTCAGCTTAAACTCACTTTCTCAGAGAAAACTTCCCGAACCTCCCAAAGTTTTCTAGATACATGCTTTCATTGTACCTTGTAATTTTCTTTATAGCATTTATCATAAGTAGTTATTTACTTGACATTTATTTCCCTTGCTAGATGTAAACTTCATGAAGATTTTGGTCTTGTTCAGTGATTAATTTCCACATTACTTCCCAGGTCATAGCAAATATACATACGTTTGTTGGTTGGTTGAATGAATGAAAGAAAAGTCATAGTAAGAATATAAAACATGATAAGAACAAATCCTTTACAGTGAGAACAGACCTTTTTATTCATATATTGAGATAAACTGCAAAGACTGAAAGACAAAAATTCATCATAAATCATTCAGCAGAACATTCATTAAAAATCAAATGTATTTTCTTTAACAGAGTTCTCACACAGAAAATTTCATTTTATGTAAGTCTGATACAACATTAAATATTTTACAACTCAGACATTTCATTTTTAAATCTAACTGTATAATTTTGAATGCACTATAGACAAATAAGATCTTTACCAATTTCACTTCATTTAACTTATACAAGGCTTCCATTAAAATTCCATCACACCTTGAAAATTACCTGCAGCTTTTAAAAAAACACATGATCTAAGCTTTATATGGAAAGAAAAGTCTTACGTAGCAATCCAAAAACTGAAAAAAACAAAAAAGGTAAGAAGCATTTCTTAATACAAATAAATTACAAAAATACCATTTATGTGTGAGTTTCTTTCTTTTCACTGATACAGTCATCCATCCAGAATCCAAAACAATTCATTTTAAAATCGATGCTTAAAATACTCCAATGTCACTGAAAAATCTATTATTTTAGTGGTACTATTAAATGGCAAAGTAGAATATCAGATTAGAATCTCCCAACTCCTGTACTGAAGTGAATGAGACATTCACATTCATGCCAGATGTCATCTGTTATGCATTACCAGACAGTTTCGCAATCAATAATCCCAATTTTTAATGAAAACTTACTAAAACATTGCAAAAAACACTTCTTACCCCTTACATATTTCCAGACTGCTATAGAAAATACAATTATATTTGAAGTATGGGCCTTATAGTAGGAATCTCTGTTAAAATATGGAAAAGATCAATAAAAAGAACTCGCACCAATGAAATTCTATGGACTGATTTTCAAATTTAGAAATAAGAAAATCCACTGCTAATGGAAGCCCTGCACTGTGCAAATATAGTGTGGTATATATTAAACAATCACACATTTGAGGTATTAGCTGGAAAATATATTTTTATATATATATATATTTATCTATATATATACACCTATACATGGACACATCCAGAGAATATTCACAAATCTATTGGCCCCAAAACCAGCAGATAATAAAATTAAATGAAAAGAAATTACATACCAACAGGAAAGTTACACACAAGGAATTTACAAAAGATGTGGTTACATAATCCTTAATATAAGGAATATGTTCTGAACTAGTGTTTTGAGGGAAAATGTTTCCATTTATATGAAACTGTCTATTTAATAGTAATAAAACCAGAAAGGAAGCCTGAATTCGAGGACTGTATTGCCTGCCAGATGATCAAAGGGATGTACAAGAGTTCTTGAAGATGCTCATTCTATGCACTTTTTCTTTAAAAATTAAAAAAAAAAAACCCAGAAACTATGACGTTATTATGAGACTATATAGAGAATTTTACAAACTTTAAGCAGTAGTCCAATGTGGCCAAGAGATAAAGTCTTTCAGCTATCTAGTACAGATTAAAATTAAGATCTATTATTCATTTTCAGAAGGTTTTGTTTAAAAAAAAAAGATTATAAATGCCCTTTCAGTTGGTTAGTCAGTATGAAGACAGACAACAGTATAGTAATACTGAACACAAGCTTCATATGGAGAAGCTAAGTAAGTGCACAAATTCTCCTTTTTAATCTTTTGGTCTTTTGACATAATTCTTACTTAACTAAAAGACGGCTTATTGGTCCTCAGGCCAACATCATGGAATATTTCACTGCCTTTACACAGGTGGGAATTTTTAAATGAAATCTGTTGAATGAATTATTAAGTAATATTAACATGTCACATCTGTTAAATAACACCTGCATTTAAAAATTCTACAGATCAACAAAGGGAAGTCAAGAGGTTAATCATTTCTCTCAGGATCTATTTTACATACTAGTGTAACTAAAGATACAACAGGAAGAACACTTAAGCATTAAAGTGCAATTAACATAAAGAGCTGGAATTCTATCTTCCTGTTCTTACCAATAAAACCTGAGGTGACATACAAGCAGAGAGGCCTAATGTACTGGCACACATGTACCTTAAGGATTTACTTTTCTCTACCAAATCTTTGTAGATCATAAATAAGAATGGAATGATTACGAAACAAATACTTATTTAAACATTCAAATGCAGTCTGTTCCCAAAACATAGTTTCACTTATTATTTCTCATTGTCAAGAATTAAATTCTCAGATTTGCTCACAATAAATTCCAAAACTTACAAAGGACTAACATCTATCGGGAAACAAAAAAATCAAAAGAGGAGAAAAGGTACTATTTTACTTTCCCCCAAATTCCTGCAAGAACACTGATGTCTGTGTGTGTTTAAAAGGGATAAAAATGTAAAGCATTAATATAATTGCTTCCAAACTTCTAAAATACCAGAGAAGCTAGTAAAGCAATATTCAAAGACTGAGAGCATTTAGGCAATGATTAGAATAAAGAGGACAAGTTATCACATTAAATTGGAGAGCTCAGGTAGCTAAAAATACGATGGCTAAACATTGGGATTTTTGTTAGAAGAGCAGAAAAAGTGATAATCTTATGTTTTAAGATAGCTGACACTGAAAATCAACTATACTTTGATTACAGAAACAAACAAACAGATTAGGTCATTTTACTTTGTAGAATTAACCCAAGATTCTAAGACACTTACTTGGACGGGCCTTTACATCATGACATAGGTGACATTAAGGACTTACTCTTTACTTGCATACTTTACATGTAGCTTAAATTGTCAGGCACTCGATCAGTCCTTTACCAAAGTCATTTGAACAGTTTATCAAACACATTTTATGAAATTTGATGTAATGCAACTGAAATATAATACTGTCCAAAAGCCATGTATGACTTTGTAATATATAACTTCACTTAACATGATTAACTTCACCTGTTCCTTTAAAATCAGGATTAAGGGAAAAACAATCAGTCAACAAGAGTTCAATTCACATAAACATGAATCACAATAGTGTAAATTTCCCATTAAAACCAGAAAATTAATGGATGGAATTTTTTCATTTAAATTTTTATAAGTTTTTTGGTGCATATAAACTTTCAGTTAATTAGAATGCTATTACTTTATTTTTTTAAGAAACTCATTCTATAGGCTGAAGAAAACATTTTAGATTATATTTTCTTTTAGGCATGCTATTTTTTTTTTTTTTAAGGTTACATTTCTAAAGAAAGTTGGTTAAGCTGTCCAGTTTTTCTAGGACAGTATCTTGTTTAGTTAAATGACTAATTCAATCAAGGCATTTCTATTGATAAGAGAACATTTAAAAAAGAATGGTCATTTCAGAAGTTCTATTCAACATATGCTATATAAATTATACTCAGGAAAAAAACTTTAAATAAAAGAACACCACGCTCTAACCAGCATTCTCCCACACACAGAAAAAAACCAAAGATGTGTTTATGTTCTGTTAAATGAGTATGAAAGCAAAATCATTAAAATACTACAACTTGTTAAAACATAGAAGACTAGAAATCAAATAGCTTCATATCTCATATATAGGCACCAAAAACTTCAATTTTTCTAATTTACATTTTTGGATGTAACTGTAAGGAGCTTATTCCTATAGGATTAACTGAATTACTTAATGGTGAATAAATCTGAGCTCAAATTTTGTAAAGATAACCTGCTATAAATCACTATTCTACCTGCTGCTATATTTCTGTTCACTGTGCGTATGGCCAAACAGATCATGCTCTGATCAAGTAAGTGTGCTGTAATCTACGTATATGTTTAACAGTTGGCAATCAGGTTAAAAGGCACAAGCTTCATTTTAGTAGTAATTTTTCTTATTACTTAGACAATAGTAAGAACCCATTTACTTTTGGATCCTGCTTAAATGATCACTAAGAAGAAACTGCAGATTTCCACGGGGCAAGGGGTAAAACAGGTAGGTCCTTTTCTTCATAAATTTTAGCAGCCTTCAAAGATGTACATATGAACATGTGGGGGCCTTTTAGTTATTGGAATTGCAAATGATGTAACTGCAATTTACTGCTGAAGACCCTTTTTGGTTAATATTTATATAGCCATTTCCTCATATTTTCTTTAAAATCTATCAGTATAGCATTTCATTTCTATGCATGGCTTAGCAATTCATTAAATAAATAGCAAAATGATACTTTACACCAGTTCATTTATCTCAATATATACTTTAGAATATAATGGCAATATTAAAAATATCAATTTTATCTAAGCTGATAATGCTACAAGATTTTACACAAGTTAAACAGCTTCTGTTTTTTTTCTTCTCTTTTTGATAAAGTTTCATTGTAAACTCCACACATTTGACATCTGACAAGAAAAATGTAATTTTGTCATAAAACATTTATTCCATCAATTTAAACTAAAGTGTCTCATGGAGTTAAACCCAAAAGAATTTAAATAAAAAGGCAATAAACTGTATATACACAAAATGATCATTCTATAAATATTTACATGACAAGGGAAAAAAATGGAGGATCTAAAAACCAGAAATTGCTACAGGTATGATAATCCTTTCTCAAGACATTTTTAGTTAGGAATCATATAAGCTTTTAAAGTAAAAATAATTACAGAAGCATAACTAAAATGATAATTTTAGTTTTCATTTTCTTACTATTTAAAGGAGCCAGTAGGTCATAAACAGTCCAAGATTTCAGGATCAACTATTCAGTTTAGTTTTCAATATCAAATCTTTTTCTTTAGCTCTCATGATGAAACTAAACTTACAGAAAAAATAGAAAGTACTCTAAAAGGTATAAATAAAATTCCCATTCATCCTCCTTTATAAATACTGGTCAGCCGCTCCAACTCTTTACAGTTGTCCATGCTTAAGGCTTCTGCCTTCCTTCGGAGTCGTTCATCATGGTAAACTTTTGCTGCATACTGCATATCTGTTTCTGTTAACAAACAAAAATATTTTGCTAAGTAAATAATTTAGATCAACTAGTTGTTTAAACTCATGATGCTTCATAGAAGCCCTTCAAAATATTTCTATTAACTGTTTTTTGTTTTTAAATTTATTTGGCTAGGGCAGGTCTTAGTTGCAGCACACAAAATCTCCAGCCTTCACTGTAGCATGTGGAATCTTTAATTTTGGCATGTGAACTCTTAGTTGTTGCATGTAGGATCTAATTTCCTGACCAAGGACTGAACTGGGGACCCCGGCATTAGGAGCTCAGAGTCCCAGCCACTGGACCACCAGGGAAGTCTCTTATTAGCTGTTTTCTTTTTTGAAAGAAATCCAAGTATTAGACCTAAAAGCCATGTAGAATCTTACCACGTAAAATAAATACAAGTTGCTCAGGAAAAGAAATAAGAATAGTATCCTATCAACCCTTTCCCTCCTCTACTCCTGTTCCCAAAGGTTTAAAAACAACTGCTCTAAAGCATCCTCTGGATCTCTTTCCCCAAAGATATCACATGCTATTCAATACTGTCAGTGGTTGTTTTTGCTGTGACCTTTATTAAAGTTCCAGATTAATTATGTTGAGGTCTGAGTAGAAAAATTCATAATCTTGTTCTGAGTTTATCTGAATTAATGCAGGGGCCCAGGTTTGATCCTTTCATGCCACAGCTAAGAGATCCAAGTGCTACAACTAAGATCTGGGACAGCCAAATAAACCAATAATTTCTAGAAACCATATATACGAAACTTATTGAAGGAACACACACACACAAAAAAACCTTACTATACAATCAGAGTAGTGGTATTTAGCAAATAAGTACTTTTCAGCCTTCCTTCAATATGTAGGTAACATTAGTAAAGAAATATAGACTAGAAATCAAACATTCTTCAGGGAACCTATTCCTTGTCATTTTCCTGGTAGTCTCAGCCATTTCACTATTAACACTTCTAAAGGGTGGGAGCAGTTTAGATAAGATGTAACCAAAAACAGAGACTAAATTAGAAGACATCAATCAGGACGATATTCAAAATAAACTCAAAGATAAGTGTATACTCTGTTTGTAAAAATCTTCAGAAATGATCAATCAGGATTTAACCAATCAATCAAAATCATTCCACTGCTTTTATTTACAAGTGCTGCCGCTGCTGCTATGTCACTTCAGTAGTGTCCGACTCTGTGCAAAAAATCCATCTGCAGATGATTCTTTTCACGTGAGGTAGATAAACCAAAGTTCATAGAGCTAGTAAAGGCAGAATCTAGATGCCAATTCAAATCTTTACCTCCTAGCCGAATATTCTTTCCATTACCTCAGATTACTGCTTGTATTTTATAAAACACCCATTTAACCAATCTAGACTTCTGACAGTATTAGAAGTGACTTCAAAACAGAAAAATGCTGGCGAAAGACTATCCAAGCCTTTAACCTATATATCAGATCAGATCAGTCACTCAGTCGTGTCCGACTCTGTGACCCCATGAATCGCAGCACGCCAGGCCTCCCTGTCCATCACCAACTCCTGGAGTTCACCCAGACTCACGTCCATCGAGTCAGTGATGCCATCCAGCCATCTCATCCTCTGTCGTCCCCTTCTTCTCCTGCCCCCAGTCCCTCCCAGCATCAGAGTCTTTTCCAATGAGTCAACTCTTCGCATAAGGTGGCCAAAGTACTGCACTTTCAGCTTTAGCATCATTCCTTCCAAAGAAATGGAAATCCTTTGGAAGGAAGCATCATTCCTTCCAAATCCAGGGCTGATCTCCTTCAGAATGGACTGGTTGGATCTCCTTGCAGTCCAAGAGACTCTCAAGAGTCTTCTCCAACACCACAGTTCAAAAGCATCAATTCTTTGGCGCTCAGCCTTCTTCACAGTCCAACTCTCACATCCATACATGACCACAGGAAAAACCAGAGCCTTGACTAGACGGACCTTTGTTGGCAAAGTAATGTCTCTGCTTTTGAATATGCTATCT
>NW_011494835.1:6876020-6910124 GCF_000754665.1 Bison bison bison | reverse complement strand
TTGCGATGAAGTGGTGGGACCAGATGCCATGATCTTCGTTTTCTGAATGTTGAGCTTTAAGCCAACTTTTTCACTCTCCACTTTCACTTTCATCAAGAGGCTGAATTTGCTGAAGTTTATTTTAAAAATTTCAAATATACACAAGTTAAAGAGTACCACAATAAACATTCTAAAGCCCTTGACCTTGATTGACTAATTTTTCACATTCTGTCAAATCTGCTTTAGCATTCTACAGTAAAGGCTGCTGTTACTGTTGTGGTGGCGATTATTTTGTAGAACTTTTTGAGAGTTAAGTTACAGGCATCATGACCTTTCATTCCTAATACTTCAGCAAGTTTCTCCTAAGAACAAGGGCATTCTCTTACATAACCACAATACAATTTTCAAATCCATAAATTTAACAATGACATAATACTATTAGACATAATACTATTATCTAATACATAGTCCATACTCAAATTTCACCAGTTGTCCCAATGATATCCTTTATAACGGTTTCCTCCCACCCAGGATTCAATTTAGGATCACATACTGTATTCAGTTGTCATGTCTCTTTGTCTTTAAGAGCTTCGTCTTGTTTCATTGATATTTTTGAACACAAGCAAGTTGTTTTATAAATAATGACATTAAACAGATTTAGCTAAAACTTCTGATAGTAACTTTGAAAGACACATGGAAATGTGTACAATACAGCTGTAGACAATGTGGTATAGTGGACAGAAGATGGACTGAAGGGTCCATGAAACCAACTGATAAGTGATCTTGTTGAACTATTAAGAGATTAAATTATGCAAAAAAAAAACCCACTTGGCTCATGCTAGGGAAAGAGTAAAACAAAATTATAACAAACAGTAATATAGAATACATATGGGTACAAGGCATTATGCTAAGTGTTAACAAATATTATCTGTTCTGGTCCATATTTTAATGATGAGATAACTGAGATTTAGAGAGGTTAAGTAACTTGGCCTAGGTAACTGTGTTGATGAAGTCAGGATCTTGCAAGGGATTCCAAGAGCCAACACTTTAAACATAACATTACACTTTAATCCATAAACGTGAATTATCTTTCCTTTCTATTTATGCGGTCACTTCCCTATTATTTAATAGAATTTAAGCATGCAAAACTCAAAAATCACCCGTTTTGGCTGGGGACTAGAACTTGTATTTGAAAGTGATATATGTAATGTACTCATCATTCTTTTAGCACAAAATAGGTAGGCCTTTCATTCATTCATGTGTGTGTGAGTATTAGTTGCTCAGTTGTGTCTGACTCTTTGCAACCTTGTGGACTGTAACTCACCAGGCTTCTCTGTCCATGGAATTCTCCGGGCAAGAATACTGGAGTGGGTTGCCATTCCCTTCTCCAGGGGATCATCCTAACCCAGGGTCTCCCACATTGCAGGGAGATTCTTTACCATCTGAGACACCAGAGCCCTGTCATTCATTCATACAAATCCATTACTCATTCATCCAACAATTGTGCGAGGTACTACAGATAAAAAAATTAAGTGAAATAAAATTAAATAAATAAAATTTGGCAAATACTTCTCTTAAGACATTTGGCTAATGCACAGTTTCTCAACCTCAACAAAACTGGTATATAGGCTAGATAATTTTTGTTGTGGAGGCTGTCCTGTGCACTGCAGAATGTTTCAGCAGCATCCCTGGCCTTAACCCATTTAGGTGCTAGAAGCAATCTCTTCTACTCCAACCCCATGTTGATTCACATAAAGTTTCCAGACATTATCAAATGTCCACTGGGATGTGGGAGCAAATCATTCCCAGTTGAAAACCACTAAGGTAACCTTCTCTACACTGAGAACATACTGATTCACAGACTCAGAGACTCAAACAGCAAGGTTTCTACTCTAATTATCAAAATATAGAAGAAGAAACCAAGGCTAGAGATAAGAACTCTCTGAGAAATATATAAAGGTAATGTTTTATCAAATTTTCCCTAGTAGATAAGAGATAATGTTAACTGCTTCCATTTTCTGAGTATTTACTGCATATGAAACACTTTAGCTATTCCCTGATTTAATTTTCATAACAAACCCATAAAGTTAGGTATTAATGAGAAGACTGTGGAGCACACTGCCTAGATTCTGAAAGCAAATAGGTTTTGAATCACAGATGACCTTAATGACTTTGGCAAGTTATTAATTAATCTCTCTTTGGCACAGTTTCCTCACATGCAAATTGGGTATAATAACCTCACAGTGTTGTTGTAGATTTTAAATAAGTTAATATACATAAAGTGCTTGGGACAATGACTGAGAAAATAGGTATTATATAAACTACAGTTATTCCTCTTCCCACTGATCATTATCATCCATCTTATACATGAGGTTAGAATATTTGTTACTACTCACTCAGCTAAAAATTTCAGAGCTAGGATTCAATTTCAGTCTATTTAATTCCGAAGTCTATACTATATAATCTACTTTATGACTTGGAACAGACAAAAAACTATAATGAACAGTTCACAAGGAACATTTCAGCAGATTCTTATGGTCAATCTTTTTATAGAAACAACTAAATTAAGGAAGCTGAGGCTGGAAGATGCTAAACAATTAAGTGTTCACAAGAACTTTTCTACATACAAAATAAGTAAAGGAAAATGAATTGTCAACAAAACTCATTGTACACTAACAGTGCTACCTGTTGAAGCTAAATTAATGAAGAATTTCAAAATTAATTCTGAAACAGGATGTATATTAAAACTGATGACATTGTTTATGCCAAGACTTTCTTTCTTAGTGGTCATAAAATAATGATGCATGTTACAACCATCAACATCTTAAATACAATGAAATTTGATACTATCTACTTATTCCACCTATAGTTACTAAGAATAACAATAACACAAATACCATTGTCTTTGCCACATGCCAAATATTGTTATAAGGCCGCAAGTACGTTAAAACACATTGTCTCACTTAAGTACCAGGCTCCGGGTAGGTGCCAGGCAATTTTAGAACATCCTTTGAGTAAAGAAATCTTCAGTAATCAATTCCAAGACTCTGAATAAGTTTTTAAATGTTAAACATTTAAAATGTAAACTTACTTTGTTGTCTTTCTTTCCAGCAATTATTTCGAATATTAGTCACATAATCTTCTTCCACACTCTTCTCTACCTTTTGTAGTAACATTCCTTTATATTCATTTTTAAAGTCCTTGTTGACATAATAAATGACACCTAAGTTTTCTGTCTGCATTTTAATTGTTTGTCCTGATCCACTGTAAAAGAAATGTTTGATCATTATTTTTTAATTAAAATTGTACATTCTGATTTGCTTCTACAAACCAAGCTAACAAAAACAATTAAAAATAATTTAAAAATTACTATTGGTAATCAAGTATTTATATAATTTCAAATTACCTAAAGCTACTTTTTTTATGTGATAAAAAAGTAATCATATTTTAATACATTATGTTCTTATAAGTTCTCTCAATTTTTAGTTAGCAAAAATCTTATTTGTAAGAAATAAATTATTTGTAGACCAATCATTTTAATACTATAAAAGAACTGGTGATATGGTTCTACAAAGTTTCCTTTATCTTCATTGTATTATACTAAAGTTTTTTAGAATGTATACTGCATTAAATTTGCTTTGTCCCGATCGCTTATAGAGTACAATATATTGTGGAAAAATACATAAAAAGTAATATTTGCTTTTATTTAATCAATATTTTATAAACAGAAGAGTAACATCATTTCCACTTTAATGACACAAATCTATGTATGTAGCATCAATCACAATTCTACTTGTCTTTTTTTTTTTAATTTTTATTTTTTAACTTTACAATATTGTATTGGTTTTGCCATATATCAAAATGAATCCGCCACAGGTATACATGTGTTCCCCATCCTGAACCCTCCTCCCTCCTCCCTCCCCATACCTTGTCTTTAAAGTACTTTTGTCTTCTGAAGGTTTTTGTCTTTGATGTCAATCCATTACCTATTACATTAAATTGCTATCAAGTTCAAATATAGCACTTCTGTCCTTATCCACAATAGAACAGAAATGTAAACTAACAACACAAACTTACTGCTTAGGTAAACTATCTTTAAAATTAAAGATTTTTAAATGGTACACATGAAGTAAGAGAAGATTTGTCATTTAAAAGTTTAAAAGTGCACAGGGCCCTTTAAAGTTATCTAAGTAAAAAACAACAATTTTGGGGGGTAAAACTTCACTTAGCTACTTACGATCTGGGATATAAGGAATAAGGAGGATTAGAGACCATCAACTGGCTTAATAATGATACGAGGATCAATACGATAATGGGCATCAGCTGGATAAACACAGAAAAACCTCCCTGTAAAAAATCATCAAAGAATAACAAATTGCAATATAACTGTAGTTGTCAATAATCCAACAGTTGTCAAACATTTTTAGAGGAGAAATGACATTTGAGATCATCTGATTCAGTGCTTCCAAATCTGCCTGATCAAACCAACGTCCTGGGATGATTCTTAATAATACAACTTTTTAGGTGCTTCACCTAGAGATCCTGACACTGTTCTGGAAAACACTGATATAACCTGTTCATGGGGTTCTCAAGGCAAGAGTACTGAAGTGGTTTGCCATTCCCTTCTCCAGTGGACCACGTTTTGTCAGAACTCTCCACGTGACCCGTCCATCTTGGGGGGCCCGACATGGCATGGCTCATAGTTTCATTGAATTAGACAAAGCTGTGGTCCATGTGATCAGTTTGGTTAGTTTTCCATAATCGTGGTTTTCATTTTGTTTTTTCTTCCTTGGAAGAAAAGCTATGACCAACCCAGACAGCATATTAAAAAGCAGAGACATTACTTTGCCAACAAATGTCTGTCTTGTCAAAGCTATGCTTTTTCCAGTAGTCATGTATGGATGTGAGAGTTGGGCTATAAAGAAAGCTGAGCACCAAAAAACTGATGCTTTTGAACTGTAGTATTGGAGAAGACTCTTCAGAGTCCCTTGGACTGCAAGGAGATCCAACCAGTTAATCCTAAAGGAAATCAACCCTGAATATTCATTGGAAGGACTGATGCTGAAGCTGAAACTCCAATACTTTGGCCACCTGATGTGAAGAACCAGCTCCTTGGAAAAGACCCTGATGCTGGGAAAGACTGAAGGCGGGAGGAGAAGGGAACAGAGGATGAGATAGTTGGATGGCATCACTGACTCGACGGACATGAGTTTGACTAAGCCCTGGGAGCTGGTGATGGACAGGGAAGCCTGGTGTGCTGCAATCCATGCGGTCACAAAGAGTTGGACACGACTGAGGGACTGAACTGAACTGAACTGATATAACCTGATCTCATTATATAGATGAGGAAGTTCTCTGTCTCCCTCTTTTTTTTTTTTTCTTTTCCATAGATACTCTATCAATATGCAGCAGGTTGCAAAACTATTTTTACCTGGGATTTGAGGGTGGAACGTGGACACTGATGAAAATGGCAGAACTGGGGCCCAGACCTTTTAATTTCTAGTCTAGAGCGCTTTCCATTTACCTTTCTCTTTCGTGTAATTTAACTGCTATATGCAATTAAGTATAACTGTATTAGAACAAGGAAAGTTACTTCTAATTTAAGTTTTTCAGTATTAATTCTAAACTCTTTAGACCCAACAATAAGAATTTACCTTAGGAACATGAACATTTGAGATTTATCTTCATTAGAATCATAGAATATCAAATGTGAAGGTGCCATATTGCCCAACCACCTGCCACCCTGACTTCTTCTCCTGGTCCCCCATCATCCCTAGGGGATTCTCTAGTCTATGCTGAACACCTCTGGCAAAAGAAAACTCATTACTTCCTTTTAAAACAACGTGATCTGTTTTCAGACAACTCTATCCTTTTCCTGAGCTGAAATTTGCCATTTTCTGATTTCTAATCATATCATAAACATACATCTCCTCTTTCTTCTTCTCTTTCATGTCCACTATGTCGATGCTGATGTTGATTGCTATAACCAGCTCGTCCATTTGAAAATGAATGTACACTACCTAGAAAATTAAAAGCAAGGTTAAATTAGGGAGAAAGTTATATTTTCCTTTATATTTTAATTTTTTTAATTACTACAATAATGCACATTTGAGTAATGAACTCTTACTGCCCTCCTGTAAATGAAAAGTGGACAAAACCCAGAATGATTCTTCTTTGTTTCCCTTAAAGTAAAGGAGAAACTCTTGATGAAAACTTTAGTAAGAATTCCTCTCTAATACTGCATACAAACAGGACTTTTGTTGTGGTTGGTTGATTTTACAAATCTGGGATCATTAATCTGAAACTCTGCCTTCTGCATTTATCAATGAATCATAAGTATCTCTAGAAATCAAATGATACTACTTTCATTCATTAAAAAAAACAGCTGTATAATAAACTATCGTACAGGTGGACCACAACTTTCCAACATTTTCTTGTTGATGACATTCAAGCTGTTTTCAAAAAAAGGTGACCAATGAGCAAGGGCTATCACTGATAAAGTAAACTATGTTAAGACAAGCAAAAAAACTGCAAATCAACGATCAGAAAGTCACTATTTCCTGAAAGATTTCTAATTGTTCCTAGCATATTTTTAGTCAAAATTATTAGTCTGAATAATTTTTCTATGAGAGGGAATTACATATCCTAATATGTCAAGGTTATATTTTCAGTCATTAATTTGTTTTATATATCCTCTTTCTTTCAAGGATGTTTTACAAAATACCTTATCAATGACCACAGTGTTTCTCAATAATATTCAGACAGTGCTACCAGGCCAAATTATACTGCTACATTCATAAAGACTCTCCTAATTTTGAATGGGATGTTTAACTCAGCACCTTTTTAAACTGTGGTAAACAAAACTAGAGCTACAATTTTAAACACCTTAGAGAAGCTACTCTTAAAAAAAATTAATTTCCACACAAGCAACTCACAGTAAATGTAAGTAAAACTCAATACTACATATGCTGTACTAAAAAGTCTATTTAGTAGTACTTCTATAGCACTTTACTTTGATAGCCTAATTCAAGTAATTATTTCTATCTTTAATGTAAGGTGTTAAAACCCACTTTATATAGAACCAATGATTCAGACATTTTAATATTTCAATGGAAAATATCTCCACATGTACTCATAATATATCTATAATGTTATTAATTAAATATCTATGAAGATCTTCAAAGAACCCATGCCAAATAGTCCTCCAATAGACAGATTACTTCCTATAGATGTAACAGCATTTAACTAAGACATTGCCACTCGATTTCCTACTTATAGATCCTTTTTTCAGCTTTATGTAAAATATAGAACATCTTTTTAAAATTAAAATATATTCTGGGAAAAATACAGACTTACAATAAAGCTAATAAGTCTACATTTTTATCATATTTTTATGAAGAACTATCACAGGACCATAATACTATAAGAAATCTCAGAGGGAGGTACATAAGTCTCTAAATAGCCTAATTGGTGGTAAGGATCTCTAGCTTCATAAAATATAATATTTATAATTAACACTAAAATACCTGAAGGAAATCCGCCACCAAAGAATATATTAAACAAATCTTCTGGAGTTATATCAGCTTCACAACCTCGATGGAAATTAAATCTACCATTGTTCTGCTGATTACATGCTTGTTCTTCATTGCCTGTGAGGTCATACTGCTTTCGTTTTTCTGGATTGCTTAAAACAGCATAAGCATTTCCAATCTCTGAAAAAGTAATGAGAAATTGATGAGCAAAGTTTTCACATTAAAAAAGACTGTACCATATAAAACCTACTTGTCAAACAACAAAAAAGACTTGAGGCTAATCAGAAAAAAAAATACAACAGTAACAATTTCTTTTAAAGGTATTATATACATTGCTTATAATTATATGTATTACCTCCCAATACAATTTTTTATACTGTACAGTCTCCCTACTGCGTTGAAGATAAAGGAATGCCCATCTTGCTTTCTTACTATTGTGCTCTATCCCCTAATAGCCTGCTATGATTTCCTTTTTGAGTATCCTAATCTAGTCACTCACTAGTAACAGCAATAGCTACCAACTGTCAGGCTCTGAACCCAAATATCTTATTATATTATCCATTAGTATCCCCACTTTACAGATGAAGTCCCCGAGTTTCAAAAAGGTTAGGAGACTTGTTCAAGATCAAATTTATTTTAGCATAGTAAGTGAACTCTCTGCAACCTACACCATAAAACTTTTTTTTGCACACGCCAGCCCAGAGTGAGGTATTCTTCATTCTAATCCTGAACAATTTATTTCTCTTAAACTGTCAACTCCATGAAGGTAGGAACTGTGTGTTTCATTGCAATATCTCCATGGTCTAGCATAAAGTCTGAATTTTTAAAAAAAAATGAATCCACATAGTCTCTAGTTTTCCTATCTTACTTTGCTACTTTTGTGATATTCATAAAAAGTTCGATTTCCTATCTCACATTTCCATGTCCAAAAGAGGACATTAATTACCAAAATGTCTTCTTGAGGTAATTTACAAAAACTGTACTGCTTTAATCTAACAGCAGGAATTACCCTATTCTTATTCTGAAACTTCTAATAACTAATCATTTCACAAATACAACTTGCTTCTCAAACTAGATCATAAGCCTCTTGCATATGGGATTATTTTAAAAATACTTTCTGGATCCCATGTGGTGGTTGTCATAGGTACTGAACAAGCAAATAGATGCTCATTAGATAGTTGTTTCTGGATGACTACATATCACATTGAAATTAATTATATGCAGATACTCTGGAACTTTTTTCTGATTCAGAGATAGCTTTCCAGTCATCTGTGAACACTATGGAATGAAAATTTAGATGAATAGTCCATTTATCTTGAGGAGATGGCCCAGAACTTTCTTTAGATTTCCAAATAGATCTATGACTCAGAAATATAGCAATCATTTATAATGTTGCTCTAATGGGAAAGCATAATCAGAGATCCAAGTAATGTACTTACAAACATCACCAAGGTACATACCCAAAAAAGAAGCATACTTATCAATATCTGCCAAAGTTGTACTTCCAGTATTAATAACAGTTTTAGGATTCTTAACCTCTATACACTGAACCTATTTCAGGTTCATAATACTATTACTTTTTAAACTATTAATATATTGGCAACTCAATTCTACTTCTAAGGCTTTGCTATAAAAATAATTTCCAAATGCTATGATATTTTAGGTGACATTTGTGAAAAATTGTCATAATTCATAATTGTATATGTAAGACAATTTAGTCTATCTACTGTGACTAATTTACTATTTATTTACCTTGTGCTATACCTATAATCAAGATTTTTTTTCAGTTCTTTATTATCTTAAAAATTAAAACCAAAATTCATTTTGGTATTCAAAGCTCACAAAATACATTTCCATCCCAGTGTTGTTTACTTCACAAAAAGATACAGTCCACTTTATTAATTTTCCTTTAATTACACTGTTTATTTTGAGGTTAACTTTAGATTCATATGAAGTTGTAAAGAGTAATATAGATAGACTCTTCTACCCATTACCCAATTTCCCCCATGGTAATACCTTATAAAATTATTATATCAAGCATACTGACATTGATAACAATCAGGATATAAAACATTTCCAGCACCATCTCAGGCTGCCCTTTTATACCCACATCTACTTCCTTCTCCTCCTTTCCCTTTTAACTGCCTACAACTACTGACTTGTCTTCTCTATTTCTATAATTTTGACATTACAAGAATGTTAAATCAATGGAATAACAGTATATAAATGGAATGAAATCTCCTAGATTGACCTTTTTCAATCAGTATAGTTCTTTGGAGATCGATCCAAGCTGTTATGTAAGTCATTCATTCCTTTTATTGCTGATTAGTTCTCCATGGGATGGATGCATCACTGTTTCACTAATCACCAAATGAACAACATCTGCGTTGTTTCTAGGTTTTGGTTATTACAAATAAAACTGCTATGTACATTCATGAATAAGTTTGTGTGTAAATATATATTTTTATTTCTAAGATAAATTCCTAGAAATGCAATTGCTGGGTTGTCTATTAGTTAAATACTTAGTTTTGGGAGAAACTGCCAAATTGTTTTACAGAGTGACTATGTCATCTCATAACCTATCAGCAATGTGTAAGTGATCCAGTTACTCTGCATCTGTACCAGTATTTGGTGTTCCTACTTTTTTTTATTTTAACCATTCTGATAGGTGTGCAGTAGAATCTCATTTTGGTCTTACTTTGCAATATCTCTAATGGCTAATGAATGATGCTAAAAACTTTTTCACATGCATACTTGCCATGTGTATATAATCTTTAATAGGATGTCTCTTCATGTCTCATATCCATTTTGTAATAGGGTTGTCTATTTTAATTGGGAGTTTGGGGGAGTTCTTTATATATTATGGACACTAGTCCTTTGTCAGATAGGTATGTGCTTGGCAAATATTTTCTCCTTCCTTGTTGCTTGTCTTTTCTTCTACTTCATAGCATCTTTGCAAAGCAAACAAATTTTTTTGATCAAGTCCAACTTATCTACTTTTTGTGTTATAAACTGTCTAGTGTTAAGTTTTAAGAAGTCATTACATAGCCTAAGATCCTAAAAATTTGTTCCCATGATTTTTTGCTAAAAGTTGAAGTGCTGTTTTACACTTTATAAGATTCATGTTGAACTCATTCTTATATAAAGCATGAGACTTATTTCAAGGTTAAATTTTGCTGTTTGTTTTGCCTATGAATGTCCAGTTGCTCCAAAACTATTCTGTTGAAAAGGCTATCTTTTCTCCACTGAATTGATTTTGCACTTCTGTCATATCTCTATGGGTTCCCATCCTGTTCCACTGATCTATGTGTCTCTTCTTCTGCCAATTCTATACTATTTTGCTAACCATAGTTATAATGTAAGTCCTAAAATCAGGTACACTTATTTCTCCTACTCGTTTAATGAATCATTTATTCAGGTTCTTTGTATTTCCATATGACTTTCAGAATAAACTTCCTTTCATCTACAAAGAAGTCTGTTAAGATTTTGACAGGAAGTGTATTAAATGTGTGTATCAACTTGGGAAGTCTTGACATCTTTACTACTGTGTCTTTGAATCTATGAACATGATATATCATTCCATTTATTTAGATCCTCTCTGATTTCTTTCATTAATATTATATAGTTTTCAGCATACAAATCTTAAACAAGTTTTGTTAAATTTACACCTAAATATTTCTTGTGTGTGTGTGATTATAAATAGTAATGCATTTTTAAATTTCAGTGTCTACATGTTAGTATGAAGAAATATACTAAATAGTATACATTAGTATGCAGATATATACTAAATAGTAATCGATCTTTTTATGTTTATCTTACACCCTGAAATCTTGCAGGATTCACTTATTGGTTCTAGGATTTTCTTTTTGGTACATTCCTTAGGTATTTTATACATGATCATGTTATTCGCAAATAGGGACAGTTTATGGGCCTTTCATTTCTTTCTCTCACCTAAATGCACTGATTAGAATTTCCAACACTATGTTGAGTAACTTATATTTGTTTTGTTTTATAACTAATTTTCAGTTGTACTTTAGTGTGAATAACAGGGAAAAGTCTTCCTGAAAGTGGAAGTCCTCACTGACTTTTAAATCACTTCCCTCATTCTCATACCCAAGTTTTTGCCATCTTCTCTAACCAAAGAAATCACACTCATCTTGAGAATACATAATTCCCACATATAATATGGAAGCTTCTCCAATTACTCTGATTATAACTCTACTGTACCTATCTGGCTTTTCTTTGGATATCTTTATTCTATGTTTTGTATTTTAATTACAGTCAGTCTTCTGGGAGATCCTGGGTAAATCAGTTAATCTCTTTGAGATTCACATTTTCTTACTTGCAAAGGGATGACACTGGTTCCTGTTTACTTCAGAAGATTTTTAATAGCATTAAAGTTTTAAAAATGGGAATGAAAAACTATAAAATGCTTGTTGAATGCTAGATATTACTATTATTCCAAATGTTCTGTGTGAGATTTGTCTCCTCTTCATAAATTACAAATTCATTTAATAAGAGGATATCTCATATTTTCTTCTTGTATTTCTCTAGAACTTTAGCCCACAAGGTAGACTGACTTCTCTATTCTTAGAAAATCAGTCTAGATGTTAAGAATACTGAGGGGCTTCTCTTGTGGCTCAGTGGTAAAGAATCCACCTGCCAATGCAGATGACACAGGTTCAATCCCTGGTCCAGGAAGATCCCACCACATGCCTCGGATCAACTAAGCTCGTGAGCCACAACTACTGAGCCTGTGCTCGAGAGCCCGGAAACCACAACTACTGAAGCTCATGTGCCCTAGAGCCTGGCTCTGCAACAGGAGAAGCCATCGCAATGAGAAGCCTATGCAACATTACTAGAGAGTAGCTTCTGCTTGCCACAACTAGAGAAAAGCCCATGTATCAATGAAGACCTAGCACAGTCAAAAAGAAAGAAAAAAAAGAATACTGAACTACAAAACCTGACATAGGCAGTAGCATCTGATCCATTATTATTTAACAAACAAACAAACATACAGTTAATCAATGCCCTTTGCAATCAGATTCATGCATATGTCACCAGGCACATGTATTATTCAAACAGTCTACGAAATACTTGGAGTCTTTGAAGATAAATGCAGACAGGGCATATTTTGAAAATATCCACATCAGAGAGAAGGAAAGGGATATATTTCAAATATTTTTAAAGGTATGTTTATACATATTATGCAAGTTATTGTCTAGATGTAAATAAAATATTCCCTGCCTTGAGAAGTTCAAAAACCTAATTAAACGACAAAGAGCTATATGACCTTAGTTTATTTAATCTACCCTCTTTGCTGGTAAGCTTTTATTTTTACAGTTTTACAAAACACAATGAAAATATATCTTCTACCTAATCTCATTCCTTAACTAATTGTCTCTTTTTCTATTCTTGAAGGAAATTAAAAAAAACGGTTTCCATCTTCTGTAAAAAGTATTTTAGCAATCACAGAGCAATAAATCTATACTTACTTCTTATACAAACAAAGAACTATAGTCTTTATTTAGACTAAATAGCTTGGTATCCCAGACACAGAAATTAAGATCAATTGATTAAGGAGAAAATAAGATGATTCAGAAGGTCATGAAAAGATCCTATGAAGGATCTTGCCACTTGAATGAAGGAAACTTGCCACTTCTCTGTGATGACACACTAGCAGTAATATTGTCTAATTAACTACCTTTGTTCACCAATCTTCTGTGGCTTACAGTCTGGGTTTTCTTTTATTTCTTTATAGCTGCACCATGTGGCATGCAGGATTCCCCATCCAGGGATTGAACCTATGCCCCTTGAAATGGAAGCACAGAGTCGTAACCACTGGATCACCAGGGAAGTTCCAACAATCTGCGTTTTCTATGTAGTTTCTACTCAAAAATGGGTTCATCAACCACCACCCTAGTATGATCCTCCTTGGAATTAATAAACTGGCATTCTGATTTACAAATAACCTGTGTATTGAATAATGTGCATCTTTCCTCTACAGATGAGTCATCACCCAGCATGTTGATCAATATTGTTTCTAGTTTTGCAAATTAGAGCATTAGATTCTGAAATGTACCACATCAAAGTAGCATCACCTTTGTAAAACTTCTCTGAGTGTCTGTGTGGGATGACATTTATGTTGCTCATCTCTTCAAAACACAACACAAGCTGTAAAAATATTGGTAGATCCACTCACTGTTATTCTAAGACCAATAATGCTATTAATAACACAACTTCAATACAGAAATGGGAGAAAGAAGCATGTTCTTAGCATTAATGAAGAATTAATACTGAAATCATCTAACAGATCACAGACATGCAAATATTTCACTGCCAAACATTTTAAACATCTTAAAAACACAAAAAATTTTAAATTAAATGAGTTTAATTCTGAATGTGAAAAAAAATTTTTTACCTTTGTGGGGGGAATATGTGGTAAAAGCTAGTGTTTTTGAGTAAAGAAACTTTTCCTGTATTTTCAATATGCTACTTTTAATTTAAGGAAACAATCAGAGAAGGTTCTCACTGTCACAGTGATATCTTAATTTCACCAGTACCACTTTGGCAGCTGCTTTTATTGAACTATATTAATAATCCCCAAATGTATGCAGATTGGCAACTTCCTTTAAGAAATAAAACTATTCTGGAAACAATTTTAACGGTATTTTGTTGAGTGACCAATTGAGTCATCTATTTTTTAGGAAAATTTAAAAAATTAGTATCTCCTTTCTGTTATTCCAAAACCCCAGCATTTCACCGTAAACATCATACGTTGGCTCTATGAATGCCAAATTCACAAAAACAAATAATAACTTAAGCATTTTCTTATTAACCAGAAAATAACTCCTATGAATAAATTGCAATAAACATGAAATTATAAAATCAGTTCTCTCACACTTGTTTACTAAATTGACAAAATAAAACTGAAGTAATAAAGAAAATGAAGAAAAATGAATAGTAGCTAAGAGGAAACAAACATTCTTGAAAAAAAAAATCATGTTAGAACTACATATGAAAAATGCAAAAAATTGTCTGGAGTTAACAGAAATAGAAGAACACTGGACAAACAGTGATTCTAAGTAATTTTCCAATTCTAGACAGTCTCTAATATTTAAAAAACTCACAGAAAATATATTTTACTTTTAACTCCTTTAGATCCAGCTGGTAAAATGCTAGAAGCTCATGCATAGTTATCACACTACTTGTGTGGTAAACAAGAAAGCATGCTTGTGTATCTAGAAAAGTTACTTTGAAATTTGCAAAAGCTGACATGATGCTTTTGTGAAGCCAAACAGCATTTGTTTGGCTCTTGGTATAACAAGTTAAGTTTTAAAGGATTTTGAGGACCCATGCTTATGCTGGTCCTCACCAGTCTAAAATGCTTATGCACCAGTCTAAAGGTAGGACTTAGTATCTGAAATACTATAAAGTGAATTCTAAAAAGAGCTTAGAAAATTGCTTTAAAAGGTTTACTTTACTTTTAAAAGCATCTGTTGCTCCAGGTGCATGGTTTTTGTCTGGATGAAACTTCAAAGCAAGCTTTCTATAAGCTTTTTTCAAATCTTCATCACCAGCATCTTTGGTTACTCCAAGTACTTCATAGTAATTTTTACATTTGTTTATGCTGTGAACAAGAGAGTGTGTTATAAGTAAATTTCAAGGAAGAACTTTGAGTAATACTTCTAATTTTTTATTGATTCAGTTCAGTTCAGTTCAGTCACTCAGTCATGTCTGACTCTTTGAGACCCCATGAATCGCAGCACGCCAGGCCTCCCTGTCCATCACCAACTCCCAGAGTTCACTGAGACTCATGTCCATCGAGTCAGTGATGCCATCCAGCCATCTCATCCTCTGTCGTCCCCTTCAACTCCTGCCCTCAATCCCTCCCAGCATCAGAGTCTTTTCCAATGAGTCAATTCTTCGCATGAGGTGGCCAAAGTACTGGAGATTCAGCTTTAGCATCAGTCCTTCCAATGAACACCAGAATAGTATAAAGAACTATTTGTGGATTGTTTTCTCAATATTAAATGATAGTTTATCCATTAAGGGTCATTGCTCCATTCTCTTTTCAACCACAGACCATTTTTCCAACCCCTTTCTAAGAAGAATTAACCGTGAGAATGTCCTTGTACAATTTATCTCAACTACAGAGAAGTAAAGCAAAGCTCATAACAAATGTGGATGTAGGACAGAGCACATACTAAAATGAGAGAGTAAGAACAATTTTACAGTACTCTTAAATACATAAGAAATCCCAAAACTCCTCTCAAGATGTCACAGCTAAAGATTAACAGACATTGCATTTCAAGAGTTTTGTTGTTGCATAATGCAAACCTAACCAAATAGCAAAGCAACAGTTTAGTGCATGTAAAACAACTACTGTATCCCATGGCTTAAATGTCAAAGCAAGTGAATTCAGCCAGGCAATGTTAAAGAGAGTTCACGTGTGTCACTCTCCATGAAAGATAAAATCTCATAATAAAATACATTATGGGACTCAAACATATTTGTTACACCTGATTTTCATTTTGATGAACATACTCTTAAAAGACTACTTACATAGTTTATAACCCTAAATATGCAATATTTAAGCCCAGAGTCTTTGAAGTAGGTTAGGAAAAGAAGTACTGCGAATGGAGCAAAGAACAGTAATCCTTTTGGATGCTTACATTTTCTCATGACCTAATAATTTTCCTTCTCTAAAATACAGATATATTTTACATATTTTTTGGCGTGTACTTTATGATTTTAAATGTGTTCCATGTATGAGTGGCTTGATGACAGGTAGTAACAGGTTAATGGATCTGAGGCACAATTGTTCATTGACAGCTAGAGGACTGCAAAGGCTGACTCTAGGTGTTCAAAGAAAAGAGAAAAGATTGACCTTTTTTCGCTACTACACCTATTAGTCATCACAGTGCTTGGTACATGAGGGGTTCTCAGTAAATATTTATGGAATAAATGAACTTTAGTTCTCCTTTCGTAATGAAAGCACTCATCATTTGTTATATGAACAAGGGTAAAAAGAGAACACACTGAAAAGATTACAGAATTATTTTATAATCACATCAACAAAAATCTGTTAGGCAGTCTTCTTCATAGTAATAATAATTAAAATTAGACTCTTCTACTTTAGATAATAAATATTGACACAAGTCAATTTATTTCATAAGCATGGCATTTCCTTTATTTAGGAAATAATATTTATTGACTCATTACTGAGTCAATAATATTTATATCCCAGGGTTCTTGAGATCAGTTAGTGAACAAAACAGAAAATGATTACTCTACCTTTGTAGAGACTCATTTTCCTAGATATGTTAAGAAACTATGTGACAAAAAAAAAAGAAACTATGTGACAGAAATAAAGGGAAGAAGGACATGTACAGAACACCTACTGTGTCCAGAAGAGGAGAAATTCTTTGAGAAGCCAGTAGAGAGGTATAAAGTCAATGTCACCAATGGACAAACTGTAGACTACATATTTCAAGTAATGCTAAACATATACTCATTTAGTTAACTTTTCACACCTAAGCAAGAAATTACCATTCATGTATTAATTTTAATCCATATATTGTTCATCATACTCATTTTCACCAGCTAAATGCATTTGTCACAGTTTTTATAGTTTGCTCCTGCTTCTCCATTCTCATTGAAGAATTAAAAAAGAAAGGAAGTAAGGAAAAAGAAAATAAATTAAAAAGAGGTAAACTGTTACCTGCACTGGAAGGAAACATTGTGGACAAAGGCCAGAAAGATCTGTCTGGGAGCTCAACAAGGGAGAAGTATGCATGGCTCAACTTTTATGTCTTCCTTTATGTGCTAGAAAGCATACTGGCTGGGGCAGGGAGGCCTTGTTCTATTCTTTTTTTATGTTATAGATGACTTTTTGTTGTTGTTATTATAGATGATTTTTAAATGTACTCCAAATTTAATTGGTATTTAGGAAAATAATTCTTTATTCCTGAGACAAAAGATTATTTATTTTATAAATTTAGCAAAATGATTTGTTTCCATTTAAAGAACTATAGCTTAAAACCAATCCTAATGAAATCCCCATAATTCAAATAATTTTAACAGTTATACAGAAATGTTCCTAACTGATAAATATAATGATGGCCAGTTAATGATTTCACACTGATCTTATATTTTTAAAAGAAAAAGATGGGCTTTTTTTCCAATGAGATATTAAAAATCTCCTCAAATAAGACCTGGGACACCTTTTGCACTGTGATTTTTCAACACATTTCAACACTTGAAGACAATAAACAGTGCTTAGTTTCACAGAATATGAGTTTTACAAAGTTACACATTTTTTGTTCAGTCTTACTGTACGCTAGCTCTTACTTATGCAATGGATGCAGTATTATTGCATGGCTTCTCCCTTTGAGCCAAAATGTCACTGAGCAACTTGTTTGCATAATCATGCTAACCAGCAAGATAACATGGCTTTCTTCAGAAAAATCCCCAGTGTACAGGTAAAACAAAAACACACAGCATGTAAGTGTTTGCTGGTGATCTGTTACCTCACTAAAGCAACACTGATGAAGGCTAATATGATGAATAAGTGTTACATGATTAGCTAAAGCTAAGCAACTCTTATATAAGGTAGCAAATGAAATACTCTGAATAACTCAGGGATTCTATTAAAGAATGTTCTGATCATATTAATCCCCCCCAAAACTACATTTATGTAATACAATAAAAAGGTATGCTAAAATTGACCAGAGAAACCATCTCTAAACACAGGCACAAAACTAAGCTAATTCTTGTAACTCACTAAGAATTCAGTCTGAAACTTGGCTGGCTCCTCAGTGCTAGCCAGCAATCCTGCCTTCCTGTCTGCCTTTCTGGCTGCAAGTATTCCATACTTTCACTATTCTTCTCAAGCTTTCAATCTCATTTCTTTCTTCTAAACCTCAGAGGATAACTTCATCTCCAATTTCACAGAGAATACAGACCCAACAGACAGGATCTCTCTCAACATTTTATTTCCCTCTGCCCAATTGTGGCCACATACAAAAGTGGATCTGCACCCACCATCATCTTTCATTCTTCTATTCTCAAAATGTCCCCCTGCCTAACTACTGAAAAAGAGCGGAAAACAAAACACTGCTCTTCTTTATTTCTACCATATCTTGAGCTACTCCTGTTTTCCTTTCAAGGCTAGAGTAGAAGAAATGAAGAAAAGAGATTTTTTTAAAATAATATCAGATTCAGGAGATTCCTATTCTCCAAAATTTCAATTGTTTGGGGAAGGGGGTATATTTTCCAATATACAGGTGATTCTATAGTCTTTCTTTAAAAACAAATTTAAAATAATTCTAAATAAAAATCACATATAACAAAATTCACTCTAGGTCTTTTACTGAGAATATGTTCTCCTAGTAAAAAGTAATTTCTAGCAGAAAATACAATTTGGTTTTTGGAGAGAGATGGCTTCCTAGAACACATTTCGGCACACTGTTTAGTAGAAGCTTTTTCTTAAAGGAATTCAAAAGCAAATCTCTCATTTTTTCACTTATCTCACTTATTCAGCCTCTGACCCAACACTACAGTTATAAAAGTGGTCACCAACATTATTTATAATTCTTAAAGGACTTCACTACCATTCAGGCCAATCGAATACCCTTTATCATGATTTCATCATAGTTAGGGAGTCTTTGTTCTTATTGTTGTCACACACAGATAAAATGTTACATTTAAACTTTAGCATATGTATGAAAAAAAGTAAAATATAAATACATTGATACTTAATTTAAAAATAACTTCAATTCCAAATAATGCTGAGTTAAAAAGAACTAACTAAAAATAAGAATGGAGAAAAAAGGAAAAACAAACAAAAAAAAAAAGGAAGTACGGTTAAAAGAGGATAATAAGAAAGGGCAAAAGAGAAAGAAAACTAGCTTTACCTACTCTTCACTTAAGCTAGTTCCCTGCTATTCACTCTTCAAGTTGAACTATCTGATTAATCAGAGTCCTTCACCCTTTTACTTTAGATTCCCTAGACAGCAATTCCAGTACAACATCAATACAGCCTCCTTAAGGTGTATTGATGTTGTGTATAGAAAAAATAACAGTATTTTTTCTAGTGTTTCATACTCAGTTCATTTTCTTTCCAGAAAAGATTTTCTTAATTACAAAATTAATAAAGTTAAATCTCCAAAACCCAGTTCATAATTTACCAATTCTACCTAATTTTCCTGCTTTAAGTAGAGGTGTATCATGAAGTAAAAATATAACACTGAAGCAGAACAATGAGAGTAAGAAAAAATATTAAAAGGAGAAGACTATAGTATTTGCTATATATAAAGACAGTCTTAAAGAAAGAATATAAATAGAAAAAAAATTATCCTTCATTTATATAAGTAGAAAATTGAAAATGCTTTGCAATCGCACTCAGTATTCTCCTCATATGAAATTCTCCTTCATACATATATATATATACATTTGCTGTTGCTGTTGTTTGTTTTTTTGTTTGTTTAGTTGCTAAGTCTTGTCTGTCTCTTTTGTGACCCCCTGGACTATAGCCCATCAGGCTCCTCTGTCCATGGGATTGCCCAGGCAAGAATACTGGAGTTGAGTTGCTACTCCCTTCTCCAGGGGATCTTCCAGACCCAGGGATAAAACCCATGTCTCCTGCATTGGCAAGGGGATTTTTTTACCACTAAGCCATCAGGGAAGGTTTCACTGTACTGTGTCAAAAAATTGAAGCAATCTTCCTAAAAAAAAATTTTTTTGGTAATTAGTTTTGTGCCTTATATTTAAAAGATGGAAATTTCAATAGAATTGGTAATTTACACTACTTTATAAAGAATATGAAGCATAAGACACCAAGAGTTCAACTTCTCAATGTCTGTTCTTCTACTGAATTGTAATTAAAACCCATTTTTTAGGTGTTACAACATTAAACTTACATTAGCATCAACAACAACTGACATATATATAAGTCATATTCATTCCTACCTGAGAACTCCATCCACTTGGTCTTTGGTGTAGCCTTTTCCACTTTCACCACTACCAGATGAGCTGTCCTTTGTGCAATTAGGTTTGCTTTGATCACCACTACCTGATGGTTTTCCGCAATGAGGGCTATTTCCAGCAGTGCTTCCATTTTTCATGATAATTTCCAACAGTGCTGTAGAAAGATATGGAAAGCATACTCCATCTGTTTACATCAAGATACATACACATGGTCTTGAGAAGAAAGTTATAAAGCTGACAAAATGTGTACTCCAGAAAGATACACCATAGGGCCTTTTTAAATAGATAGTAAGCATTCCCTTATGTATAGCTGTTCACAGATCACTAATCACTATTTAGAAGTAGAATATTAAGTTTAATGTTAATAACTCAAAATTACTATCACCTAATTTCTTATGACATACTTTATTTGTAATATCATGGTGAAACTGCCAAATACCAAAGAAAACAATAATCCTTAAAGTAGCCAATGAGATTATCTACAAAGAAACAAGTTCCCTGGTGGCTTCCCTAGTGGCTCAGAGGATAAAGCATCTGCCTGCAATGCGGAAGACCCGGGTTTGATGCCTGGGTTGGGAAGATCCCCTGGAGAAGGACACGGCAACCCACTCCAGTACTCTTGCCTGGAGAATCCCATGGACAGAGGAGCCTGGTGGGCTACAGTCCATGGGGTCGTAAAGAGTCGGACATGACTGAGCGACTTCACACACACACAAATACACACACACACACACACACACACACACACACTTATTTCCCAAAAGCAACAATGGCAGCTAAATTGAGCAATAGCTTCAAAATGGTCAGGGAGAATAACTGTCCACTTGAGTTCTGCACTGCTGCTGCTGCTGCTAAGTTGCTTCAGTCGTGTCTGACTCTTAGCAACCCCATGGACTGCAGCCCACCCGGCTCCTTCGTCCATGGGATTTTCCAGTCAAGAGTACTGGAGTGGGGTGCCATTGCCTTCTCCGGAGTTCTGCACTAATTTTCTGGAAATTATGTAAGATTAAAAACATTTTCAAACAAACAAACACTGATAAAATTATCACTAAGATTTCACTGGAAGATATTTACTACCTTGAGATACCACTTTACATCTACTAGGATGACTATAATCAACAAGGTGGACAATAACATGTTGACCAGGATGTATTACTAGGAAAATGGGAACACTCATATATTGCTAGTGGTAATAGGAAATGGGGTGCTTGCTTTGAAAAAAGATCTGGTAGTTTTTGCAAAGATTAAACATATAGTTATTATCTGACCCAATATTTCTATCTCTCAGTGTATATCCATGAGAAATTAAAACATATATACAAAAACTGGTTCACATATGTTCATAACAGTATTGTTCATAATAGGAAAAAAGTGGAAACAATTGAAATGTCCATCAACTGATGAGTAGATGAATAAAATGTGACAGGTCCATACAATGGAATACTATGACAATCAAAAAAAAAATGAAGTACTGATATATGCTGCAATACAGCTGAACCTTGAAAACATATCAAGTGAAAAAAGTCAGTCACAAGAGACAATATACTGTATGATACCATTTATACAAAATCTAGAGGCAAATCTAGAGACAGAAAGGTCAGTTGTTGCCAAGGGGAGGGAAGGATGAACTCTGGGAGAAGTAAGAAGTGATTGCTAGTGAGTATGAGATTTCTTTCTGTGATGAAGAAAATGTTCTAAAATTAATGGTTGCAATGGCTGCACAACTCTGTGAATCCACGGAGTGGTATGCTCTGAATGAGCTGTGAGATATGTGAATTACATCTCAGTAAAGCACTATATATATTCCCTTGTAGCTCAGTTGGTAAAGAGTCTGCTTGCAATGCTGGAGACCTGGGTTCGATCCCTGGGTCAGGAAGATCCCCTGGAGAAGAAAATGGCAACCCATTCCAGTACTCTTGCCTGGAGAATCCCACAAACAGAGGACCCTGGCAGGCTACAGTCCATGGGTTTGCAAGAGTCAGACATGACTTAGTGACTACACCACCACCACCAAAGCTGCTATATAGATATCAAAAAAAATCCAGCAGTCATTGCCGCACAGCCTGTGAGATCTCAGCTCCCTGACCAGGTATTGAAACCAGGTCATGGTAATGAAAGTGCTGAATCCTAACAGTAGATCACCAGAGAACTGCCAGTAATTATTTTCAATATTCCAGAAAAACATCTGCTTCACTGAATATACTAAAGCCTTTGACTGTGTGGATCACAACAAACTCTGGAGAATTCTTAAAGAGATGGGAATACCAGACCACTTTACCTGCCTTCTGAGAAATCTGTATGCAGGACAAGAAGCAACAGTTAGAACTAGACATGGAACAACAGACTGGTTCCAAATTGGGAAAGTAGTATGTCAAGGATGTATACTGTCACTCTGCTTATTTAACTTCTATGCAGAGTACATTATGAGAAACACTGGGCTGGAAGAAGCACAAGCTGGAATCAAGACAGCTGGGAGAAATATCAATAACCTCACATACACAGATAACACCACCCTTATGGCAGAAAGTGAAGAACTAAAGAGCCTCTTGATAAAAGTAAAAGAGGAGAGAGAAAAAGTTGGCTTAAAACTCAACATTCAGAAAACTAAGATCATGGCATCTGGTCCCATCACTTCATGGGAAATAGATGGGGAAACAACGGAATCAGTGACAGACTTTTATTTTCTTGGGCTCCAAAATCACTGCAGATGGTGATTGTAGCCATGAAATTAAAAGACGCTTGCTCCTTGGAAGCAAAGTTATGACCAACCTAGACAACATATTAAAAAGCAGAGACATTACTTTACCAACAAAGGTCTGTCTAGTCAAAGCTATGGTTTTTCAAGTAGTCATGTAGGGATGTGAGAGTTGGACTATAAAGAAAGCTGAGTGCCGAAGAATTGATGCTTTTGAACTGTGGTGTTGGAGAAGACTCTTGAGAGTCCCTTGGACTGCAAGGAGATCCAACCAGGCAATCCTCAAGGAAATCAGTACTGAATATTCATTGGAAGGACTGTTGCTGAAGCTCAAACTCCAATACTTTGGCCACCTGATGAGAAGAACTGACTCACTGGAAAAGATTCTGATGCTGGGAAAAATTGAAGGAAGGAGAGAAGGGGACGAGAGGATGAGATGGTTGGATGGCATCACTGACTCAATGGACATGAGTTTGAGCAAGCTCCCAGAGTTGGTAAAGGACAGGGAAGCCTGGCATGCTGCAGTTCATGGGGTTGCAAAGAGTTGAACACAACTGAGTGACTGAACTGAACTGAATATATAAGAGAACTTTCTTCCAAATCTTTTTCATAGCTCATGCATTCAAGAGGTCACCAAAGACATAAGATATTTAGTTTTTATAACAATTTAGTTGTAGATGGTACAGAAAGGCTCTTAATTAGGTAGCTATTTTGGACTCCTTTCTCATTTAAGTCAACATAGAGCATTGAGTAGAGTTCTCTGTGCTGAACAGTAGGCTCTCATTCAGTTCAGTTCAGTTCAGTTGAGTCGCTCAGTCATGTCCGACTCTTTGCGACCCCATGAACTGCAGCACACCAGGCCTCCCTGTCCATCACCAACTCCAGGAGTTCACCCAGACTCATGTCCATCGAGTCAGTGATGCCATCCAGCCATCTCATCCTCTGTCGTCCTCTTCTCCTCCCGCCCCCAATCCCTCCCAGCATCAGAGTCTTTTCCAATGAGTCAACTCTTCGTATGAGGTGGCCAAAGTACTGGAGTTTCAGCTTTAGCATCATTCCTTCCAAAGAACACCCAGGGCTGATCTCCTTCAGAATGGACTGGTTGGATCTCCTTGCAGTCCAAGGGACTCTCAAGAGTCTTCCTCAACATCACAGTTCAAAAGCATCAATTCTTTGGCGCTCAGCCTTCTTCACAGTCCAACTCTCACATTCCATAACACAGGAAAAACCATAGCCTTGACTAGACGAACCTTTGTTGGCAAAGTAATGTCTCTGCTTTTGAATATGCTATCTAGGTTGGTCATAACTTTACTTCCAACGCATATAACACACAGATACACATACACATACATTCATGCATCATGCATATATATATTTCTTAGCTCTGTCTACTGAGAGGATCTGGAGGCAATGACACACTTGTAGCAATGAGCTTATCAAGTGTCTATATATTAGTTTCCAAGTATCATTATCCACTAAAAAGAATCAGGACTCCTGGGGCAAGAATTGATTCCGAGGGCAGAGAAATGAGCTTGAAAACTTTTTTGTGTTTGAAAGTAAAGAAATTCAAAGAATGATGAGGACATGTCATAAGACACAGGAGCTTGAAGGGGCTCCTACTGATTAAATCTGAGGCAAACTGAACATCAAAATGAACAGTGATAATAATAGATTAAATAGGAATCCATGTTAATAAATAAGGTTGAATGTCAATTAATAAACTGTAGAAGGAATAATGGAATAAGAAAACCAACATTTGGCAACCATCAGAAATTTATTCTGGAAAGAATCATCAATGAATGCTAAAAGGAGCTTTGGAAGTTTGTTGTAGAATAGGACATTCAGAGTTTTAAAGTATTTTCCCACAAAATATTTATTAATTACAAGAGGGGAAAAAAAGTAAGTTTAGAGTAGACAAACCTGGTAACACCAGCTTCACCAAGTGATCAAAGTTAACCTCATCAGTAAGGACCAAATCAGCATGTTCCCTGATACGTTACACTAAGAATGCAACATCACTTCTATGGTATGCCTGCCAAAAATTCATAAGGAAATGTCAGCCAAACCTAAATTGAGGGAAAATCTATAAAATAGCTGGCCTGCATTCATCAAAACACAAAGATCAAGAAAGAAAAGAGACTGAATGCAAACTGGTACAGCCACTATGAAAAACTGTATGGAGGTTCCTTAAGAAACTAAAAACAGAGTTACCAGCAATTCCACTCTTGAGCATATATCCAGAGAAAAAATGGTTCAAAATGATATGTACACCCCAGTGTTCCCTGAAACACGGTTTACAATAGCCAAGACATGGAAACAACCTAGTCCATCCACAGATGAGTGGATAAAGAAGATGTGGCACATATACACAATGGAATATTACTAAGCCATTAAAAAGAATGAAATAATGCCATTTGCAGCAACATGAATGGACCTTGAGATTATCATACTAAGTGAAGTAAGTCAAACAGAGAAAGGTAAGTATTTTATGATATTGCTTCTAAGTTCAATCTTAAAAAAAAATGATACAAATATACTTACTTACAAAACAGAAAGACTTGCAGACTTATAGAGGGAACGAGGTGGGGAAGTGT
The DNA here is from genome assembly GCF_000754665.1 of Bison bison bison. Lineage (NCBI taxonomy): Eukaryota > Metazoa > Chordata > Mammalia > Artiodactyla > Bovidae > Bison > Bison bison. The sequence continues at coordinate 6,884,334 of NW_011494835.1, read as the reverse complement.
AGGGGAGAGGGATAAACTGGGAGTTTTGAATAAATACACTGCTGTATTTTAAACAGATAATCAACAAGGATCTCTCTGTGAAAATGGGAAAAGAATTTAATATACAGATACATGTATAACTGAATCACCTTGCTGTACACCTAAAACCAACAAAATATTGTTAATCAACTATACTCCAATATAAAATAAAAATTAAAAAAGGAAAAGAGAAAAGATGGTATCTAGATAACAAAATATGGCAAATAAATGCAACGTAACAGGGAGAACTGGCAGAATCTGAATGAGGTACTTACATTAATTTCATGACTCTGACAGCTATACTGTTGTTATGTATGAGTGTCCTTATCTTAAAAAACATACACTGAATTACTTAGGTGTAATAGGATATCATGTCTACAACTTACTCTTGATTGGTTCTGGAAAAAATATAAGAACAAACTGTATACCTGTGGGGGTGGAAGAGAGATAGCAGGGAGAAAGAAAGGGCATGATAAAGCAAATGCAGTAAAATTTTATCAAATAGGAAGCACTGAGTGAAATGTATACAGGAAGTGTACACTATTTTTAAGACTTTCCTATACGCTTCAAAGTATTTCAGAATTTTCAAAAAGCTAAAATGAAGAGGGAAAATTGAGAAAGTATATGCAAAGAAAATTTAACTGTTTTCAGTAATTTTATCAGTGAGGTAGTACTGGTAATGTTACACTGAAACTACTACATATATCATGTGGCATAAAGCAAATAAATAATCATGACATATTCTACCATTTGCCATGGCCTTGAAAACCAGGATTACTACTGTGGAAGGAAAAAGATAGAAATATATGCAAGAAAAGTTTAAAGACCCCAAAATACTTAACTTAAATTTCATTTACTAGTATAAATGTATAAGATGTTTTAACTTAAAAAAAAAAAAATTCCCTAGTCTGTACACTGAAAAGGCCCAGAAACAATGACAATCTATTAACCACAGCATCGTTTGTACCAGACCATGATACTAAAACACCATTTTCCACTAAAAGAAACCAGGGCTTATTGGAGTTACGTTTGATTCAAGATCTAGTACAGGGAATGTATAAGAGAAATCTGAAACTTTATGTCATACCAAAGAGAAAGAAAATTATTAAAGACTATTAGGAATGTGTCTATGAAACTCAGGAGGTAACCTAAACAGGTTCCACCAGCCACATCTAAAAAATGATATTATCTGCTTTTGGAAAACAGGAGTCAATTCCTTTTCTTGAAAACTGATAAAAGCAGTCAAGCACTTATCATATCTTGCCTTTCCTATATGAACTCTACCACTGTGTAACCCTAAGATAGGTGAGGGGGAAGTGTCTCTTTATAGAATTATTTCAGCCTATAAAAGAATAAATTATTTTGAAAAAATTGTGAAGCCAGATGGGAAAGTGGTTATATGTATTTATATTTACAGGTGGCCACAAAGTCCCTATGCATGCTAGTTAGAAGTTATCTGTACATTCCTTTCATTCTTTGCACAAACACATTCTCTCAGTTTTTCTAGACATCTTCCATGCTAACAGCTAGATGCTGGATATTGCTAAAGCAAAAGATCATATAGCTCTTTTAAATTTTCAAGTTATTATGATACTGAAAATCTTTCAGAGCCTAGGGGTTCTGCTTAACAACAGCTATGTATATATATGCACTCACACTAAGCATTTTGGCTCCAAACAGTGAAAATTTGAACAAGTTCCATTACCTCTGTGTCCCAATATCCAGTTTTATCATCTTAAAAATGGAATCAGCAAGGTTTTCTGTATTAACAATCACTGGAACCAATGCCTGAGAAGGTAATGTGGTTCAGTTCAAGCACTGCCAGAATTTGGAACTCACAACCTTTTTCTGACTTATTAAATGTCTTAGCTATTATATGAGATCACATTTATAATAATGAGCAGTATTACAAACATTAGTTGAACAGATATAAGACATCTCCTTATAAACCAGATTACTTTTGGTTTTAAAACTGTCCAACCTTATTTTCTATGTTCATTTTCCAGACATACAGCTTTGCTTGTATGTCTTAATTAATGTAATCTGTACTTAATTTATACATATCCCATATTAAGGACCAGTGAAAAAGTAAACATAGTATTAAAAATGTTTATGTGGCTAATCCAAAAGTGAATAACCAAGATCCATTTTTATTTCATAATGTTCTGCTGCACACCTATTATATATAATACCCATCACTAACAAAACCTAAAATAAGAATATATGATTTGGAAAACAGATTTTTTCATTCCAGGCAAACTGAAAATAGCTTTTATTTGTGTGATTATAAAAGTAATGTTGTTCAGTTCATTTAAAAAAGATAAAGTAAAGATCTCCTATAAATCACACACAAGAAAAAAAAAATCACTCAACCATTGTGATATATTTATATATCTATATATAAATATATATATGTATATATTTATATATATCTAGCTACTCTAGTTGGCTAGCTGTCTAGCTTTTTTACATATTTTGAAACAAAATGAGAATAATCTACATATGTTGGTAGCATGCCCTTAATAGGTTTATAATTCAATGTATATATCATTTTATAGCAATAAATCTAGGTGCACATCATCTTTATTTTTTAAGACCTTATTCAGGACTATTGCAATAGGGGAGTGACAGCAGGCTGAACTCTGAATTCAGTAAAGACAACTGGAAACTTATAGTCAATGAGCACGGTAAGGTGGGTCACTGAACGGAAAATTACTGAGGCACATCATTGTTTTTAAGTGCACAGTGTATACAGGCAATTCAATTTATTTAATAATTCCCAATGATGGACTCTTTCCAAATTTTTGCTACAATGACAACCCTTATATACATTTTCCCATACTTGTCTATTGTGGGAAAATTTCATTTGTGAATATATTATCACAAAAAGCCTTACAGCTTCATTTATTTATGAACAAATTGTCTTCACTGATAAGAGATAAAACTACCTAAACAGGTATCATTCCAGAAAACCAGGATTTATAGATGCCACAAGTATATGCAAAAGACTGGTAGAAAAGATGATAACATTAAAACAGTTCCTGACAGCAGAGCAATTTTTAATCTAGGAGAGGAAGAGCTATATACATAAATAATACAAGAAATAAATGCAAAGCAGGGAGAACTACATATTAACTAAGAATGGAATGAGTACCTGAATTCACATGGAAATTAATCCTAACTTAAGGCAATTTTTTAATGTTAAACAGGTAAATAAAAAATGATAGAAAGAGACAAATATTATATAAGTAACTCCAAGCAATCATCCAAATACTTTTGCCATTGTACTAATACATGAAATTCTTATAGCACTTAATAAACTAACCTCATAATAATCCTGTGAAGACTACAGATGAGAAAACTGTGGCTTAGGAAAGGAAAAGGGAATGATAGGAACGGAACCATTTTTGTGTCTAGCAGAGATTTCCTATTTCATTTCTCTAAAATGTAAGCTCCAAGAGGACAAGAACTGTCTTATTGATCACTGACTCCCTAGTTCTGAGAAGAGTGCCTGCCACAAAGAAGCATGGATTCAGTAAATATTTGTTGAATAAATATATCCGCATCCTACAGATGTCGTAATTGAGGCTCAGAAAGACAGTTATGGATATAAACAAATAAAACCATTAAATTAAGGTTCAAAACTAAGTTTAGTATTCTTTCTTCAACTATAATGTCTGAAACAGTTTGGTTATTAGCTGAAATGTGGAAATCATTTTATAATATTTAACTAGTGCTACCAAAATAACTGTTTTGAATGTATAATTTACACTTATCACTAAATTTTGATTAAGTCAGAAACAGAAAGAAAATGGTATTGTCTTCAAAGGAATAGCTGAATAATACTCCAGATGTGAAATGACAGTTTTAACTGTTTTATCATTTTAAATGAGACTAAAGGGAACAGAACTTTGAACTTTTTATCAGGTTTAAATTTTAAAATAAAGTAGCAAAAAAAAAAGGAAGAAAAATCTTTACACAAAGCTCTCACCTGAGGGGAAATAATAAAAAGAGGACTATTTTAATTTGCTATTGTACAGATAGAGGTTGCAAATTATATAAGTTATCTATTCATTAAGTAGACACAGGATGGCCGGTTTTGAAGCTGTAGACTGCCATTTGGTTCAAATTACTATGAAACTCTTGAAAATAATTAAAATGTTTTTCTCTGAAAAAAATCTATACTTCAAACTGCCTAACAATTAGAATTAAACACTAAAGTATTAAAACAGCAATGTAAAAAATAAAAAGCAATGTAAATCATTAAAACTGAGAGGCTGTATCTCTCTGTAAAAATCTAAAACATATCAATAATCCAGTAAACAAAGTTTAAGAAATCAAAATGCAATTTACTTCCTCTTGCTGATATTTTCCAAGTTTATATTTCCTATGTAGCATCATATACATATATTAATCCTTTTAAATGTAAACCAAACTTATACTATGAAAATATTTGAAAGTTATAAATCCAATTTGCTTAGAAGTCCATTTAAATAAACTGTAAAATAATATTCTCAACTAAATACTTAGAAAGCAAGCAATGTCCTAGATTCTTCTGAGGATGCAGTTTTTCCTTAAGGAAAACCCTTGCCAATTTTTTTAAGTGGTTTATCAATCAGATTCCTTACCTAGCAAGAATAAAATTGTAAAGGGGACAAAAACTCTGGAATTTAGCTAGAATTTAGACTCACATTTTTGCATTTACTATATAAAAACAAGAGAAATCAAAATGCAATGTTTTATTTTGCCTACCTTAGCATGAAAATACATCCAAGAGGAATATTAAGCTCTAAGTTATAAAGATGTGAAAGTGGTCTAGAATACATGAAATTCAGGGATAACAATTTTTCATTTCATTTTAAACAATAGCTTCAATTCCCTTCTACACTAAATATTTTATCAGGAGCTTATACAAATGTTCTAGATCTTTTCCGCCTCCTCTGTATTCTTAAATTATTCCAGTATACATCTGAGAACATTCTACGTAAAATACACTTTGTTAAGTATTTGCACATGATCTATTTCGCCTAACATTAACCCTGTGATGAAATCCTCATGTTATACATAACTAAACAAGGCTTGGCAATGATAAGTAACTCATCCCTGTCAGAGTAACTCAAATCTGTCAGAGGCAAAGTCCATATCTGAATAAGGTCTTCAGACTACACCACAACTGTAGCTAATCACTTTATGTCATACTCACATGTTGCCTTACAATACATTGTACTATTAACTTTCACTGTTACTGTCGTAACTTTCCAATGTTCATGTCTTTAAAAGCAACAGCTGTATTGTGCTTTGATATCTTACAGTATCTTTAGTAGATTGATTCACGTTGCTTGTTTCATAGAAGAATTACAGACTATAGGTTTAAAAACTCTTTGTCTCACACTTGTTAAGTAGAAATGACACCAAAATTATCAAGCACTATTAAATGCTTCCCATGTATTAACTCATTTAATCCTCATGCCACCCCTATGAAATTGGTACATTATTGTCCTATTTTGTAGACAGAAAAGCTACAAGCTAGATAGGTTATTTAACTTGCCCAAGATTAAGGTTACAAGGGAGTTACGGTCAAGGCTTCAAAAGCCAAGGTATTCTGTCTGGAGTGGTTACATGCTTAAAGTTAAAACTGTCCCTCAAGTCTGTGCGTGCATGTGTGCTAAGACACTTCAGTCACGTCCGATTCTTTGCAACCCTATAGATAGTAGCCCGCCAGGCCCCTCTGTCCATAAGATTCTCCAGGCAAGAAGACTAGAATGGGTTGCCTTGCCCTCCTCCACAGAATCTTCCCAACCCAGGGACTGAACCTGTATCTCTTTCATCTCCAGCATTGGCAGGCAGGTTCTTTACCACTGGTGCCACCTGGGAAGCACCCCCTAAGACTACATAATGACTAAATGAAATCATGCATTCATACAGTAGAAAAATTCAAAAAGTTTTAACTCTTGGCAATGATTTCTTGAATATGAAACCAGTGAAGTGAAGTCGCTCAGTGGTGTCTGACTCTGCGACCCCACGGACTGTAGCCTACCAGGCTCCTCCATCCATGGACTTTTCCAGGCAAGAGTACCAGAATGGGTTGCCATTTCCTTCTCCAGGGGGATTTTCCTGACTGAGGGATCAAACCCGGGTCTACAGAATTGCAGACAGACACTTTACCATCTGAGCTACAAGGGAAGCTCTAATGAAACCAAAAGCATAGGCAATAAAAGAAAAAATAGACAAATGGGCCTATATCAAAAGGAAAAAACTCCCATGTATCAAAGGAAACAATAGAAAAAAGACAACCTACAGAATGGGAGAAAAAAAAACCTTCAAATCAGACATCTGGTAAGAGTTTCCTAGGTTGCATGAGTGGTTAAAAAACCCATCTGCTAATGCAGATGTAAGAGTTGTGGGTTCAATCTCTGGGTTGGGAAGATTCCCTGGAGGAGGGCATGGCAACCCACTCCTGTAATCTTACCTGCAGAATCCCATGGACAGAGGAGCCTGGCAGGCTATGGTCCATAGGGTCACGAAGAGTCAGACAAGACTGAAGCAATTTAGCACACCGGCATAACTCGACAATTAAAAATAACCTAATTTAAAAACGGGGAAAGGACTTGAATAGTTCTCAAAAAATGATATAAAAATGGCCAATGAGCAAATAAAAAGATCCTCAATATCACTAATCTTGAGAGAAATGCAAATCAAAACCACAGTAAGGTATCACCTTACTTGCCAGGATGGGTACTGTCAAAAACGAACAAAAAATCAAACAGAAAATAACAACTGCTGATGAGGATGTGGAGAAACAAGAACTCTTGCCCACTGTTAGTAGGAATGTAAAATTGTGTAACTCTTACAGAAAAAGGTATGGCAATCCCTCAAAAAATGTGAAAATTCAAATTACCAATATGATCCAGCAATCCCATTTCTAGGTATATATGAAAAACAATTAAAGCAGGATCACAAAGAGGTATTTGTACACCCATGTTCTTAGTAGCCTTATTTACAATATAGACTGTGATGGTTTCCAAGATATGGAAACTATCAATGCAATCTATTCCTAGATGGTGAATGGATAGGAATGCACACAATGCACACAATGGAATACTATGAAGCCTTCAAAAAGGAACCACCATATTTATGCTACAACATGAATAAACTTCAGGGACATTGTACTAAATTAAATAAGCCAGTGAAAAATGGCAAATACTAAATAATTCCACTTACTATATAATAAGTATCCAAAGTAGCCACATTTTTAAAATAGAGTACAGTGGTGGTTACCAGGGGCTGGGTGGAAAGGGAAAACAGGGAATTGTTTACTTGGCATAAAGTTTTAGTTTTGTTAAGACAAAAAATTCTGTAGATCTGTTGTACCACAGTGTGAAAATGTTTAACGTTATGGAATTGTATTAAAAATGGTTAAGTTGGTAAGCTTCTGTTTTTGCCACATTAAGAAAAAAAATCACTTATTTTCTTTCATTTCCCCTCTTTCATTTTCCTCAACAGCAGGGAAATAAAAAGGACAAAAAAAGTAAAGAAATTCAAGGACTTCAATAAGTAGGAAAAAACTAAGAAAACAACAATAAAATGAAACAGGTAACCCCGCACTCTTACTGACTTATTGCTAATTTTCTTCTTAACGTGGAAATATCCTGAACCTCAAGTGAAACTGTATCCTATGGACCAGATAATGGAATGTCGTGGTTAAAGGCCTTTTGAAGCTGGAGAGCTCAAATACTATTTTGACTTTGCTACAAATTACTGTGTGACCTTGGGTAAGATATTTTCATTCATTCACTCATTCATTCATTCACTCATCAAAAGGTCTGTTTCCATATGAGTGAGCCTGGTCAAATGAATTCTAGGATCGATCTGAGGAATAAATGAAATAAGTCATATTAAACAGTAGGTACTTTACAAGCACTCACGAAGTGCTGGCTATAATTACTTTAGAGCCTAGAGAGCAAGAGAAGAGCACTTGGATTTCGACTAAAGGAAGTCCAGAGCTCTTCCTAAAGATGTGTCTCATTTGTCGATAATTATGGTGCTATCAAATCAGATACTATTTAGCAAACCTTCACTGACTCTATCATTCCTGTGGTCCTCTCTTCTGAAGAACTCTCTCCCAGGGAAAAGCAATGTCATCTCAGGTGTTCGAAAATGTTTGCTTTGGGAACAGCGTTTTCTACCCCAGAGGCGGTGGAACCAGGGACCTGTATATTAACCACTGAGTTCCCTGTTCCTCTCACTTCACTAGGGACCTAGGCCTTAATCGCGGATGAGGATGGGGGGGGGGGGG
>NW_011494835.1:6872469-6875183 GCF_000754665.1 Bison bison bison | reverse complement strand
CCCAGCCGCCAGCCTCAGCAACGCGATGCCCTCCAACCCCCAGCGCGGCCCGCGAAGGCGGCAGCCCGCCTTCCGGGAGACGAGTGGGGGTGGTGACATTCGTTTTCAGGAAAATTCCCAGGGATCGAAAGCCCCACCTCCGGCCCCCCTCGGCCTCGGTCAGACTAGGGAGAATTCGGTCAGGTGAGGACCGGGCTGCCAGTCCCTGGGCACCGCTTCCGGCACAGCTGTTCAGGAACCCAGTAGGGTGTCCTTTGACCCTAATTCCCGTTTCATTGACTTATTTCATTCATACTCCATTTTTCTGACTCAGGGCCATTAAACTGTCTTAGTACATCCCAAGAGGTACAAACACTTAATTTGTAGTTTGCACTTATTCTGGTGAAAATAAAAACACTAGTAGCCATGACCAGAAAGGACAGGAATCAGTTCTTTGGCAATGTATTACCTCATATAGGTAAACTTGGGTTTTCTCCCTTCTCCCATTTTAATCATCACCTTTGTGAAATACTTGCCAGGTTGGTATCCTCAGTGGAGGCAAAGGGCCCACTTTTTGCTTGGTATTAAGAACTTGCCAGAAACTAAGTGTCAAAATGATCCACTTAACCTAATTACAAAGTAACTATTTTCACACATTGTTCAGTAAAGATATTGTCTGCTATAGCAGCAAATATGGTAACTCAGGACTTTCAAAGAAATCTTGATTCTTCTCTGTTAAATGTGAATAGTATGTTCCCCAAAGATGTTACCATATACTGAACAATTTAACGCAAGTAACCTTCAAAACAGCGTGTAGCACACTACAATTATCAGTCTAAACTGAAAAGTCCCTTCTGTGTAGGTAGCTACATACAGGACCTTCCTAACTGGTCTCTGCTCCCAACCCCACCCAAGCCCCCACAGTGCTCTGGTGTAGTGCCGCTATCACAAACAGCAATCAAAGCTAATGAACTGAGATGGTTAAACTGAGCCTAAAAAACATCAACTTGTGCTGAAGTTTTAAAATCTTTTAATAGTTCATTACACAGTATTTAAAAAAAAATACTTGGGCCTTTTAACTTTGTTGATCTACAGACAGAATTAACAGTAATTTAAAGGGAAGAAATGTGCTTAAGTTATTGCTAGGTAAGATACCTATTCAACAAAGCTGTTCCTACTATAATCAAGCAAATTTTATACACAACTAGTTTGGGATATGACCTTTATTGAGCTTATCCACCAGAGTGGAAATAATGTCTGTACAAAACCAAATGTTTGTTACTATAACTTCTGCATCACAATTAAAATCCAAACAGTTTTTTAAAAACAGTCAACTCAATCAAAACCCACTACTTCAGAATCAATAGCTTCTTTGAAGCCACAGTAACACTTAAATATGGTTAAGACTCAAATGCAGAAATTTGGTTGGTTGGAAAGCTAATTAAACTTCCAACTTTCTCAAATAGAATTACAAAAAGGCAAAATTGTGTTTTTCACAGAGATACAGTCCACTGGAATCACCAACACTGGACAGCTGTTAGAGTATTTAGAGTCCTGAGATAATAAGGAATCCAGGCATCCTTTAGACAGTCTTCTGTTGTCCTTTCTTTCCAATCAGAGATTTGTGGATGTGTGGAATGACACCTAGAAGAGGGATAAAATAACATAGCACTTTAAAACCAACAGTTTAATGTTCAACTTGGAAGATGTCTTTCAATGTGAGGCTAAGTGCAGAGTAAAAATTCAGAAATACATAGAGAAATCAAATTTCATGATGCAACCATACTACAGATCAATGAAAATATACTGTGTCCTCTTTTAGACTGAAAATTACTAGAGGGAAATTTAAAAGCAAATTCTTTTCTCTAGAGAAATTTATAAGTTAATATTTACATACCACCACCAGCAATTGTAGCCTTGATGAGAGAGTCCAATTCTTCATCTCCACGAATAGCAAGTTGCAAGTGACGAGGGGTAATACGCTTTACCTTCAAGTCTTTCGATGCATTTCCTGCCAATTCAAGTACCTAGAAGGCAGAATGCAATCAATCTCCTTCCAACTTACATTAATGTCAAGATCCAGACAAGAATCAAACCTTCACGATGAAGGTGTATCTACCAACTGTCATCTCCCCCACTACCTGAATGGCAAGATAAGCAAAAGCCATAAAGAGGGCACGCAATTTTATTTCCTAAGGCCGCAAACTCAAGCTCAGGAGGATCCCCATCATGATCACCAGCCCCCCCTAGCGTTGTCGGAAGCTTCTCGCCGCGTTCAGAGCCTGGGAGTTTTCTTGCATCACTTTCCTCCTTCCCTCTCGCCGCCTCCCCCCACCCCCTCCCAACCTTTTCCAGATTATAGGCGTACACCCATTTACCTCTGCGGTGAGGTACTCCAGGATGGCTGCGCTGTACACAGCGGCAGTCGCGCCCACACGTCCATGGCTAGTCGTCCTAGATTTCAGGTGTCGATGAATACGGCCCACCGGGAACTTCGTTTTTAGCATACACAAACATAAATGCACAAAGATAGACGAGTCAAAGATAATTATACGCGCGCCAAAGGCAGGGGCATGGACGGTGGTGCAGCAACGCGCCCCAGCACAGACACACGTGATCGCCCCCCCGCCCCGATATTTATTGCATCGGTAAACCAAGTCGCGACACTATCACCCACGCAAAGACGAAACGCTAATCCAGAGCGATGATAAACAAGAGAGGAAAAGGAAAGAAAA
>NW_011494835.1:6855282-6871773 GCF_000754665.1 Bison bison bison | reverse complement strand
CCCTTTTCTTCGCTTTCTCAATGGCTGCCACCCGCCCTCGGGACGCGTCCTTGAAGCTTCAGCCAATGAGAAAGCGAAGAAAAGGGCGGAGGGGCGGGCGCTTCACAGCTCGAATTCCTATTGGAGCATGCGGAAGGAGGTGGGGGAGGGCGGAGGGATTGGAACTGGGGAGAAGAAGGGCACAGCGGCGGGAGGGAAGAAACAGAGCGAGCTATGCTGCGGGAGCTAGGGGGCCCCCCCGCGCTGGCTGAGGTCACGTGTCCGAGAGGCGGAGTTGAGAGGCTCAGGGGAGGGGCACGCAGTATCGCGCACCCCACCATCACCCGTTCGCTTTCGTCTCCTAACCTGATTCCGGAGACCACGTGAAGTCTCCGCGGGGTCTAGCGCGCCCCACTTCCTGCCCTCCCCTTCCAAATGAGCACCTCGAAGGCAGAGACCCACCAGTCCACAGCCTTCTTCCGAGGCCCGGGGTACTCTTCCTTGATACCCTCAGCATCGCCCAGCTTTTTCAGTCTGACAGGTGGCGCGAACGCGTCCAGTGAGAGGAGCCCGAATTCCTTCCCTGACCACATCCTTGATAGTGATTTCAGTCTTCTAACCCCACTGGGCGAGTCTCGAGCCACCGACTGATCGTGATACACTGCTCCCACGTCATTTTCAGTTCTAACTCCCTCGTCTTTCCTCACCATTTTTGAATGCCCTAACCCCGCCACCCCACCCCAGTGGGATACTTTCACAGGAAAAACGGTGATGAAAGCCCTCTTGCTGGTCAGAAAAGACACTTCGGTCTACCCCTAGAGGGCTTGGAGTGAGACGGTATTCTTTAATCAAATCATAACCCGTATCTTTCTGGAGATTACACATCAATGGGTTGTACCTATAGCCTGGTGTCTAAAGTTGATTTAATGAAACCTCAAAGCTATTCTGTGTCAACTTTTCTATGCTAAACAGTTTGCTACATGACAAATGTTCGGTAAATGTCAGTGGGGTAACTTCTAACGTGATTCAAAGACAGTTACAGATGGTCCATGTAATCAGTTGCAAATGATGGGCTAAAAAAATAGTACTGTACACACAGTACTATCATAATGCCAGCTACTTAGTCGTCCAACTAATAGATTAATAACACCTGTGTACATGTCCAGCTGCTTGAAGACAATAATGATCTAAATCTTTTATATTTATAGCATTTAATAGTGTATTACCTTTTAAATATATTTCTGATGTCAAAAAGTTTTAATACATGTATTCTTAAGTACTGTAGTTTGAGTTTCAGTTTGAAAGAGTTTACCAAATTAGAGGACCCCTCCATATCTGGTAGGTAAGTAAGTTCCAGTGAAGAAGTTCCCAACAATTTGACAGAGTTTTGTTATTTTCTTCCCCTTACAAATGAGGAATTTTTACATTGTAGTCAGTAGCAAGAGTTAATCAGTTCTCCCACTGAATTGTTACAATGACATTTTAAAACTGTGAAACCTGATGTAATAGTTAATCTGAGCTCTGCAGAGGCTTCCTGATATGTAATTTAGAAGCCAACGTTAATACCTTTTCCAGTTTGGATAATATGTACTCTTTGCTATGAGATCCAGCTATAGGAATTCACTGTTGCCTCACTGAACAGTGGTTAAGAGAATGTGCTCTGGAGCAAGTAGACAAGAACTCTGCTCTGCTTCCTTCTCAGTATGTCATCTTAGTTACTTTTTGGAGCTTCAAGTTTCTCTTCTCTCCATCCATGGGATTTTCCAGGCAAAAGTACTGGAGTGGGGTGCCATTGCCTTCTGCGTATGGAAAGAGTACAGTACTACCTATTCTCAGCTAGTTGTTGAAAGATTAAAGGAGAAGGTATGCAATGTATGCTCCAACGTGTGTTTATCACATAGCAGCAGATAATAATGATGGTGTCCTCTACATTGGATGCTGAAGTGAAGTCGCTCAGTCGTGTCCAACTCTTTCCGACCCCATGGACTACAGCCTACAAGGCTCCTCTGTCCATGAAAATTTCCAGGCAAGAGTACTGGAGCGGGTTGCCATTTCCTTCTCCAGGGGATCTTCCCGACCCAGGGATCGAACCCAGGTCTCCCACATTGCAGGCAGACACATTGGATGCTGGGGAAGGATGAAATAAAGTATCTTTGATTCCTACATCTTTTCCCTTGTCTAGCATACCGTCTTCATTTGACATGAAAGTAAAAAGCCGCAATGCAACCCTGAAACCTACCTAGGCCCCCTGCATTGGGATAGCAGAGTCTTAGCCACTGGACCACCAGGGAAATCCCCACTTTAATTTTAGATTGCCTATCACTTGCTGAAATGGATCTTAACTGTTATAGTAAGTCAACACCCTAAATCTTGGGGAAAGAAACACACTTTACTCTGCAGCACTGAGAAACCCATCAGTATTTCTGAGAAGGGGAGAATACAGCATTCCTCAATTTTAAGGTACTAATTTAGCATGGGGTAAAAGCCAAATCATAAAAGAGAAAATTTTTGTGAGAAGACTGGTAAAGCTGATGTATGTCATTTAGGTATAAACCCTAAAACCATGTAACACTGAAACCAAGACAAGGATGTAAAATCTTGAAGGAAGACTGAGTAATATTTAGTAACTGGGTGTGGCATTTAAGAAAGTGTAGGAAGGATGTAGATAAATGAGAAAGGGCATACAAGAAGAAGCTCAGGTTTTTTGGATTGATGGTTTAGGATATGAAGTAGCATCTATAATAGTGAAAATGCCAAAAGGGTAGACATGGATGAGCAGAGGAGAGAAGAAAGAGGAAAGCCAGGAACGTTATGAAAAGTTTAAGCTGACATTCGGGGAATCCAAGTGGAATTTTCTAGTAAGTATGTTGACAATGAGGGCAAGAGTTTGTGAAAGAAAAATTTTCAAAGATATATCCTAAGAAGCATACCTAATAAAGAAACTTTAGGTGATGATGTCAGCACTGTTACAAGATAGCATGAGGCATGTTTAACAGTTTATGTGAGCAAAAATTGGTTGGATCCACTTTTAAATTAAGTGAGCCATTTTAAAATTTGTAATTCAACAAAGTGGTGACTCAGATGGTAAAGAATCTGCCTGCAATGCAGGAGACCCAGGTTTGATCTCTGGGTCAGGAAGATCCCCTGGAGTAGGAAATGGCAACCCACTCCAGTATTCTTGCCTGGAGAATCCCATGGACAGAGGAACCTGGTGGGCTGTAGTCCATGGGGTCACAAAGAGTTGGACATGACTGAGTAACTAACATTTACTTAAAGTTTCTTGTTATTAAACATGTTTTAAAAAATCATCGATTTAACATGTAAAAACAGCAATCAATTGGAATTGGCAGCGCCAAGCTGGAAGTAGTTAGAGGCACTCCACCAACAGGAGCTGGGGGAGAAGACTTCTGTAGGGAAAGTCTGGAAGCAAAGAAAGGAAATTATTTGATTGGCTTTAAAAGATCTGATTAACTTAAAGCAATTGGTCATCTCTAGATTTTGATTTCATAGCCTTGAGGCATTCACAGGTATAGATTTTAGCCTATTTTCATAGCATTAGAGCCACCTCAGTCTAATAACCTTGTTTAATTAATTTGACACCACAGACGCCAATACCAAGGAAAAGAGTGAATGCAACTGAAAGCTGAAGAGCAGTCAAAAAGATCTAGAGAAGTAAAACGTAGTGTCTCACTAGACATAATGATTCCATACTAAACTAGAAAACTGTAGTTACTACATCTTGTAAGATGATGTTTACCACATGTATATTGCTCACTCTAGGTAAAGAACAATCTGTATTTGGTCTTTACTACTCTCTTCTGGAGAAGGCAATGGCACCCCACTCCAGTACTCTTGCCTGGAAAATCCCATGGACGGAGGAGCCTGGAAGGCTGCAGTCCATGGGGTCGCTTAGGGTCGGACTCGACTGAGCAACTTCACTTTCACTTTTCACTTTCGTGCATTGGAGAAGGAAATGGCAACCCACTCCAGTGTTCTTGCCTGGAGAGTCCCAGGGACGGGGGAGCCTGTTGGGCTGCCGTCTATGGGGTCTCACAGAGTCAGACACGACTGAAGCGACTTAGCAGCAGCAGCAGCACTCTCTTCTGTTTACCAAAGATGATGATGTTGCCATAAATTCTGAAACTAAATGGCTTTATCAAAAGTCTTGGTTATTAAGTAAATATTTTTTGCCCAATGTTGTAAGATAATGAGGAAAGTCCATTTGGTAAATGCTGTAAATCAGAAATTCCACAAGGCTATCTTAGTACTGTTGGGAATCGAAATGCCACTTTCATCCTGAGAAGTTAAGGGAGCACCACAAAAAAAGGCAAGTTTAAAGCCATTCAGTTTATATTGCACAGTCCTCTACAGACTCAGCCCCAGGGGAAAACCATATAAAAGATGTGACCATCACATCTATTGTTAAAACCTTGCACAGATAAGTGTGACTCCCTGGGCCTCTCAATAGGATAATCATGGCTCAGAGAAGAAGCTGATCGTTTTTCCATTCCCTAAGACTTTCCCAGCTTTATTTTGTGTAGGTGCTATGTATGTGTGTTGGAGAAGGAAATGGCAACCCACTCCAGTACTCTTGCCTGGAAAATCCCATGGACACAGTCTACAGGGTCGCAAAGAATCTGACATGACTGAGCGACTTCACTTCACTTTATGTATGCGTGTATGTGTGTGTGTGTTTGTGTGTGTGTGTTTGTGTGTGTGTGTGTGTAGGAATGGGAGTGGTTGCTTGAAATTATTTGTCAGCATAGAGTAACCTAGTGAAAGCTAACTAATCCAACCAACAATCTATCTGAGAATCATCTTGTTTACTTTTGCAACTGCTTTAAGTTTTCCCCAGTTTGCTATAGAATTACTTTCATTGAGATTTCACACTGTCTGGGCCCAGGCAGAGAATGAAAGAGCAATGCTTTTGTTCAAAGGAATAGATAAGGCTATCAGATCATGATTAACGAATCACTAGGTTTAGGATATTTGAGGCATGATATTAAGCAAGATCAATTGCTCAAAATACTTTTTGAGCCTTGTAAATTCTGTACACTTACAAGGCATTTTATGAGTTTTCTATGGAATTTGACCTAGAGGTCAAATTTCAACCTAAACATGTCTGAGGTAGACGTGATCATGGCTTATCTTCATTTTAAAAGATGAAGAAACAGACTTAGGGGACATTCAGGGATAAAAGAGACCCGATGTACATTCTCTGTGGTCTTTTATAGTTTTGTACTTCTGAGTTAAAAACCTTGGGAGAGGATTTGATTAGTGCCCATGACCATATATACCTGTGATCTTCTCTGTCTTAAATGAAATAGATGCAATCTCTGAACAATTTTGAAGACATCAATGTTATTCTTTCTAGATGAATACCATTTTCATTATCTTCTCGTGTCCTGATGTGTTGTGAAATAAGTTATTAATTTCTTCGATAAGCCTTCTCTACTGCTCAGAACCTCAGCAGGAAGCAGCCTGAGATGAACTCTTCCTCCATTAATAGATTATTCCAACAAGTCTAGGCAAGAGCTGGCCAGGTCATTCATCATATTTCACCACAGGATATGGAAATTTACATGCTGGCTCTTTGTTTAGATTTTTATTTCCTGTTTTTAAAGTAAAACAGTGTACTCATTTTAATTCTCAAAAATGAAACAAATCACTTTTTGTCCAAACTTAGCTGACAATTCAGGAATTTTATAAAAATTTGAAGAAGAGAGAAAAGAGTTACTGTATATTATTATAATGTAGAACCTGTTTCACAATACTGATTTTGTAATAAAACTTTACTAATTTTACAGAAAGTGCTGTTTCAAATTAATGAATATTATAAATTACAGAGCACTTGATAAATATATATATGATATGTATAAAAATAAACATATAGCAAAGGTATAATACTTTTACATATGGATATATATAAAACTCCAAGTGACCAGTAAATAGTTTTGCCAAGAACAAATATAGTTATCTCCAACTCTTTGCGACTCTGTACTGTAGCCCGCCAGGCTTCTCTGTCGGTGGGATTCCCCAGGCAAGAATTCTGGAGTGGGTTGCGATTTCCTTCTGCAGGGTATCTTTGTGACCCAGGAATCGAACCCATGTCTCTTACATCTCCTGCTTTGGCAGGTGGATTCTTTACCATTAGCGCCACCTAGAAAGATCATATATAACACTCCAAGTGACCAGAAAATAGTTTTGCCCAGAACAGTATTAGTAGATTTGCTTTAAAAAAGAATTTATAATAGCATTAATGATTTATAAATGTATCAAAGATCAAGAACTTTTATAATATGTATTTGGAAATTTCTGTATTTTGTGTTCTCTATTAAGTAGGTTTACAAACATTCTTTGTGGCTGATTTAAACCGTAGTTCAGTTTCTGTTTCCAATGATATATTAAAAATTCTCAGATGGGATCCGAAATATTGAGGCTCTACTCTTGGTTGTCTGTGGCAATCTGATTGCCTCCCAAAAGTGGGGGACATGACTTGAGACTGCATTTACAAAGCATCACATTTTTATTCAGCCTGCTTATTTTGGAGGTAGGTCAAATCTCCCCAAGTCACTCCTAGGTGCTGAAACTTTGCGTTGAATGATAGCTCATGTAAAAATACAGACACATAGAGAACTGCACCTGTCATGGCTATTTTGTTCCATTTGCTTCACACATATCCAAAGGCTATTTTGCAAGTGGGACACAGCGCCTTTTCACTGATATGATCTTTTTATGGGTTACAGATTTCTATAGAAACATTGGAACAAATATATTGAAGAATATGAAGCAGATAACCAGAGCCTTAAATGACCAAGACTGGCTCATTGTTCATCAAATCCATTTTTTCTTCCTGAGCTTTCCACCAGAACTCCTGCTCCATGCAGAAGGGGTGGCCTGTGACTGTTTCTTGTCAAGATGTGTGGAAGTGGTGTGTGTCATTTCTATATCAGGGCTTTTGAAAAATAAATGTGCCTTCTCCACCCTCTTTTTCTCTATTGAGAGTTGGATGCAAAGCAGGAGACTTCCAAGTAAGATAAGAGATTAAAACCATGAGATCAATCTCACAAAAGCCACCTGCCAAGAAAAAACACCAGGCAAATACTTGTATTGTGTTTAGTCACCACAATTTTGTTGTTTGTTACAGCAGTTAGCCCTCCCTAACTAATTGCCTAGCTTACAGACACAAAACGTGAAGGCAGAGGTGTTTTTGAGAGACCTGCTGCTGCTGCTGCTGCTGCTGCTAAGTCGCTTCAGTCGTGTCCAACTCTGTGCGACCTACGTATGTGTAATCTATTATTATTAGTATGCTGATTTCATTTGCCAATACTGTAAAATAGAAGGATAAGTTTTGGCAAACATTCCCTACTAAAGAATCCTTGTTTTCATTATTCCCTACTTTTAAAAAATTAATTAATTAATTTGGCTGCTTTGGGTCTTATTGCTGCATGTAGGATCTTCTATTTTTGTTGAAGCATGCAGGATCTTTATTTTCAGCATGCAAGTTCTTTAGTTGAGAATGTGAACTCTTAGTTGCAGCATGTGGGATTTAGTTTCCAGGGATCCAATCTAGGACCCCTGCATTGTGAGTGCAGGGTCTTAGCCACTGGACACCAGGGAAGTCCCCATTAGTCCATACTTTTAAAAAGACTGTTATTGTAAAAATATAACTTATGCACAGGTTTACTTTCCATGGCAGTATTTGTAAGAGCAAAAGACTGGAAATAACCCAGGTGATCGTTGATCGGTTCAGATCAGTCGCTCAGTCATGTCCAATTCTTTGAGATCCCATGGACTGTAGCATGCCAGCCTTCCCTGTCCATCATCAATTCGTGCAGCCTGCTCAAACTCGTGTCCATCCAGTGGGTAATGCCATTCAAACATCTCATCCTCTGTCGTCCCCTTCTCCGCCTGCCCCCAATCCCTCCCAGCATCAGGGTCTTTTCCAGTGAGTCAACTCTTCGCATGAGGTGGCCAAAGTACTGGAGTTTCAGCTTTAGCATCATTCCTTCCAAAGAACACCCAGGGCTGATCTCCTTCAGAATGGACTGGTTGGATCTCCTTGCAGTCCAAGGACTCTCAAGAGTCTTCTCCAACACCACAGTTCAAAAGCATCAGTTCTTCGGCTCCTTCCCTATTTGGAACCAGTCTGTTGTTCCATGTCCAGTTCTAACTGTTGCATCTTGACCTGCATACAGTTTTCTCAGGAAGCAGGTAAAGTGGTCTGATATCTCTAAGAATTTCCCATGGTTTGTTGTCATCCACACAATCAGAAGGGTTTAGCATAGTTAATAAAGCAGATGTTTTTCTGGGACTCTTGCTTTTTCTACAATCCAACAGAAGCTGGCAGTTTGATCTCTGGTTCCTCTGCCTTTTCTAAATCCAGCTTGAACATCTGGAAGTTCACATACTGTTGAAACCTGGCTTGGAGAATTTTGAGCATTACTGTGCTAGCGTGTGCTGCCGCTGCTCCTGCTGCTAAGTCACTTCAGTCGTGTCTGACTCTGTGCGACCCCATAGACAGCAGCCCACCAGGCTCGCACGTCCCTGGGATTCTCCAGGCAAAAACACTGGCTAGTGTGTCGGATGAGTGCAATTGTGCAGTAGTTTGACCATTCTTTGGCATTGTCTTTCTTTGGGATTGGAATTGAAAACTGACCTTTTTCAGCCCCATGGCCACTGCTAAGTTTCCAAATTTGCTGGCATATTGAGTGCAACACTTTCACAGCATCATATTTTAGGATTTGAAATGGCTCAACTGGAATTCCATTACCTCCACTAGCTTTGTTTGTGGTGATGGTTCCTAAGGCCTACTTGAGTTTGCATTCCAAGATGTCTGGCTCTAGGTGAGTGATCACACCATCATGTTTATCTGGGTCGTGAATATCTTTTTTGTACAGTTCTTCTGTGTATTCTTGCCACCTCTTCTTAATATCTTCTGCTTCTGTTAGGTCCATACCATTTCTGTCCTTTATTGTGCCCATCTTTGCATTAAATGTTCCCTTGGTATCTCTAATTTTCTTGAAGTGATCTCTAGTCTTTCCCATTCATTGTTTCCCTCTATTTCTTTGCATTGATCACTGAGGAAGGCTTTCTTATCTCTCCTTACTATTCTTTGAAACTATGCATTCAAATGGGTATATCTTTCCTTTTCTCCTTTGCCTTTAGCTTTTCTTCTTTTCTCAGCTATCTGAAAGGTCTCCTCAGACAACCATTTTGCCTTTTTGCACTTATTTTTCTTGGGGATGGTCTTGAACACTGCCTCCTGTACAGTGTCACAGACTTCCATCCATAGTTCTTCAGGCATTCTGTCTATCAGATCTAATCCCTTGAATCTATTTGTAACTTCCACTGAATAATTGTAAGGGCTTTGATTTAGGTCATACATGAACGGCCTAGTGGTTTTCCCTACTTTCTTCAATTTAAGCCTGAATTTGGCAATAAAGATTTTATGATCATTGAAAAAGCAAGAGAGTTCCAGAAAAACATCTATTTCTGCTTTATTACTATGACAAAGCCTTTGACTGGGTGGATCACAATAAACTGTGGAAAATACTGAAAGAGATGGGAATACCAGACCACATGACCTGCCTCTTGAGAAACCTGTATGCAGGTTAGGAAGCAACAGTTAGAACTGGACATGGAACAAGAGACTGGTTCCAAATAGGGAAGGAGTATGTCAAGGCTATATATTATCACTCTGCTTATTTAACTTCTATGCAGAGTACATCATGAGAAACGCTGGGCTGGAAGAAGCACAAGCTGGAATCAAGATTGCTGGGAGAAATATCAATAACCTCAGATATGCAGATGACACCACCCTTATGGCAGAAAGTGAAGAAGAACTAAAGAGCCTCTTGATGAAAGTGAAAGGGGAGAGTGAAAATGTTGGCTTAAAACTCAAAATTCAGAAAACTAAGATCATGGCATCCAGTCCCGTCACTTCATGTCAAATATATGGGGAAACAGTGACAGACTTTACTTTTGGGGGGCTCCAAATCACTGCAGATGGTGACTGCAGCCACGAAATTAAAAGACACTCGCTCCTTGGAAGAAAAGCTATGACCAAACTAGACAGCATATTAAAAAGCAGAGACATTACTTTGTCAACAAAGGTCCATCTAGTCAAGGCTATGGTTTTTCCAGTAGTCATGTATGGATATGAGAGTTGGACTATAAAGAAAGGTGAGTGCGGAAAAACTTATGCTTTTGAACTATCGTGTTGGAGAAGACTCTTGAGAGTCCCATGACAGCAAGGAGATCCAACAGTCCATCCTAAAGGAAATCAGTCCTGATTATTCATTGGAAGGACTGATGTTGAAGCTGAAACTCAAATACTTTGGCCACCTGATGCAAAGAGCTGACTCATTTGCAAAGACCTTAATGATGGGAAAATTGAAGGCAGGAGAAAAGGGAACAACAGAGGATGAGATGGTTGGATGGCATCACCAACTCAATGGACATGAGTTTGAGTAAACTCTGGGAATTGGTGATGGACAGGGAAGCCTGGAGTGCCTCAGCCCATGGGGTCGCAAAGAGTCAGATACAACTGTGACTGAACTGAAGTTCATGATCTGAGCCACAGTCAGCTCCCGGTCTTGTTTTTGCTGAAAATACAGAATGTACTTCTCCATCTTTGGCTGCAAAGAATATAATCAATCGGATTTGAGTATTAACTATCTGGTGATGTCCATGTGTAAAATCTTCTCTTGTGTTGTTGGAAGAGGGTGTTTGCTATGACCAGTGTGTTCTCTTGGCAAAACTCTGTTAGCCTTTATCCTACTTCATTTTATACTCCAAGGCCAAATTTGCCTGTTACTCCAAGTATCTCTTGACTTTCTGCTTTTGCATTCCAGACCCCTATAATGAAAAAGAGATCTTTTTTGGGTGTTAGTTCTAGAAGGTCTTGTAGGTTTTCATAGAACCATTCAACTTCAGCTTCTTCAGCACTACTGGTCGGGGCATAGACTTGGATTACTTTGATATTGAATGGTTTGCCTTGGAAATGAACAAAGATCATCCTGTCATTTTTGAGATTGCACCCAAGTACTGCATTTCAGACTTTTGTTGACTATGATGGCTGCTCCATTTCTTCTAAGGAATTCTTGCTCACAGTAGTAGATATAATGGTCATCTGAATTAAATTCACCCATTCCAGTCCATTTTAGTTCATTGATTCCTAAAACGTCGATGTTCACTCTTGCCATCTCCTGTTTGACCACTTCCAATTTACCTTGATTAGTGGACCTAACATTCCCGGTCCCTATGCAATATTGTCTTTACAGCATCAGACTTTGCATCTATCACCAGTCACAGCCACAGCTGTTGTGGATTGGCTCTGTCTCTTCATTCTTTCTGGAGTTATTTTCTACTCTTCTTCAGTAGTCTATTGGACACCTACTGACCTGGGGAGTTAATATTTCAGTGTCATATCTTTTTGCCTTTTCATCCTGTTCATAGGGGTTTACCATTCCCTTCTCCAGTGGACCTCATTTTTCAGAACTCTCCACCATGACCCGTCTGTCTTGGCTGGCCCTACATGGCATGGCTCATAATTTCATTGAGTTAGACAAGTCTGTGGTCCATGTGATCAGTTTGATTAGTTTTCTGTGACTGTGGTTTTCATTTTGTCTGCCCTCTGATGGATAAATATAAGAGGCTTATGGAAGCTTCCTAATGGGAGAGACTGTGGGGGAAAGTGGGTCTTGTTCTGATGGGTGGGGCCATGCTCAGTAAATCTTTGATCCAATTTTCTATTGAAGGAGGTCGCCATTATCTTCATTACCTCCATCAGAGTTTGGTCTCAGGTCAAACAACAGGGAGGTAACACAGCCCCTCCCATCAACAGAAAATTGGATTAAAGATTTACTGAGCATGGCCCCACCCATCAGAAAAAGATCATTAATAGAGAAAAGTGAAAAGTGAAAGTGAAATTGATCAGTCCGACTCTTTGTGACCCTGTGGACTGTACCTGCTAGGCTCCTCTATCCATGGGATTTTCCAGGCAAGTTTACTGGAGTGGGTTGCCATTTCCTTCTCCAGGGGATCTTCCCAACCCAGGGATTGAACCTGGGTCTCCTGCATTGCAAGCAGACTCTTTACTGCCTGAGCCACAAGGGGGCTTCATTAATAGAGAACTTATTAATAAACTATGGTTCATCAACTTAATGAAATAAGATGGAGCTGTAATGGGAAATTATATAAAAGAAAGAAAGTACGTAATAGGTTATCTAGCATGTTGTGTTTTGTATAAGTTGCATATTTGGTAATATTTGCAAAAAGAAACAATAGTGGATTGATAAGCCAAAAATCAATAAAAATTATGTTAGTAAGAGGGAGGGTAAAGAGAACAGGGATGGAAGCAAAACTTGTTTCACAGGTTTTACCTTGGTGTGTTTTAAATCTTTTTATATAATTAAAAAATAGAACTTAATAAGTAGTCTGTAAACATTAAAAGCAAACAACTAAATAAATCTGCCTGGATATTAAGTTAATGCCATTTTCTAACAGAGAGAAGAAAGTATATCCAAGTAAACTTAGAAGTAGTATTACTCTTAATCTTTAGTGGAATATATTATTGTTGTTGTTAAGTGGTGTCTGTCTCTTTGTGACCCCATGGACTGCAGCACACCAGGCTCCTTTGTCCTCCACTATCTCCTGGAGTTTGTTCAAATTCATGTCCATTGAGTTGGTGATACTATCTAACCATCTCATCCTCTGCTGCCCCCTTCTCCTTTTGCCTTCAATATTTCCCAGCATCAGGGTCTTTTTCAATGAGTTGGAATATACTATAAAGGCACACACACACACACAAATACCAAGAAGTTTTATAATTCTTTAAATAGTCAATGTTGGGAATAATATCAGTATTGTTACTTTTAAAATTATTACAAGTATATAATAGGATAAGGAAATACGTTAATTTTCTTAAGTATCAGTAATTTAGCATAAGGGGAAAAAGAGATATGAATATAAAACCAGAAAAAAGACCCTGTAATCTTATATTTGAATGGGAATATCAGTGAAAAAATATAAATTTTCCTTGGTTCTTTAAAAAACAAAAAGGCAAAGCTCTGTATCTTAAATCTCTCTAAGGAAAAGCCTTAGAAACAATGACCAGCTACTAGCAGTAAATAATGGCAAGATCTCTGTCTCTAAATACCATTTCCTACTAAAAGCAGTCATTGGAGAAGTGACTGACTCCAAGGGCTGGGGCAAAAAACGTATGTGATGGGTTTGTGATATTATAATATTATATTGTCCCAGAAAGTAAGGACACTACCAAAGATAGTGAAATCCTGCAAAAAGGACATAGAAAAAAGTGTGAAGATTCTCCCACTGGCCAAAATGGGGGTAATTTGAACATTGAAATAATACCTTTAAGTGTAAGCCCAACACATTGAAATGAGAAAAAGCAATGAGTTCAACTTAGACAGAGAAGAGGGGAAGAAATGGGACAGTGGAGAGAAGAGTGAGAGGGAGGAAGGAAGGGATAGGAGGAGGGAAGGAGAAAGAGAAGAGAAAAGAAAGTCCATTGAATGCCATTGGAAGTGTCCACAGTATCAACTCATTACTCTAAAAACTAACAGTTATAGGGGGAGAGGTGAACAGTACATCTTATCTCTATGCAATGAACTGTATTCCATTTTGAAGTGAAAAGTGAATGTGTTACTCGCTCATTCATGTATGACTCTGCCCCTACCATAGACTGTAGCCCACTAGGCTCCTCTGTCCATGGGATTCTCCAGGCAAAAATACTGGAATGGGTTGCCATTCCCTTCTCTGGAGTATCTTCCTGACCCAGGGATTGAACCTACGTCTCCCACAGTGCAGGTGGTTTCTTTACCATCTAAGCCACCAAGGAAGCCCATATTGCAGTTTATACTGAATTAATTAATGAGGAAAATTTCTTCTAAACAAAAGAATTCCAGTTAATAAATATAGAAGAAATAATAAAATTAGAAAAAAAAATCCCATTTTGCAACCTTCACATGAATCACTTAAAGTTCATAAATCTATGGTAAAACCACTTTTTCTTCGTAGTATATTCCACTGAAGATTGAAAGAAAAATATTTCTAAGTATACATGGAGTAATCTTTGTAAAAGAATATTTATAGATGAGGCTGTGTAGTTTATTTCATATCTATTTGAGTCTTTAGGACTAACTTCTTGTCCATTGGAAATCAAAGAACACCAGACAGGCAATGCAAAGGACCATTATTAGCCACATATATGAAGTGGAAAATTGACCTGGTTTTCCCAATAAGGAAATAGTAGTGAGAAGAGAAGGGGAAGAGAGAGGGAGAGATTGAGAGATAGAGAGAAAGAGAGAGAGAAGAACTCTGTTCTAAATTGAGAAATTTAAAAAAAGAATTAAAGAGACAGTACAACCCGATAGTATGTGTGAACCTTCTTTGCAAGCTGATATTTTGTCCCTAGTTTTGTTTTTCTTTTGTTTTTATGTTTAGATAATTGGGGAAAGTTGAATATGAACTTAGCATTAGATAATATTAATGAATTATCATTAATGTTATAAAATAAATTAATAGCAATTAGTTATGTAAAGAAATGTCCCTTATTTTATTATTTGTAAAGAGGCACACTAAAATATTTATGGTAACATGTTTCTATTAAAAAATACTCAAAAATATTTATGAAAACATGTTTGGAATTTGCTTTAAAATGTTTCAACCGAAATAAAAAAAATTTTTAATGCAGGAAAGATAAACTTGGCAAAATGTTGATGATTGTTGAAATTGGGTATTTATATTTTGAAAATTTCAGGCAAAGTTCAAAAAAATTTTTTTGAAGGCAATGAAACTGCTACAATGTTATCTTCATGGTGGGGAAGGGAAAAAATTGTAAACTTTGCTCTGTAGTCTTGCAAAGCTTAAGTTCAACACACATGGCCCCTCCTTTGTTGGGTCTGAAACTGTTTTACATCGTGGTTTGCCCTTTAATTTTGTTTTTTGTAAAGAGTAACCCCAATATCTGATTTGTACAAACGAGGATGGCTCCTCAGCCACTCTGGTTTCACCATGTGAGGATCTTTTATTGTTTGATGTTGCTAGCTGTCTTTAACAAACAAGTTTATCTCTCTAAATGTTTTTATTGTTAATTTTGTTTTGCTTTGGCTGTACTAAAATAACATACAGGGAATTTGTACAAGAGTTCACAGTGTACCAATGTGAACCACAAAAGATAAGGAGCAATAAAACAGGACTAGAATAAAAGGAAAATTGAATTCAGACATGTGGATCTGACATTGATACTGCCCAGTTAGGGGACATTGGTCACATCAATCTCTGTGAATACTGCACTTCTCTTGGGCAAGATGGGAAGGGTAACATGGTTATTGTAAAGACTGCAGGAGCTAGGGGAGGTACTTTTTCAACTCTAAACCCTTATTACATTATTAGCAGGAAGAATGAATACTGGTAATATTTCAATGATTATTTTTACTTTCCAAAAGTGAAAAGTTTCCTAAATTAATTTTTAAAAGTAAAGCAAATAAGCACACCAAAGTTTTCCAGTAAAAGATGCCAGAGTAAAGAGATGATACTTTCATAATGTACCTGTTTCACTGTTTTATGCTTTTCTTCGATATACCAAGTCTTGGTGTTGGCTTTACCTCAGCACCTAATACAGTTCCACCTATTCAAAAACTTACAGGTAAATTTAGTACCATACTGAAGGGCAACAGGTAACATTGACTATGGCTTAACTTGTTTTCAGTAATTTATAATTTCAATTTGCAGTCAATACTCAGTGCTGTTATGCCCTTGAACTAAGCTTTTCTCTAAATTGTTTAAGGCACTTAAACATCTTGCATTAATGAAAAATTGTTTTACAATATAATTGTAAATCATGAAAAGAGAATTAAAGAGAAAACATATAACCTTT
Source organism: Bison bison bison (assembly GCF_000754665.1). NCBI lineage: Eukaryota > Metazoa > Chordata > Mammalia > Artiodactyla > Bovidae > Bison > Bison bison. The sequence goes on along the minus strand of NW_011494835.1, from coordinate 6,855,890 downwards.
TGCCCTATTGTCTCTGCCAATGTAGGAGGAAGGGAAGGGCCAGGGAAGATCCTCTGGAGGAGAGAATGGCAACCTACTCCAGTATCCTGGCCTGAGAAACCCCCCTACAGAGGAGCCGGGCGGGCTACAGTCCATGGGGTCACAAACAGCAGGACAGGACTGAGCGACTGAGAGTAAGCACAAGCACTCTTTGACAGAAGAGACCACGCGAAAGAACATGACTATCTCTTTCAAGTAATTAATGACTTAAGGGCTGCAAATACTGTAAAACAAGCAAACAAACAAACAAAAAAAGATTTCTTTTCCCAATGAATAGCAATAAGAAACGCATTTCATCCAATTCTACATTTTATGTCAGTAGAAGGATTAGATCAGCTCATCAAATACAGAGCTCCACAGTGGCTGTTTGCTTGGCGCCTGCCAAGCCCCGCTTCTCTACAGTTCTGTGCTGCCTTGTGGACTTAAACTATTATTCAGGTGAAAAGACAGAGAAAACAGACCATATTCCTATGGATACTGTTAATACTTCTAACACCTTTATCAACTGGCTCTTTTTTTTTTTTTTTTTGGTTTTTTTTTTTTTTTTTTTTTTTTTTTTTTTTTTTTTT
>NW_011494835.1:6840951-6855167 GCF_000754665.1 Bison bison bison | reverse complement strand
TGCATCGAACCTGGACTGGCAACTCGTTTCCTACATGATATTTTACATGTTTCATTGCCAATCTCCCAAATCTTCCCACCCTCTCCCTCTCCCACAGAGTCCATAAGACTGTTCTATACATCAGTGTCTCTTTTGCTGTCTCGTATACCAGGTTATTGTTACCATCTTTCTAAATTCCATATATATGCCTTAGTATACTGTATTTATGTTTTTCCTTCTGGCTTACTTCACTCTGTATAATAGGCTCCAGTTTCATCCACCTCATTAGAACTGATTCAAATGTATTCTTTTTAATGGCTGAGTAATACTCCATTGTGTATATGTACCACAGCTTTCTTATCCAGTCATCTGCTGATGGACATCTAGGTTGCTTCCATGTCTTGGCTATTATAAACAGTGCTGCGATGAACATTGGGGTACACGTGTCTCTTTCCCTTCTGGTTTCCTCAGTGTGTATGCCCAGCAGTGGGGTTGCTGGATCATAAGGCAGTTCTATTTCTTTCATATTTCACGGCCCTCGCTTTTTACTATTCTTGTCTTTCAATCCAGACTGATCTTTTAAGATAAAAAATTACCTACATATCTATCTACCTGTTTTTGAAGGGGTTAAATGCTTACACACTTCAACTGCTTAAAAGGCTAAAAAAAGAGGTATGTAGTGAAAATTCTCTCTCCCATCCCTGTACCCCAGTTATCCAGAAATATGTTTCCCCCATATTTTTTTGATCACCTGCTTTTGTTCACATTGCTGTCTTTATCTGAAATGTCCTTCAGACATCTTTCATTTTCTTCCCCCTTCACTTCTTCAGAATGTAGCTCGTTATTCTCCTATAACAAGCATTCCTTGAACCATCAACTCTAAAATTGATTCCTTATTTCCCTTATTTTGCATAATTGAATACGACTTATACCTTGCTTTCTTTAATATATTTAAAATGCTGCTGCTGCTACTGCTGCTGCCAAGTCGCTTCAGTCGTGTCCGACTCTGTGCGACCCCATAGACGGCAGCCCACCAGGCTCTCCCGTCCCTCGGATGCTCCAGGCAAGAACACTGGAGTGGGTTGCCATTTCCTTCTCTAATGCATGAAAGGAAAAGTGAAAGTGAAGTCGCTCGGTCGTGTCCGACTCTGTGCGACCCCATGGACTGCAGCCTACCAGGCTCCTCCGTCCATGGGATTTTCCAGGCAAGAGTACTGGAGTGGGTTGCCATTGCCTATTTTCAGATTTCCTGAACAGAAGATTTCTGAATGGCTTATGGATTTGTAGGTTCCTTGAAAGCAAGAAATGATCCCTATCTCTTTTGTTTTCACGTAATAGGCAGTCTGGACTTGATGCCTAATGTGTTCTCTATCCTCAAACATCTTACCTGGTGCTTCTCAAAATTTACTGCTATTAGAATAAGCTGGGAAGATGTAGAAACTCATAATCTCCTACCTTCACCCCATTTCAATTACATCAGTATCTCTGGGGGTGTGATCTGCACATAAGGACTATTTAAAACTTGCCACATAACTTAGCTTCCAATGTGAAGCTAAGTTTAAGAATCTGTAACTCAACCCACCTGCATGCCCTCCATCTCAGTCCTTGCCCGCATTTCATGAAACCATGCTCTTCCCATCAGTATCAGACATGCCCACTCCTGCACTCACAGCCATCTTTCCTGCTTTTCTCTGGTCACAGGTAAAAAAGTGTTCCTCTTCCTCCCGTAGCCCTTCTTCCAGCAGCCACATTTTCTTTGTTCCCCTTCCCTGAAAACCTTCTGGTAAGGTTTTGCTATGTAGATGGTTGTCATTTTTTTCCTCCTCCAAGTCTCTCTTCGACCCACTTATATCTGGCTCTCATTCCCATCAGGCCTCAAGAATGTCCTTGTCCATGTCACTTGTCACGTTGCCAAACCCAAGGGCCAGTTTTCTGCCTCCTCCTTACCTCTCAGCAGCATGACCACTCTATGCTCCGAACACTATCTTTCTTGATTTGCTGAATCCGTGTGGTTGCTCCTTCTCCTCTCCCTCTGTCCCCTCTTTATTGACTCTTTGCTACCTGACTGCAGGATGGCAGTTTCCTAGGGCTTCATCCTAAGCCCTCTGCTTTCTCCACACATTTCTGTGTACAACTTGTGCATAGAGATGATTTCAGGTAGCAAATGATTTGAAAAAAATTTTTACCTTAATTTCTTTTCAGTGATATTAGAAAAGACTACAGCCTACAAATCGAACTCACTTTAAGGCTATAAAGTGAAAGAGGTAAGTTTAAATAAAGTACACGACAAACTCCTTAAAACACCCTTTACATATCTTGGTTCTTTCCTTAAATTTCACCAGACCACAGCTACCTTTGTTCCTTCCAAAATCCTCCATCAACTTCTAGGTTTCCCTTTTTCTTTAGCCTTCCCTTCAAGCATCCTTTCCATTCTTCCCCACTCGTCTCCAGCAGAAACATCTTGATGCACTCCTGTACGCTCTAATTTGAAACTGCTTGTACAATGGAGAACGTAGTGTAGTGTGTGTGTTAATCACTCAGTCGTGTCTGACTCTTTGCCACCCCACGGAGTCAGGTTCCTCTGTCCATGGGATTTTCCAGGCAAGAATAGTGGAGACAGTTGCCATTCCCTTCTCCAGGGAATCTTCCAGACCAAGGGATCAAACCTGTGTTTCCTGCATTGCAGACAGATTCTTTATCATCTGCAAGGTGATTCTTTATTACCCTTCCACCACGGAAGCCCGAAGGGTCACCTAGTAGAGAAATCTTTAAAATGGGAAATGTATACATTACCAGGAAGCCACAGAAAAGTTACTTGATATAGAAGAGATATTTTGGGGAAGAAAGAGATGTAGCAATAAAATGATGTATACATATATTTCAATAATAAAATCCATCTCAAATATGTTTTTAGTATCAAAGCATCTAGAATTGTTCACATTTAGAAATGCCGGTATACTGTAGAAACAGGGAGTCTCAAAAGCACCTGGGTCAAGATCGAGGCCCTCATCTTCATCACTAATTTATTTAAATATTTAATGAGGCTGAACATTGTCAATATATAACTCTATCTAATTATTATTAATAGATTTGCATACCTTTTAATAGAATACCTAGACTAAATCTTTTTTCTAATATTTCTGTTAGAATCTCTTAAGCTCATAATAATAATTTCTGACATGATATATATAACAATTCTATTAGTATCTATAGGTTATATTTATTAGTTCATAATAAAGTAAACAAAGTATACTGTCTTTGTAGGACTGGAAATAAAACAACACAGAAGTCAATGTCTTAGTGAAAGTGCAAGTCACTCAGTCATGTCTGACTCTTTGTGACCCCATGGACTGTATAGTCCATGGACTTCTCCAGGCCAGGATACTGGAGTGTGTAGCCTTTCCTTTCTCCAGGGGATCTTCCCAACCCAGGGATTGAACCCAGGCCTCCCTCATTGCAGGCAGATTCTTTACCAGTTGAGCCACAAGGGAAGCCCCAGAATACAGGAGTGGGTAGCCTATCCCTTCTCCAGCAGATCTTCCCGACCCAGGAATTGAACAGGGTCTCCTGCATTGCAGGCAGATTCTTTACCAATTGAGCTCTCAGGGAAGCCCGTCAATGTCTTAATGAGCAACCAATTTCTATTATTATCCTATTACTGCATTTTTTTTTCATTTAAAGTATTTTATTTCTTCAGACAGGAAGGCTACGAAGTTAAAAGCTTTATAACCAAAATTTAATATAATAATTCATTTTTCAAAGCAGCCGCAAGCTTTTCAACTCTGGACATCCAGGTTACACAACAACCTAAACCTTCATGCTTTCTCCGTAAATGTACATCTTTCTCAAGAGGCCTTGCATTCCGACTCCACAGCTTAAATTCCTGTTACAGGACTGAACCAAACTGAAATCAGGCTGCAACCAGCCTGTAGGCCCTGATGTACACAGGGCTCTGGTCAAATTCTCTCCCAATCCTGGATCTATCATGGTTCATTCAATGTCTGTTTACTGCCAACAGTGAGCTCCAGAGGGCAGGAAACTGAAGGTTGTGCATATCTACACGTGGTTCACTTGGAGCACCAGCAGGCACTGCTCCTCCAAGATTCATTCTGTACCGTCTGTTCACGCAAATAGTAAACTCTGATTCCCGGGTTGAGACAACATCGGATGAGGCACAGACAACCAATGATGAAGAGAAAGCACTGCAGATGCGAAAAAAACCTATTATTGCATTTTGTCTTTGTTTTGTAATCTTCAGTGTGGTTGTTTAGTATGGGTGGTATCCTTTTTCAGCATCACAAACTATAACAACCAATAAACTGTAAATGAGGCAGGTAAATAAGGTGTAAATCCTTGGGAATGAAACAATACTTTATATATTTATGTAATGACTTTTAATAAATTAACCCTTGCATTTGTGGGGGCTCATACACTATATTCCTGAATGTTTACATGTTAAAAATTAAGCTAACATTGCTAAATATCTTTTATCTCCCTACACTGAAAGGATTACATTTATAATAACAAAAATTTTAAAATATGAGGAACTATGTTACTATTTTATAACTCAAAGTCAGAAAATGTAAAGGATGACTGATTTTAATTATGGTTGGCATGTCTGGCCTTTTGTTGATGAACCGGTGATATTTAGATAATATAAAGGAATATGGAACTAATAAATTAGTATATATTTATTTAATAATATTGTTACTCTTCCTTTCATTTTAGAAATGTCATTAATTATGCTATGATTAATATTTTAATGCAACATCTGTAGCAGTGTGCCAAATTAGACAATATATTTTGATTCAGTAGAACTTTTTGATAGTTTTTAAAAATGCTTTAACGAACCAGTGTGCATTTTATTTTATTTTTTAATCTTGCCACACAGTGCAGCATGTGGGATATTATTTTCACCACCTGGGATCAAATCTTTGTCCCCTGCCTTGGGAGCATGGAGTCTTAACCACTGGATCACCAAAGAAGCCCTGATAGTTTTTAAAATTAATTTTAATCAGGCAAAACTTTGCTGAAGCAATACCATCAGATTTTTAATATAATTCTTAATGCAGTTCTTAGATCTGGTAATGAATCATGAATTTTACATATCAAGTATTGTAGTAGGTTTGCGTATCATAAATTATTGTTACCCTAAAAGATTTTACAAAATATTTAAAATTTCATTGGCATCATCTTTATTGGAATTTATGCTGTCTCTTAAGGCAATATCTAAATCTGTATAGTAATGTAAAGAATTGATAGCATACGACTGTTGCCATATCTAAATTTACATGCTCAGTTATAATATGAATGACCATATTGAAAATCGATTCTCGGCTACCATGTGCAATTATGGTGATTGTCATGTTAATTTATGAGCAGTTTTAGAACCACAAACAGAACATGCATGAAAAAGTGGACACTAAGCACTACTGGAAAATAATATTTCCTTACCCAAGAAACTACAGCATTGCCCTGGATTTAGAATTGCCTTATAGATGTGCAGTGTTATCAATAAGTAGCCCTATTTTTAAATAAAGATACATATTTCCAGGGCGTAAAAAGTCAAATCTCTATTTTGTGAGTTGTGTGGTGATGGGTGGAGATGCAGATGTTTCAAAATGTCTTGAATGCCAAAGTGATCACTGATATTTGAGAAAGTGAATTAAAAATACATATCTACCAACCAACAAGGTTTAAAGTTGATGTAAATTATTGATGTTTATTTCTAATTAAGTGACAGTTTTTAGAATGTTACTCAAAGTAAGCTTAAATATGCATAGTGCTGCTAAATTTCTGAGTCAATATATCATTTCAATACAAGTGAAATCCATAAATATTAGAAAGGCAAAATTTTGATTTAATGAAGAGTGGTCTGTGGACTACCAAGAAATAATTAATATTCAGGAAGTAGTATATATCGAGAACTGTGTGACAAAAATCTAAATATAAGCAAGGAATATATTTAAAAATATATTTTTTTATTTTATTATAGCAAGAACTTGTAACATGTGATCTGTCTTCTTAACATATATTTAAGTGTATAAAACAATATTGTTAACTCTAAGCACAATATTGTACACCAGATTTCTAAACTTTATCTGAATAACTGAAACTCTATACCTATTGATTAGCAATTCCTTGTTTCCCCCTGCCTCCTACCCCTGGTAACCAGTGCTCTGATCTCTGCATCTATGAGTATGACTATGTTCGACGCCCTCTGTAAGAGAATTGTGCAGTATTTGTCCTTCTGTGACTGGTTTATTTCACGAAGCATAATACCCTTCAAGTTTGTGCATGTTGTTGCAAATGATAGAATTTATTTCCCTTTTTAAGGCTGAGTAATACTCCATTCTATGTATATATCACATTTTCTTTATCCATTCATCCATCCATGTACAAGATACGGATGATCTTAAATGAGCCACATGTTAATATGTGAAACAGAGCAATGAATTTTATTACAAGCTTGTGAGATCTATGTAATTGCTTTTCTAGAATTGTATTTTTAGTTAGAAGTTGGGATGAGAAAATTGAGTTTTAAGAACCCTTAATCCCCTACCTTAGTAACATATTTAGACCAGTTTGTTTGGAACGAAATGCCTTCTGGGTTTTTGATGATCAAAAAAGTCATCAGTTTATAAAGTAAACAACCAACTATATTCAGTGACTTAATAAGTGTTTATTAAGTACCCACTCTATACTAGCTATTGTTCTAAACACTAGTTTATAACAGTGAACAAAAACAGAGTCCTGCCTTCAAAGAACATACATTCTGTAATGGGACAGAGTGGGGTAAAGACACAGATAGAGAACAAATGAGTAAATTATATACAATGTTTGAGCATCAATATTGTGAAGAAAACAAGTCAGTATAGGGGTATGGGGAGTGCTGGGCAGAGGTTGCAGTTTTAAAGGGATTGTCATGGAAAACTTCACCGAGAAGGTGATCTTTGAGTCAGGAAGAGCTAAGTTTTAAAATATACAAGCATAGTTTTTAAAAATCTCAAACTTAAAGAAAAATTACAAAGAACTAATTTTGAGGCTTACAGACTTCGAGAACAAACTTATGGTTGCAGGGAGTAGGGGACAGATTGGGAGAAGGGATAGTAGGGAATTGGGAATGGACAGGAACACAAGGCTGTATATATATCAACAAGGACCTATTGTATAGCACATGGAACTCTGTTTAGTGTTCTATGCCAGCCTGGATGGGAGGGGAGTTTGGGGGAGAATGGATACATGTCTATGCATGACTAAGTCCCTCTGCTTCCCAGGCGATGCGGTGGTAAAAGTATAGGAAGGCCTGCCAATGCAGGAGACCTGGGTTTGATTCCTGGTTTGGGAAGATCCCCTGGAAGTGGCAACCATTCTGGTGTTCGTTTGCCTGGGAAATCCCACGGACAGAGAAGACTGGCCAACTACAGTCCGTAGCAACAACAAACAACAAAGAATTTGATAGCCAAAGTGCAGAACCAATCCACTAACAAATATTTTTAGAGCTTCTACTAAGACACAGAGAATCACTGCTGACCAAACTTTTCATATTTCCAATAGTCTTTTAAGATTTCCATTTACAATAACCCAGTAATTAACGATCATAATGCTAAATGAGGCGTCTTGAAAGGCAAAGTGAAGTTCCACTTACTTTGTCTTTACAGGAAGGAAAATATGAAATATACACATTAGGACTGATTTCAGAAAAATGACTGACAATTATTTAGTCCTTAAGTTTTCGTTGTCCGAAAAATTTGTGTGTGGAGAAAACTTCATTTTATTTATTAGACTCATTAGAAAATAAAGTGCTAGTGTTTGTATAAGAGCCAAGCCAAATGCAGGGTCCTACACTCACTGCCTTCAGCCAGCCGTTGTATCTTAGAGCAGTCACTGAACCTCTTAGGACCTTTTGCTTCCTCAGCTATAAAAAAATAGGAAAGAGAAAAGAAAGTGAAAGTGTTAGTTGTTCAGTTGTGTCTGACTCTTTGCTATCCTGTGGACTGTAGCCTACCAGGCTCCTCTGTCCATGGATTTTTCCAGGCAAGAATCCGGGAGTGGATTGCATTTGCTACTCCAGAGGATCTTCCTAACCCAGAGATCTTGCTTCTCCTGTATTGGCAGGTGGATTCTTTACCACTAGGGCCAATTGGGATGCCCTTATAAAATAGGAAGGTGGTCTAAAGTAACTCAAAGATAAGTGTGAACTCTAAAATTCTGTATTTTAAAGAAGATTATGAGTTTTTTTTTTTTTTTCCAATCTCTTAGGAAGAGCTTCAAGTGTATACTTTAAGCTTAAAGTATATACAAGTCATTAGAGGATAAAGTATTTTATGTTGGAACTTGCCCAATGGGGCAAAAAAGACTGATTAGAAATGAAATCTTCACTCACAAGATACCGCACAAGTCTAAGAATAAGATCTGGTTTTCTCTCAACTGGTAGAAAAATTTAAATAATGGCATATGGAATCCATAAGTAACTAATTTACTGTTTATGACTTACATCAGAGATCAGTTGTTGGAATTTCCCAGAAGGTAATTTCCCATTGTGGCTTGTCTTTCCTGATATATGGACCATTGGAAGGCACCTAGACTACAAATCAGAACAGTGACTAATATTTAGTTTGTATGGTGCTTCTGCAGTAAGTGTTTCTCCCATCTCCCCTTCTTTCTTAAAGTCCATGTCCTCAGTCTGACTTCTCAAGGCATAGCTTTAATGTCTTTAGGTGTATTTCCCCCTAACTTAAACCAATCATATTTCCTCACTTGGGGTGTTGAACTAGAGAATGTTAATACTGATTTAGATATAAGGGAAATTGTAAAAGAAAGACCATACCAGGCAATCCTAAGAGGTGAGCTGGAAAGTGACAGCCCACGTGTCTGCTCAGATTATTGGGTACAGAAAACCTGAAAAGGTTAAGGAGAGTGGAGAAAGGAAAGGAGCACGGAAGAGCAAAGACACAGCTTTCACAGCTTCTGTAAGGTAATGTCATATTTTTACAATGAACTGCAATTTACAAATTAAAAGACTAATACTCAGAAGGGGAATGACTGACTTTCCAAAGGTCACATGACTAATTACTATCACAGATATTTTGGAACCTCACTTTTTTGACCTCTAAACTGGTTCTCTTCCTACTACACTCTACTAACAGTACTGACTCTGCCATTGACCTTGTGACTTTGGAAAAGTCAGTTAATCTCTCTGGGTCTCAGATTCCAGGTTAGTAAAGTGCAGTTAAAACATAAGCTTTGCCCTACTTCATAGGGTTGTTTTAATACTACATAAATATTTTAATTCTTATTATGTTTTAGAGTTTATAAAGGGACAATGACACAGGATTTCATACTGTCCAATTCCTACAAAGATGCTATAAAAATCAAATAAGAATGTATGCAAAAGCAGTTGCATGTAATTATCACATGCTTCTACTTCCATATACGACTTCCCATCTCTGAAGCTGTTGAAATTCTTGAGATACATTAATGAATTAAAGGTTCTCCAGTGATACTGGCCAAACAGACACCATATAGCCTGTTTGATAATGCTTAGAATAAAATAGAGGCATAATGAGAATTTTATAACTTGTAATGTCCAAATTCTTCAAACAGACTTTCAGGGCTATTAATAATCTGTCCACCACGACTTACAATATTCTTGTAAATATCCTCCAACTTTATTACTCCCAATGTTAAATGTTAAGTGAATTCTCTCTCCGTGTAGATCTCTTTGGGGGTTCATTTAGGATTCCTTTTCTTTTTAGCTGGACAATATATGTTAGTGAAAAGAGCTTGCTATAAATAGACCTTTAGCAATATGGTGGCCAGCTGCTGGGGTAGGGATGTATTCTACAGCCCTATGGTTGGGTCTTAGTCTTTTATTGAGCCTGTGTCTCATTTAATAACCCATCTTGATCATTTAAGTTTACATTGAATGGAAAGAACTAGGTATTGCTTGAACGTTATCCTCATTTTCTAGGATCTTTGGCAAGTCATTTTGTCTCTCTAAGCCTGTTTTCTGGTGATAGTAATATTTACCTTGTAAGAGATGTTTCCAAAATAAAATAATTCATGTAAGAGCATTTTGTGAATTCAAGGGCTACACCAGAGTACAGGGTTAAAAAGTTGCTATTTTGCAAACAGGTCCGTGTATTAACATTTTAATGCCTACACAGAAGTTTCAAAATTTCCCAACATTCTGCTGTTTGTTAAAGAATGCCGTCTAAGTTGTAAAAAAATTTCCCCAATGGAATTCAAAAAAACGACTTTGAGATTAAAAAAATGTAACCTATGAGTTTTTTCCCTCCATACTGGGCCATGTGCTAAAAAGACTCGATAAGCATATGGGTATCCATCCAGCTTGCACATGACCCCTCTGACACTGAATGTCACCCACCACAGACTATTCCATTTTCACAGCTTCCACTAATCAATCCTAGTTCCTCAAAGCCTCACAGAATATTCCTAACTAACTGCCCCTCAAATATTTGACAAGAACAGTGAATTCCTCTCTCTAGGTTTTCAAATTTTTACCAATCTGACCACTGTGCATTAGACATTTTCAGTTTTTCTATTTTTCTCATGGTATCTAGAATAGAGCAGAGTATTCCAGATGTGGTATGAATTATAAGGAAAACAATCACTTTCTTTATTCTAGGTCCAGTACCTCTATTAATGTGTCCCTGTACGTGTGTGTGCTAAGTCACTTCAGTCGTGTCTGACTCTTTGCCACCCCATGGGCTGTAGCCTGCCAGGCTTCTCTGTCCATGGGGTTCTCTAGGCAAGAATACTGGAGTGGGTTGCTGTGCTCTCCTCCAGGGGATCTTCCTGACCCAGGGATTGAACTCACATCTCTTACGTCTCCTGTATCAGCAGGTGGGTTCTTTACCATTAGCACCAGCTGGGAAGCCCTAACATGTCCTTAGTTCGTATTCAAGTTTTAGTTAAAATCTTGACTTTTCTTTTTCTTTGCAATGGCTGGTGGCTGAGCCATACTTCCCCTGTTCTGTTTCCCCCAATGGCTTTTTAAGGTTCAACTGCAGGAATTTAATCTATTCTTTGTAGATTTTGTCCTGTCAGATGCAAAAGTGAAAGTGTATAGAAAACATTTTTGTTTCCCAACTTTTCATTTCACGTGAAATCTGTCCTAACTTCTTCCCTGTCCTTAGACTATGTAAAACTAAGAACAGTGCCCCTGTATCGCCAGTATTGGCTTTCTTTGTACTTGAACTAATGCGAGTTCAAGTTTCTGGTTTTTGCACCCAAAACAGCTGTTGCTGGAACATGGCCTTAACCCGACTAGGGCTGACTTTACTCATCCCTAGTCTGCAGGACTGGAGGCCAGAATAAGGAGCTGTCTCAAACTGAAAGATCAAGAATTGTGGAAGCATTGACTACACAATTATTGAAATAGAAGAAAGTACTGCAATTTTCTGTCTCTTATACTGAAAATGGAAGCAGCTATGTGTAGAAGAATCAAGTATGGGGAGGCAGGGAATGAATGAAGTTGGGGGTGCAGGGAAGCAACTCCACTGGCCTTGGAGTTGGGGAATGTTAGTTATTATCTTAATTCTGCTGCATTCAAAGTGTGTGACACTGAACTAGTCACAGCCTTCTCAGCCTTTGGTTTTTTCATATGTAAAATTTAAAGAGTTACATGGATTACGTATGATATCTAATATCTTTTCAGCTCGAAATGTCAGCTTTCGGTGTACCTCTGCACCACTTTGTCATTGCCCGTAGCAGCCCTCTGTATCCTTGCTTTTGTTTCTCTATCTGAAAGATATTTCTCCCCAAGTCCTGGAGACAGCCAGGACTGTCACAGTGTGTGACTGTGGTTCCTAGAATCAAAACCTTTCCTCTCCCTCTCTAACCGTGTCATGTACAGGTACAAGCCTGAACATGTGCAAGCTTTTTTTGTTCTTTGACTTTGGACAAGTTCATTCCTGCTTTCTCAAGTCTTCCCAGGCCTAAAGTGAAATCTAGGGTCAGAGGGAAAGATGTATGGAGGGAACATCTTGTCAGGAGAAAACAACAGACTTGAGTTATTCAATCAGAAAAAAGCTTAGAAGATTTTTTGGCATGAATCCAATTCTTGATGATTGATTAGGGCTTCCCTGGTGGCTCAGATGGCAAAGAATCTGCCTGCAGTGCAGGAGACCCATGTTCGATCCCTGGGTTGGGAAGATCCCCTGGAGAAGGGAATGGTAACCCACTCCAGTATTCTTGCCTGGAGAATTCCATGGAAAGAGGAGCTTGGTGTATTACAGTCCATGAGGTCACAAAGCATCAGACACAACTGAGTGACTAACATTGCACTTCATTTTCAATTCTTAATTGGTGGCTTAGTGGTAAAGAATCTGCCTGCCAATGCATGAGACGCAGGTTCAATCTGTGGGTCAGGAAGAACCCCTGGAGTAGGAAATGGCAACCCACTCCAGTACTCTTGCCTGGGAAATCCCATGGACAGAGGAACCTGGCGGGCTACAGCCCATGGCGTTGCAAAAGAGCCAGACAGGATTTAGTGACTAAACAACAACAAAATTCTTGATAAAGTACTTGTTTTTGATTTTTTTGGTTTATTTTTATGGTTTTGATTTTTTTTATACTTGGACTTTATAGTTAAGCAAAAATGACATATTATCTTTTATATACTTATTCATGTGTATGCTTTAGTATTTTTACATAATTTTAAAATAGATTAATACAGAAACAGATTATCAAATTCAGAAGATACAAGAATGCATACATACCATTTCATCTACACTTCACTGTTTTCTGGATGTTTATCTTCCCTTCTAGGAAGGAATCACTACTTATACTAGCATTTAAAAAAATTATTTATTTATTTGGTGTGCTGAGTCTTAGTTGTTACATGTGGGATCTAGTTCCCTGACCAGAGATTGAGCCCAGACTCTCTACTTTAGGAATGAGGAGTCTTAACTGCTGGACCATCAGGGAGGAGCCAAAGTTTTTTTTTATTTTTAATGAGACCTTCTAGAGATATTTTTATCCATGCACAATCACACATGAATTCATGCACACATGAATATAGTCATAAATATAAAGACTGCTATAATTATGAAATTGTTATAATTGTTTTTCCCCTATGGCAACATATTATGTAATAAAGCATCTTCACCCACTTACCAGTAAGACTTGGCTCTGATTGCTATAGCAGCATTTGGAGAGCTTCCTCGTTTATTTAATCAGCTTTATAGTATTTCAGTGTTTGAGTGTATCAGAATTGGCTTATTTAGTTTTCTATTGCAGTTGCAAGTAATATTCTTTTACCTTTGTTGATTTGTGCATGTATATATCCATCCATAAGACTGGTTTCTAGAGATAGACTTGCTGGGTTAAAGGGCAGGTGTATGTGTGACCTTGATGGATGCTTCTAAATTTCACCCCCTAAAATAATAGTTGCTTTTATTTATATTCCCAGAGGCAATATGAAAGGGTTTGTTTCCCCTACACTCCTTCCAACACAGTGAATTATAAACTTTTGGGTTTTGCCAATTTGATAGATGAAAGACAGTATCTCATTGTTGTTTTAAATTGTATTTTCTTACTGTGAGTGCAGTTGGCTATCTTTTCATGTGTTTAAGGACTATTCGTCTTTCCATTTTTATTAAGTATCTGTTAATATAATTTGCCAATATTTCTATATAGGTATCGTAAAGACAAGTTTGATCAGGTTATTTTGAATTCTGTAAAATAAAATCCAAATAATGGTCAGAAGTCAAAACAGAAGGTTTTTAATCTTAAAATAATTAAAGAGAAAAGATTTGAAAGAATTTCTGCTGATCATCTTCCCTTCAGCATTTCATTCTCTGTCTTCTTTTTCCTATTCATTTCTGTTCCTTCTCTCTCTTAACTGTTTGTAAGATTTTAAGTATATGTATGTAGTATATCTATTTACTGAGCACAGTTCTGTGATCTGTTTCCTTATTGGGTAAAAAGAAAAAATAATTAGATTTAATTAGAATCAATTAAAAAATGATTCTACATTTCAGTTCAGTTCAGTTGCTCAGTTGTGTCTGTCTCTTTGCAACCCCATGAACTGCAGCATGCCAGGCCTCCCTGTCCATCACCAACTCCTGGAGTCCACCCAAACCCATGTCCATTGTGTCAGTGATACTATCCAACCATCTCATCCTCTGTCGTCCCCTTCTCCTCCTGCCCTCGATCTTTCCCAGCATCAGGGTCTTTTCAAATGAGTCAGCTCTCTGCATCAGGTGGCC